>NC_064923.1:329254688-329623728 GCF_023897955.1 Schistocerca gregaria
CTTGCACCATGAGGCAAGACATCAAACAGAACAGCCCCTTCATAGTCCCAGAAGACCGTCACCATGACTTTACTGGCTGAGAGTACAGCTTTGAACATTTTCTTTGGAGGAGGGGTGGTATGGTGCCTCTCCATAGACTGCCATTTTCTTTCCTGTTTGAAGTGATGAACCCATGTTTCATTGCCTGTTATGCTGTTTGATAAAAAATTATCATGAGCAGCCCCGTAACACCCAACCAAGTCCCCACAGATGGTTCTTAATTGCTCTTTATGGTCTCCTGTTAGGTGGTGAGGAACCCATCAGGTGCCCTCCTTTGAGTACCCCAACTGGTGGATGACTGTGTCAGCACTACTAACAGAGACATCCAGTTGTGTAGTGTCGTGAGTGATTGTCAATGAATGAAAGTGTCATTCCGACATTGCACGAATGACATCTGTACACTGCTGGTTGGCACACTGGATATCAAACAGGTTCGCGCAACCTTGTTGCGGTGATGACTGACACCTCGCCCAATGACTCGACATGCTTTTGTTTACTGCCAGGTCTCTATAGACATGCTCCAAGCACCTTGTAATATCTGTGTTGATCTGGTGTGTCCAAGAGAAACTCAGTGAATACTCTCTGCTTGGAGTGCACTGCCATTTTGAGCACTACATATTGCACTGCCACCTATCAAAGCTTCATAAAACTATAGGAGCTGACGCAGAAAGGCCAGATGGAGTGATTGGAGATTGTTTTGTGCTGTCTAGGTTGACACAGTCCCCCTAGTTGCTTCCTAAAAGGCAGTGCACAGTTGTGTTGCATTTTCCTCGGGATACCTTTAGGCAGCCATCCTCAGTAGTTGTTGTTATTGTCATGTGCTGCCACCACAAGATAGCTCTTTAGTATTTAATATCTCATGATAGTGGTTGAATGTGTAAATGGTGTATGTCAATTTGGTGACCAACTTTCCATACTAACCACCCATTTTGTTGTGAAGTCATCATGGGTGCTTGGTCAAAGCTTGGAATGGCTCTTTGAGGAACATTAAAAGACTGATTAATAAACTCGAGACACTGTTTCCCAGACTGATAGCACTCTACTAAACTGCATCGATAATACATGTAACAGTCAGCCTGAAGAAGAACTGGAGGTTGAAAATTAATGTTCTATTGATATCAATGTAATTACACAAAGCTCATCATTTAGACATTGTTCTGATTTAAAAAACAATTACCTTGGTAGATCTCATTTTGTGAACATTATCTCATGTGTGCTGTTAGGTAACCTATATTCTCATAGGCTTTTAAGATGCCTGATCCAATTTATCTGTCAACTGTGAAAAGTATTTCATTATGGTTCAGTTGTTCTTACAGCTACTGTAGCAATTACAGGTGATCTGAGTGGGAAGTAAAGGTTTATTATACAAGGTGGTAAGCTTACATTTTAGGCAATGGGCTGCATGTTCATGTAGTGTACCTGTGAATTAGGTGATCATAATTCTGTTTTATAGGATATGTTTATGAGATTTGTAAACACGACAATACCTGCCCCAACAGTATGCTTATGATTACGATAAAGCAGATTAATAATAAATCTTGATTCATTGTATGTAAGAATGGTAAGACTAAAGAAAAATGACACAAAGTCAATAGTGCTGTTATTAGTACTGGCAGAGACTCCACTTCAGGTAATATTTGAGGGAAAGGTGGGGAGTATGACAAGATAATGCGACAGGGTGAAATACCTGTATAATGGTAAGATACTCACTTGATAGAATACATATATACAACTTCATTACGTGCACTCCCATCTTCTGTTAACCCTAGAATGTTGTGGACTATTTGGAACAGCAGGACGGAGGCTGTTTTAAGAAATAATACAGTCACAGTTTTGTGCTCCCCTGAGCACGGACACCTTTATTGAGCTCTGAAGCCTGTGGGGATCAGCAATATGCTGAAACTACCAATTCCATTGCTTATTTGATTTGGTGTGTTGTTATTTAAATAGATTTCACATTTTCTCTTAACATGCACAGTTTTGTTTTATTTTAACTAGTTTTTGTAGTTGCTACACTTTTTCTGTCAGCAAGTATTTTGTAATTTTAGTTGTTCTTCTTTATAGCTTAATTAGTGTATGAACAATGTACCTTTCAGAACATGGTTCTCTATACATATGTAATTAAAACTCAATTCAATGAATAAGACACAAGCAGATGCCGGTTGTTTTTTTAACTTGTAAAACATTAAATGAAACAATAAGTTTACTGTTACCAGTCACTGTTTATTTGTTTCCACGGCGCGTTTTGAAGGTTTAAACCTCCATCATCAGGTGGATATACATCAGTTAATATGGCATTTGTGTGTTTGTGTTGTGTTACGATTTCTTTGGAGGAAGTTGTGACACTGTCTAGTGGAGAAAACTGCTTCTACATAGGCCAGACAGGGAGATCATTTGAGATCAGGTTCAAAGAACACATGGCAGCACTAAAAAACAAAAAATACCACACATCAGCTATTGCCACCCACCTACATGAAACAAAACACCATGTTAACAACACAAGTATCAGCATCCTACACATCCAACCAAAAGGCAGAAAACTAGACATCCTTGAAACACTCCAAATATACAAACATCAAACTAAACAACCTGAATGCATCTTAAATGACAAAAATGACAATATTTACAGTAGTATCATCTCCGTTTTCAACAACTGCCTACGTCATTAAAAATTGCTAAGCACACACACACACACACACACAGACCCTAAGATTTACCACTAATATTTATTTATGTTACCATAACAGCCCTGAGTGTACAGGAGATTGACTTCATTTACAGATATACAATCACACCAACAGCTTGTACCCCTTGTCAGCTTGAAACTATGTATACAACTGCTGATACAAATGCACATCCATGTACACTTTTTAAGCATTTACCAATGTATTACCACAACCTTTAGACAGTTAATACATACAACAGATATAATCTTACGATCCTTTGCCTTGTAAAGTTTGCTGTCATACAATCTCTCTCTCCACCCTCTCCCTCCCTCTCATGTTCTCTTTATATTCCTTCCCCCTCTGCCTCCAGCCTTTCATATCTACCTATGAACCCCTATAAGAATTGTCAATTGTGTATTATTTTATTTTATTTTATCACTGTAGCCAATATGATTATTGTACTTAAAGTTTCTAACACCTCACCTGATTGTATAAATGAGTATGAACTTTATGCTATTTTAAGCTGTCAAAATCGTATTTACATACTGCCTGAAGTATTTACTCCAACAAATGTATTCAACACCTCCAAATCCTTCAAAAAAGTTTTCTGCAATAATGTTGTTAGGACGTATATTCTCTGGACTTTGTGAGAACGTTTTCTCTTTTGCTGTACGATCCATGCACCTAATAGATTACGACGCCATATTTGTTTATACAATATGATAGTGTTCATGTGATGTGTTACGACTGTGAAAGGATCCTGTGACCACTGGAGGTACTTTATCTTACTTAATTTATGTTTACTGCTAGATACAAGTTCAATTTTGTCAAAACAGACCAAGTTCTGAAATACTGTTTTGTTTTCTCCACTAGACAGTGTCACAACTTCCTACAAAGAAATCGTAACACAACACAAACACACAAATGCCATATTAACTAATGTATATCCACCTGATGATGGAGGTTTAAACCTTCGAAACGCGTCGTGGAAACAAATAAACAGTGACTGGTAACAGTAAACTTATTGTTTCATTTAATGTCAATAACAGTCACGGTAAAGCCTAACCTAAAAATGTTCGCATTTAAAGTTGTAAAACATACTGAGTACTAATGTCCTACCACGCATAATAAAGATCAAAGTATAAATCACCATCATTTACCAAATTGTATTTTATGGCTGCAAAATTTGGGCAACTAAGAAGTATGAAATAAAGATATTTTTCATTGAAAGAAGAATTATAAGGTCCATATTTGTACCTGTTCAAGATGGAGACAATGGACAAACAAAGATTATGTGATTTCATGAGGTGGATGAGGAGAGGTGGGGGAACTAGATGATACATGCTGTGAGAACCTGTTGGTTCTTATGTTCTGGTCATGTGGGAAGGAAATGTGCGAAAACAATACCAAAGTTGTGGTTGAAAAAAACCACAAGAAACATTCCACTTTAATAGATTCAGATTCTGTTGGTGAGGTTAGCCGGCAAATCAGCTAACACAGCTAGGTACATCAGGTATAGGTATATCAGGTGGCTGGGAGCATGAGGCATTAATGAACATTTGAGACAAGTTGAAACTGTGTACTAGACTGCGTCTCAAACGTAGATACTTGCCTTTTATAGGAAGTTAAACATTATCTGAGCATATGGAACGTCCCTGAGTGCCAACTTTTCACTAGTTCCTCTTCAAGAAAGGTGAAAATGCGTCATCTCAAGGGACCATTCTCTTGATGGAAGTGGGAGCAACTTGTTAAGGCGGTGTGTGCTGTCAAGGGTGTGTGATATGTGAATGATGGTGATGATAAAGAATAAGTAAAAGACTTCAAATGTTTGTAGCATCTTTTGCAATTAAATTAATGCTTAGAAAACTTCACAAAATTCATGTCAGTATACTTGCAGCTATTTTCTGAAAGCGAATATATTGGCTTTAGTGTACTATTATGGCTGTGTGGTTCTGAAACTTTGTTCATGGCTCTGCTATAACATAAATGTAGTCATGTGTACACTTCCTACTTACAAAAATCTCTATAGGAATGATTATTCATCTTTCATTGGGTCTTCATTGAATGAAGCAGTCTTCATGAATACATCAAAGTGCCAAAGAAACTGGTATAAGCATGTGTATTCAAATACGGAGATATGTAAATGGACAGAATATGGTGCTGTGGTTGGCAACTCCTATAGACAACAAGTGTCTTTTGTTAGATCGGTTACTGCTGCTACAATGCAGGTTATCCAGACTTAAGTGAGTTTGAACATGGTGTTATTGTTGGTGTATGAATGACGGGACACAGCATCCCTGAGGTAGTGATGAAGTGGGGATTTTCCCATTTCACGAGTATATCGTGAATATCAGGAATCTGGTAAAACATCAAATCTCTGACATTGCATCAGCCGGAAAAAGATCCTACAACAACAGGACCAACGATGACTGAAGAGATTGTTCAACATGAGAGAAGTGCAACCCTTCTGCAAATTGCTGCAGGTTTCCATGCCGGGTCATCAACAAGTGTCAGCATGTGAACTATTCAATGAAACAGCATCGGTATGGGCTTTCAGAGCCGAAAGCCCACTCGTGTACCCTTTATGAATGCACAACGCAACACTTTATGCCTCACGTGGGCCCATCAGCAGCTGTCGATGACGGGATACATGTTGCCTAGTTGGACGAGTCTCATTTCAAATTGTATCGAGCGGATGGACATGTACGGATATGGAGACAACCTCATGAATCCATGGACCCTGCATGTCAGCAGGGGACTGTTAAAGCTGATTAGAGGCTCTATAATGGTGTGGGGCGTGTGCAGTTGGAGTGATGTGGGATCCCTGATATGTCTAGATATGACTATGACAGGTGACACATATGTAAGCAACCATTCATGTCCATTTGGCATTCCGACAGACTTGGGCAATTTTAGCAGGACAATGTGACACCGCACACATCCAGAGTGGCTTTTGGAACACTCTTCTGAGTTTAAACACTCCTGCTGACCACCAAACTCCTCAGACATGAACATTATTGAGCATATCTGGGATGCCTTACCACATCGTGTTGCGGCACTTTTGCGTGTTCGTGGAGACCCTACACAATGTTGGGCAGGTGTGCCAGTTTCTTTGGCTCTCCAGTGTATTAGCACACACATACCCATTCATAAAACATACTCATTGGCACACAGTGTTTTGAGGAGACTAATTTCTATATTAAATCGATTGTTATGATTTATTAATGCAGACATTGTTGAAAGATGCTTTGTTTATCCATTTGTCTTATTCCTTTAGCTGTTGCAGTGTGTTCTCCAGACCACCAGTATTTTATTTGTAAGGCATAACTGTGTATACATCACTCAAGAGAGTGTAGTATTTTAATGGAAAGTCCTGGTGTTCAATTTTCTATGGATGAGAAAAATCATCTGAGATGGAGCTAAAGCTAAAATTAAACAGGCAAAAAAATTGGCCACAGCTGTTTCAACCGGATCATCCTGTCACTCTATAGAAGTTAATTATGGAAATGATAGAAAACCAAAATATTAATAATTGGACAAGATTTGAACCCTGCTCGTAATGAATGCTTACCCAGTGCCACAGAGTCACCTTCCATGGTGATTTTGCAAAAAAAGTTGAAGAACTGTGTGTAGACATGCTATACAACATAAATTTCCTTGTGAATACCTTTGGTCTTGCAACAATATTAATAGTATTATAATGACAATAAACAAGAAATTATCAAAACCATTACGGCATAATCAGAAATTGTAAATTTTAAACTGTGGTTGACTGTCATATTCCTTGAGGATGCATTTTGCATACAAAGAAATTTCGTGAAACTTGTCAGCTATTCCAGCAAGATCAAATATATGTATAAAAGAAAATGATCCAATTCTTGAGAAGTTTCCTTAAACCGTAGCCACTTGACCAGCAAATGGGCATGCATTGCAAAATCTGTATCATTTAAACATAAAAAATACCAACATTTTTTTATACATTCAAACATTTGGAATAGGCCACATATGAATATCATTTATTTTTACAATAATCAGAAATAGAAACCCAGGATATTGTGTATTCCATCAAAAACATAATATGTAAAGATTTCAAATTTGCACATGTTGGTACTTTGTTGTAGCTTATTTTTTAGCATCACAATATGCACTGTTCTGTTGATGCTGTAATAACTACCAAACAACCATTACCATTGTGTTGTTGTCATCTCGCATAGAGGATATCATACATCAGAAAAAAGATTTCACATGTGCTTTATTATTTTTCCAAATGAATTTTTAATAGTCAACACAAAGCCTTATTGTTTCTGTCAAATCGGTTATGCTGCCCAAACAAGTGACTGGCCAATTTACACATATGGAAAAAAAGACAGCACGAGCTTCAGAAACAGACAAGGAATTACATGCAAGACTGGAAACCATACAATTATGCACTGCTCAAGCCTGTTCAACTGAAACAAATATTGGGAAGCAAGACTGTGAACTGCTCAAGTACCAACTGCTCAATCTGCACAAATGCTGTACACTGCTTTACATCTGGGTGCATTTCATTAAAATGCTAATTATGATTACAGTCTTCATCTTAGTTTGGTCATTGCAAAAGTGGATGAATTTTGTGTGCATTGCAGTAATGTCCAGTTTAAGCACAAAACATCTGGAGTATACTGGATGGGTGGAAAAGTGAAATTGCAAGAAATTCTTTAATTATCTGAACCATTATCAGTATTGGTATCAGGTGACAGAAACTAATCAAACCATTTCTTGGCAGACATACACAAGGGAACTTCATGTTTTTAAAGGACATTGTTTGGTTAAAAAAATATGGTGTGCAAGAATTATGTGTCAACATTAGAAGTGCAAGGGCAAATTTATCATTGTGTAGGGTCATTAATACCACTGTCGAATATTGATCACAAATTACTTCACATTTATTTCGTGTGAAACATGAACAACTTCATGAACACTGTCAATCCAATACAGGCAATAAATGAAAAATTATACTGGGATTATACACTTTATTTGATCAACACACCAAATCGGAACAATTTGATGAACACTGTCAATTCAATACAGACAATAAATGAAAAATCATAACTGCATTACAAAACTATATTCAATCAACACACCAAATTAGTCTGACTGTTCAGAACTGCCCTTCACTAAATGTCACCTGATGACGCTAACACAAGAGTACAGTGCACCAACAATTAATGAAATATTGATGTTCAGCGAGTCTTAATAACTCGCCACTGAAACAATAGACTGCTATATCTGATTTTTCTTTTGACAAGAAGAAGATGGATAACATTTCAGCATCAAACTGAGAAATCCACAAAGTGGTGAGGGAATGAATAAGTCAGTGCTGTGAGTGATAATGGGCACTCAAATGAAAATGACAAATTGGAAAAAAGTGAGTAAACTGTTTATTATTTTCCAAAGGTATCACTACAACTGTTAACACATTTATCCTTCTTAGAGACAATATAGTCAGTGCCTTCATGGCAAAAGTATTATGGTTGCCTACAGAACTATGACTGTATCCTGGTATGCACCTCTTCATCTGAAACTGATGGCCACTAACATCTTCCTTCAGGACTCCAAAAATATGGAAATTTCATGGAGAGAGAGACAGGGGCTATATGGAGGATATGTAAGGGCTTCCCAGTGAAACTTTGGCAGCATAGTCAAAACAACCTTGGCAACATGCAGGTGGCCCCACCTGTTGCTTCATGTGCACACCTGTATACAATCATCATTCTGTAAGCAGCTGCTAAAATTTTTCCACGAAAAAAATCTTGTCTCACGGTGGGATAAATATATTAACAGTTACAGCAATTACTTTTGAAATAACAAACAGTTTACTTACTTTTTTCCACGTGTGTGTCATTTTCATTAGACTGTTCCCTATACTTTTCATATCAAATAGCAAAAGAGAGGATTGCTACATTTTGATTTTGTTGATTGAAAAAGACACACTCCATCAGATTAATCCAGTGATGTCAGCAGAAACACCAGATGCTGACACTCATTGAGGCATACTTGAAGTTATCACCAAAAATGTGATTCATGGTCCGTGTAGCTTACTCAACAACAATTCACCATTCATATCTGATGGGAAACACTTGCTGAAACTATCACAGGCAATTATGGATACCCACGCTATTGTCAAAAATAAACTGAAGATGGGGGAAAATTCATCTCTTTTAAAGTATGAAAAAATGGTGTTCACTCTTGAAAACGTACAATTCATACGTCAATGTCGAGATGGTGCATCTAATATGTCTCAACCACAACAAATTCACGCATTATTTGCAATTGTATTGACTATGTGCTTTCCATGCAAGCCAAAAGATCCTTGAGAAAAATAAAAACACTACATGAGTGACGACATTCTGCATTGTTTGTGTGCTATGAGTGACAATCCAGACATTAAATTCGCACCACAGGCATAAAATTAGGTGGTGGTTTTGATTGAGATCATATAGTTGGCAGTTGCTAACAAAACACCTGTATAAATGGCTATGGCTGCACTGAATCAATCTGCAGATTATCTTTTGATTATGGTTTGCTAATGGAAATATGCTTTGATGTCACAAAATTGGGTACATTTGCTGGAACAAATATTTCAAAATTAGTTCCAGAACAGCACATAGCATATGATATGTATGCAGTTGCAAGCCAAAGCTGCAAACTGTATTTCCTGGATGTGCCTATAGACACAGGAAAAACTGTTCTCATTTTGCCTATAATATGATCACAAAAAGCTTTTCACTGGTAATTGCATCCTATAGAAGTGTGGTAACTCTTTTGCATTGTGGTCAGAAAGTGCATTCAGCACTGAAAATGCTGTTGAATATGCAAATCACAAAGACACCAACATGTAATATCAGCAAAAATTGTTGAATAGGTAAAGTACTCTAGCAGTCACCCCTTGGGTCAGGATTTTTTGTGGGCATGGAGGCTGAGGCGATGAAGTGGTGGCGCTAAATGTGTAGGAGACTGAGCTCAGGAGATGGCAAAGGTAGCTGTCACATGCCCAAAGGTGTCAGTTGAACAACATTGTCTAGGAACATAGTTATTACTGGTGATTTTACAGTACAGAATGCCTTCTGTGGCACAGCGGAAGGCGTGCTGAATCACACACTTGAGTGTGACAAAGAATGTGGGGCATGCTGGCGTTGTACAGGTCAGGAGCCATCAGCAATGTCATTCTGATAGCTGGACTAGGAATGTGTAGGCACAAGCCTGCTGTGACTCACCAGCAACTTGTGCACTCAGTGCACTTGAAGATGGGTGTGCACTTAGGTGTGTGAACACCATACAAAGACAATGGGTGTCATGAAGGCAGAAGCCCAGGTCTCAGATTGACAATAGAGCAGGAGATGGTGCCACATACAACCAGGGAGGCGGTACGTGGGTACCTCGCCCAGCAAGTTGAATGACCAGACACTGAGACTGCGGCTATTGAAACGGGGGTATTTAAATTGGATATAACATCATTGCAGCTGACGATGCATTCATTTGCCCTCATTATCTGGAGGTGTCAGTGGATTTGTCCCCAAGATGGTGTCTCAGTTATTGTCAGTTCCCCTTGCCTTCACACTTTCCGTTAGTACTAGGATACTGGCCTCAGATGTTACATGTTGTGGCTTTGTATTGCAAGGTTTGCAAATTACACATTGGCTGCTGTCATACTGAGCCATTTATACCCCTGATTAAGACTCCACTTGGTGTGACAACATGTTATGAACAGTGCCCTGCCTTCTGCCACATTTGCACTCTGTTCATGCTCCAGATGCTGATTGTGACACGAGGTATGAGCTGGACCTGTTTCTCTGCTCTCTGCACCACGTTTACAAATTTGTTTGAACAGCTGGTAACGGAACTGCTGTGCAACAATACACCCATTCTCAAAAAATTCGTCCTGAATTTTATTTTATCATCACCCTACAATTACATCCATTTTACATTGATTATGTTACATCCATTTTACATTGATTATGGGAACTCTGGTTTGTGCTGTACTATCTTAGTTAAAACTCAAGAGAGTGAGTTCACTACTTCCCGTGTGAATCTATGTTTGACTCTCTAATATAGTCAAGATAGTTCTCATTCTACGTACTATAATCTAATTACAGACATCGACCCAGTTGGGATCAGTTCCTACTCCTTAGTTATGGTGTCAAGCCATTCTGCAGGGAGCTGGTGCAAAAGTAGGAGGAGTGGCAGGTTTGCACCTCGAGCATAGGTAGCTTATATAAGATAGAAACACAGCTGTGCTAGTAGTAGAATGCTGTTTTTCCTGAAAATGTTGGATATGTTTCAATGTCTGTTCCGCAGTAATACACCCCTTTTCTGGTGCAATTTGTGCACATATTAAGAGTAGGATTTTTGGATTCAAAGTGTCATTCTACCTAAAAAAAATCTGATCTTTCTGATTATATTTTGTGGAGGTAGAATATCCAAAGGTTTGTCCAGCCAGTGCAACGTTAGTGTCACTAACTTGATTGTGGTCATCCCCATACCCATAATGGTTGCAGGTAAATGATAGTTAGGCTTTGATACATTACAAGTCATGCCACTGATCAAGATACCACTGTTCTGAAGTTCCATCCTTTCCATGCTCCTAGGTTTTCCATCCTTTTACCAATTGATGATCATTGTCTGTGGCACAAAGATGAGTAAATTCAGTGGGTATCTACTTCCTGAAAATTTACTTCCTGTGGCATTGCACTGCACCGAGTTCACCCTTGAACAACTAAACTTTGCGTGACCCTTGAACAACTAAACTTTGCGTGACCGTGTGTCTGTTCAAACTATTGTGGTTGGACAAATGGTAATACTTCCAGCTCTACACTTTCACAACTGCTCTGATGTCATAAAGGTATGTGCATCTCTTCATTCCAAAATCACCAATACTTCTTTAGTCTGTAGTTGCCACTCATGTATTCATGATTTTCCATTTCATTGGGCACAGATGAATGGTGTGACACTGATAACCCACGATTCTACCTACTACCAGGAATCGAATACATATAAGCAGTCTTCCTTTATCTGCCTCCTCTCCAACAGTACTACTGGTAAATTTCCTTGTGTTAACTAAATGCGGAAACTCTGCTAGGAAGCCCTGCTGTGCTTGCAATAACAATTCCAAAAAATTTTGCAGTGACATCAATTCTGAACTTAGTTGTCCAAGTACTGCATGGTGAACTGCTGCTTGCATTCCTTCTTCTTGAAATCTTGCCTCATCAATTCTGTCTATCAGTGTCCTTAACCGTCTGGTGATAGTCATCTTTTCATCCACTGTGCTCAATCATTTCTGAATCATTGCCAAGTTGTTATCTGCTGTTGCTACCATATTATGCACACACTCCATGAGTTCTGTAGCACTCTCTCATGTAACTTCAGTATTTTCCAATACATTTTGCCCCAGATTTGTTAGTTGTGTCATATGTGACCCTACTGTGGTTTTAGTGTCCCCTACTGCTTCTTGCGCCTAACCTATTGTCGTATTCAGTTCCCACAGAATATTCATTTTTTGTCCAAAACAGGTTTTTAACAAGCTGCTCCTGCATTGCTCCATTTCCTCTGTATATGTACATGTGACTGTTGTACTGTGATTTGCATCAGCTATGCTTTTAGCTTCCCATAAGGCAATTCTAATTCTTGATAATCATCTCTAATTTCCAAGAAAATAGTTTCTGTCCATGCCTCCTTACATAACTCCTTGACTGTGCCTTTTAGTCTACGAATCTCTTTCCTAACTTTCCACACCTTGATAGTTAGTCCCCCTATCCTGTGGTGACTGGTCAATAACACATCCTGTTGCTTGGAAACAACACTCCAGAGTTCAGTGGCTGGTAGACTTGCGTCGTCCTTACCAAAATTTTCTAGCCTAACCAGAACCATTCATTCATCATTCATGTTCCATGTGTGTGCTACACTTCTGCATACAAAACAGTGCACTGAATCCAAATGCTTGTTACTTTCTCCTGTAGTAAATCTGTACCCACAGAGACCCAAGTCAGTTTTGCTGTTCCTGTTATGTTATCATGGGAACCCATCTTTAGCATGTGTATGCAGTGCAGATGCCAATTCCTTCGTGATCAGTACACCTTGCGACATTGCCTCACTTGTGGCTGTATCACCCAGTGGGAACAAAGTCCCTCTAAGATCATCTGTATACCACGAAAGCTAGATAATATTATGATTTGTAAGGAAATCAAGCCGGAGAATCACAGAATACCCTTCACCAGCACATGGCAACTCCTCCATATGCTCAGAGAAAATCTTAGCTTCAGTGCTAAACTAGAGCAGTGTTGCTCCCCAATGAATTTATATCATTATCACAAACACTATGTAACTTGTAACGCAGTGACCCTACTCTCTTTTTACCCAGAATGTGTAGTGTAACAACTGATACAGTACCCCTGTATCTATTAAAACCCATGCTCTTTGCCACCAATGAAACTCCACAACCAGGATTCTGTTTCTGCATCTACTTGTGCAATTCTACAGTGTATATGGAGTGTTTTTAGAAGGCTGATAAATTTGTGTTCACATTTAATGAACTCTTTTTGTTGATAACAAATTTCCCATTTCTTACTCCTGCACTTCATTGCTTTATGACCCACTTGTCCACATTCATAGCACTCTGGCTGATGACAGTGTTGTTGGAAATGGCCCTCACATACATATGTGTGACATTTAATTTCAGAAGCAAACACAAGGCAGTCACCAAAACACCTAGATGATATATATGTTTCTTCCAACTGTGTGGTGATCCAAATTGCTGTAGCCAAATCAGAAGGTTTCTCCACCCTAACCCTCCTTAACATTTCAGTATGAAATACATTGAGATCCCTATTCTCAGCTTCTTGGCATAGCGCCATATTGACTTCCTCATTATGCGTTAGCTCGTTCATTTGGATGTTGAACTTTGAGAACCTATTTGAGAATGATTCAGTGAACTCATTATGCTTCTGCATTAACACATTCATCTTCTCCCTAAAGAAGTGAGTATGTTCCCAACTGAAACTTTTGGGTAAGCACAGCCTTTGTGCACAGCAACTCTTGCCCAGGAAGAATGTTTAATGTACACCTGGTGGATGTTAAATGTAGCTCAGACAAGTACCCTTAAAACCATACAGGTTAGGAGGTTCACAGAGCTGCACAAGAGTTACCCTCAGATGAAAATGAATGCCACAATGAGCCACCATGGCCAATGAATTATACATACAAAATGTCACGTTACAAACTAAACAAAATGTTTCTCAGTCTCAGCGCTGCACTGCGTGAAGTATTGACTGCAAGATGAGCGAAGCTGCTGTGGTGATGACAATGACAAAAGCTGCTGTGGTGATGACAATGAGAATGACATCAGAAACTAGCTGTGGCAGTGGTCAGCCATTTCTGATGCCAGTTGTAGCCACACCAATGTGAGGAGGCCCGTTTCTGACTACTATTGTAGCTGTCACACCTCAAGACAGGATTTTTAGTGGGCATGGCAGCTGAGCAGGTAAGGTGGTTCTGCTACAGATGCGGGAGACTGAGCTCAGAAGCTGGCAAGGGTAGCTGTCATACGCCCAAAGTCATCATTTATATGGCCTTGCTTGGAAACATATTTATTTTCTTTGATTTTACAGTACATATTGTCTTCTCTGATGGCTGTGAACTAAGGTGTGTGCCAAGAGCATATCAAGGATGACTGGTGTCATGAAGGTGGATGCTCAAAACTCAAAATCAACTACACAGTGTACAACCAGGGATGTGGTACTCAGGTTGAAGGTGGTAGTTTCCAGTCATTTGGGAAGGGGGAAAGCCCACATCTTACATCAGTCATGGAGTTAACCCAACAACAATGGCAGCTTGCATCTGTGAAGTCCCATCACAGCCAGCTGCCCACAGTTCGGAGGTGAAGTCTTTACTCATGTAGCAGGCAGCATGTCACAATTTGCCAACCAACTTATCGTGCTCCTAGTAATATTAAAATTCTGTTGGAACCAGAGATGCAGCCGGAATACCCAACACTGAGATTGAGGCTTCTGAAACAGGGATATTTAAGCTGGACATAACATCATTGCAGCTGGTGATGTGATCATTTGCCCTCATTATCTAGAGGTGTCACTGGACTTGTCCACACCATGGTGTCTCAATTATTGTCAGTTCTCCTTGCCTTCACACTTTCCTTTAGGACATCGTAGAGCAGCTGGGATTGGAATTTACACTTTATGGCTGTGTATTGCCAGACTTGCAGACTGATGTAATGGATGCAGTCATACTGTGCCATTTGTACTCCATGATTACAACTTGGCTCAGTGTGAAAATGTGTTAGGCACAGTGTTCTACTTTCTGCACCACTAGTGCGCTCTGTGCTCCCTTTGATTGTGACACCTGGTACAAGACACAGCAGATTTTTGGAATCTGTGCCAAGTTTAAAAATTTATGTGCGCACCCGAGAATTTGATCTGTTGTACAATAATACTCCAGTCATGTTAACTCATTGTATGAGATGGTGTACAATAAAGCATTGGAATTTTGAGAGGAAAGGAGCAGCCTTTCAGTAGTGCACTCATTTTATGGTCTGGTGATTTTTGACAAATTCTGGTAATTGTACTCTCTTCAGCAGCTGATGAAAACTCACTTAATGATGGCATTTACAGACACTAGCTTTGAAGACCAATGTCTGTACAACTACAACATGATGCGTACATTGAATGTTCCACAAAGCTGTTTTTGGTTACTGAGAATAGGAAATCGGCAATCGACAAATCCACAAGGTGTATCACATTTTCAACAAAATTCTGTAAAATCACACCAATCACAGATGAACTGATTCACAAAGTTTTCCTGGATTTCACATACAAATACCCAACTTAGCAGTTGCTCAGTGGATATGCTGTATTAGCATCAAAAAACGACAATATCAGTACCATAAATTTCAGCATTTTAAAAGGAATACCAGGTGAAGCAACAATGTATCAGTTCATTGACACTGTAATAATCATGACCAAGGTGTCAATTATCCCCGAATTCATGTGAATTCAGCCGATTTGTCAAGCGTGCTGCTTCACATATTAACATTGAAAGAAAATTAGCAGGCCTGTCATTCTTGACTGAACTGTAAATCCACAACTACTTTGAAATGCTACCAGGCTTTGAATGAAAGATGTGGTAAACAATATCATTGTAGCTACAATTTTAAAATAAAATTTGTGGGACAAGATGTGCTGTTGCCATGCTTTCCAGTGATTGCAATGTATGTCATTTGAAATGAAGTATCTGCAGTTTCTGGGACAGTCACTACAAATGTGTGGACTAAATTTGACAAATCCATGTTTTTCACATAGACAGCTGTATGTGACCTGCTCACACGTCGGAAAACCTTCAGATTTATCCATATATGTGCGACATTGGGGTGACAGGAAGTGTGTGGGGGGAGGGGTGTGGGTGAAATATGTATCCAAAAACACAAAAAATGGAATTTAAACACAAGTCGTTTTGTCTTTTTGAGTGGCAATGCAATGCAAGCCAAGTCCTTAATGTTTTTATATTATTAACCTTCAACCTTTCTTTCCCTTTGTACTTACATAAATATTACAAACTCTGACCAAGTAGTAGTACATTTTATTAAATGAAAATTTCTTTTGTATAACTTTACTATAACCAATAGAAACATTTGGTGATATGAAACTGCTGTGTAATTTGGTAGATTTTTTTTTTTCCATGGGCAGGACTGCTCAATAAACAACATCGCACAAATAGTGAGATGTGGGGAGTCTATGCCCCAAATATATGTTTATATTTAATTATTGGATAAGATTATGTTTTTATTATTGATTGTTTATTTATTAGAAGAGAAATCAGTTTCTTGGCTAATATATTATCGTCCAGAATTTCATTTCAGCTGTACTTCATAGTAATTCCTTATTGTAGCAGAAGGATTGAGGGTACTCACTTTCCACACTGAAAATTAAATAATTGTCACTTCCTGATATCTGTTTTTCATCCTTTTTAATAGGATAGGGAATCACCAAACAAACATGCCCCATCATCAGATGTCTATAGGATCAAAACTGCTGATAGTGTAAAAGATAACGAAAAAAGATATGGAGTTTTATACGATGATACGCCTCCACCCATACCACCACCTCCTCTGAACTACTTGAAGAATGCTGCTGCTCACAGGGCATCAGGTGAGTATTTGATTTGTTTCTCCAATATTAGTGCAACTAGTGGTAAGCTTACTACAGTATGGCAGTAGTCTTTTGATTTATCAACCATTTTCATGACAATTATGTGGAAACGATTAGTGACAAGGCTGTGCTTAGTTTTATTTCTTCGTTTGACAAATTGTTTCTGATGAAATTGAGTGTCATAATTTTATTAATTGTTATGTGACTGCTTAAATCTGTTTTTTATATGTATAAAAAAGATGCTAAGCCATCAGTTGTTCTTGTCTATTTCATAACATAGATATTCTCTAAAACACTACTTCGTAGTTTTCAAATCTCCATATTACTGTTTGCACTCACACTGGTATGGTGCTCTATTTGAGGAGCCAGTAAGTGAAATTCATTTCGCCATATACCGAGCGAGGTGGCGCAGTGGTTAGCACACTGGACTCGCATTCGGGGGGACGACAGTTCAATCCCGTCTCCCGCCATCCTGATTTAGGTTTTCTGTGATTTCCCTAAATCATTTCAGGCAAATGCCGGGATGGTTCCTTGAAAGGGCACGGCCGATTTCCTTCCCAATCCTTCCCTAACCCGAGCTTGCGCTCTGTCTCTAATGACCTCGTTGTCAACGGGACGTTAAACACTAACCACCACCACCACCATTCTGCCATAGCCTAGCTTTAGTGTGGGCAAAAGTCAGTGTGGAATAAAAATGGTGAAACACATTATTAAAGTTTTTGCCTTAGGCTAATAACTACTAACCAGATTTTTCTGGTAATTACAGGTAAAATAAATTCCACAAAATTTTATAGGTGTTATGTTCTCAGATGTCCCTTTTAATTTAAACTGCTATTGAAAATGGCTATTTCTCATCCAACAGCCTCTGTAATTGAGGTTGCTAATGCATACTTGCTCAGTGACACTAAATTTGCTGATAACTGGCTCAAATTGTTGTGGTGGAAGGAATATTCACTGCAGTTTTTTTATGTTAAGGGGAGGGAGAAAAATAACTGGATTCTACATTGTACACCAAGATTCCGGATTAAGTTTCTAACATTTATGCTATGTGTCACAGTGTAAAGGTATCAACTGTAGAAGTTGAGCTCGATGGCCCCTTTGCACAAGCACTAAATTTCACCTACTCCATTCTCTTCATCCATATCAACAAAAACACTACACTACAGCACAAACATATTTAAGATCGGCAAAAAATGCACAACACCCTTTGGCTACACCGAGGGTATATAAAATTCCTTGTAGTTGTGAACAGGTTTATATCGGTACCACAAAGAGAAGTGTGAACACCCATCTTCTTGAGCATAAGAGGAATTGCCACCTGGGTCACACGGATAAATCAGCAGCAGCGGAACATGCACCGCAAGCGTGACGATCGATTACTTTCAATTGAGAATGTTGGCATTACCAGAGACGATCTCATAGCCAACACCATGGGATAGACATTGGCGCCCTCTGTACTGCCTATATAATCAGCACTTCCTCGAGTTCTCTTCGCAGTTTGCCGCTGTATGTCAGGGGAGAGTTTTATACTTCGACCACGGCCTATCAGCTCGGAAGTTTTAAGTGAAGACAATACCGGCCGTGAAAGCTTACATTGTATGATCAAACGCCTTTACGGGAAGGAAATATCTGCATCGGTTTGACGACTTGAAGGAATGAGCAAGAAGAAAGCACAACTACTGTTTACCTTCACCTCCTTGTTATGCTGTAGGGACACTTTGACGCATTCTGAAATTTCTGAAGGCGAAGAGGATGTTACGCTCGGCTCAGGCTCATCGTATTTACAACCGTGTGGAATCTGCAATGCTACGTGAGAGGATTCATTAGAGCGCTCGTGGAAACCAGCAGTAAGCTTTTTTATCTCCACTTGGTTTTTAGTAATACTATGCAATGTGGCGATTGGAATTAGATTGATGGTCTAACATTCAAAACTGTGGAAGTTAGTGCAGACATATCAGCAAATAGACAGAAGAAGAAGTAGTTCAATAACTTACAGAACAACATTTCAGGAGGTTCAGTTGAGGACAATTCTCGTACTGTTATTAACCTGTCTGACAAAGATTTATCAAATGTTGAAATTTCTGTACTAGCGAAAGGAGGCAATTTTGCTGTGATGTCCCAAAATGTACCCACAGAGGATATCGTAGAAAATATTGAGGCAGGTATCCGGCAGCTGCCACAGCAGTCTGACGTAATTAGGATGGAAACGGTTAGGATTTTATGTACATGTCAGCCACCTAACAGTAATTTGTCACAGGCACAAAGGAAGTTGCTGAGGGATATAAATACAGATAAAAACATTATTGTTCTTAATGCAGATAAGGGTAATGCCACCATCATACTGAACAGTGAGAACTATCATGGAAAAATCAATGATATTTTGGTTCCCTCCAATTACAAAAAAGTCCAGAAAGATCTGAGTATGAAGATTTTAAGAATGACCAATCGACTGGTGAAAGTGTCTTCATTCGCCTCCGACGATAAGAAGCTGCTTTGTAAAACAGAAATGTATCCACCTAGACTTTATGGCATACCCAGAGTGCATAAACCTGAGATTCCGTTGAGGCCAATTGTCAGCGCTATAGGTGGAGCAACACACGAGTTAGCTAGACACCTTGCCTCAGTGCTGCAACCTTATGTTGATACAATGGACAGTCATATTAAAAATTCAGCTCATTTCATTGACAAGTTAAAGGAAACGAGTGTGGGCCTGGATGATATCTTTGTCAGTTTTGATATGTATCGTTATTTACCATGATTCTGGTAAACTAAGCTATCTTATGCATAGCAGAAATTTTTCGTACCAATATTTTGGCATTATTCCGAAACTGCCTCACCACAACCTACTTTCAGTACGATAATAACTTTTATGAACAGATTGACGGGGTGGCTATGGGCAGTCCTCTTAGTCCTGCTGTGGCTAACTTATTTATCGAGACTTTTGAACAACAGGCGTTGCAGACTGCCAGGAAGAGACCAGCCAGATGGTATCGCCATGTTGATGACACATTCGTAGTCGAGCAGAGGAGTTGGATGCCTTCCTGACACATTTAAACAGCATTAATCTGAAAATCCAATTTACTATGGAGACTGAAAGGAATGGGCAATTGAATTTCCTGGATATGTCTGTGATTAAATGACGGGATGGAACGTTGGGCCATAAGGTGTATAGATAAGCCACACATACTGATCGTTATCTGCATAAAGATTCAAACCACCACCCCAGACAAAAAAAAGGTGTAATGAAAACCTTAGTAGACAGGGGGTACAAAATTTGTGAACCTGTTTATTTAAAAGATGAGATTGAATATCTACGGTCAACTTTTGTGAAGAGTGGCTATTCTAGCAAGGATATAGATCGAGCACTTCGCTCTATGCAGAGAATCAGGAGCAACGACGAACAACAGTCGCCCAAGGGCAAAGTTTTTCTTCCTTTCATTAATAAGGTCACAGATCGCATTGGGAAAGTTTTAAACAAGTATGGGGTGGAAACTATTTTCAGGCCCACCAGAAAAATAAAAGAATATTTAAGATCGGCAAAAGATGCACGACACCCTTTCGCTACACCGGGGATATATAAAATTCCTTGTAGTTGTGGACAGGTTTATGTCGGTACCACAAAGAGAAGTGTGAACACCCGTCTTCTTGAACATAAGAGGAATTGCTACCTGGGTCACATGGATAAATCGGCCGTAGCGGAACATGTTTGCCAGGAAGGTGATCATGAAATAAAATTCAGCAAGACGAGCGTCATATCAAACACCTCGCATTATTATGCACACGTGTGTAGAGAGGCTAGATTGATAAACACTGTAATAATTTTAATAGGAAAGACAAAGTTGTTAAACTGGATAATATTTGGATGTCAGCATTGCACCGCAAGTGTGACGATCGATTACTTTCAATCGAGAATGTTGGCATTACCATAGACAATCTCATAGCCAACACTACGGGATCGACAGTGACACACTCTGTACTGCCTATATAATCAGCTCTTCCCTGAGTTCTCTTCGCAGTTTGCTGCTGTACCTCCGAGGATGTCTACCGCGATCGGAGATGAAACATCAGGGGACAGTTTTGTACTTCGACCATGGCCTATCAGCCCGGAAGTTTTAAGTGAAGACAATACCGGCCGTGAAAGCTTACATTATACTAAGATTGTCATCAGCATCTAGGATGCAGCAATTAGGCATTTGCCTGTTATGTCTTAAAATTTATGCTCACTGTTTCCTTGGTTGACCTATGTCTCTCAATCCTTTCAGGTATGCTCACCATTTTCTTGGTCAGCCAATGTCATTCCTTCCTTTCAGGTTGTAGTTCAGGATATCCCTTGGTAGTCTTTCATTTCTCATTCCTTTCATGTCATGTTTCCACTTATCCATGTATTGAAAAGTCCAAGTTGGAATATCAACAATATTGTGAAAAGAATAGATTGTTACTCACTGAAAATGACACATTGAGTTGCAGACAGGCACAATGAAAAGTGTGTTACACACTGTGTTTCAGGCCAAAGCCTTCTTCCGAAAAAAAAAAAAAAAAAAAAAAAAAAAAAAAATACCTCACACGTACATGACTGTTCTCTCTGGCTGCTGCAGTCAGAATGCAGTGGTATCATGTCAAACAGAAGCAGCAATCTGAAGTGGTGTGAGAAAGGAGGAAGGATAACATGGTAAGGGGGGGGGGCAGTGCTGCAAGACTGTGTGTGTGTGTGTGTGTGTGTGTGTGTGTGTGTGTGTGTGTGTGTGTGTGTGTGTGTGTGTGGTGGTGGTGGGGGATGTAAGTGGGGAGGAGATGATATGAACTGTTGGGTGGAGTGTTAGGGGACAGTAGATTACCTTAGGTTCAGGCCAGCATGATTTTGGGAGTGGAAAATGTATAGTAAGAATAACTCCTATTTGTGCAGTTCAGAGAAGCTGATGGTTGAGAGTAGGATCCAGGTGACCTGGGTTGTGAAGCAACCATTGAAAGCATGCAAAATATGTTGTGCCCCAGTGCTGTCCACTTTGCTTTTGGCCACAGTGGGCAGTGGCCATTCATCCTGGTAGACAGCTGGTTGGCAGTCATACCAATATAAAAAGCTGTGAAGTGATTTCAGCAGAGCTGATATATGGTATATGTCATGACATGTGATCAGTGTTGTCTTGTAAATTAAGTATTCTCTTTTGTTTCTTTGTATGCTCTAAACATTGGTATAATTTACAAACTGTATACATTACCAAGTATCTCACTGCTGCAGACTGTAAACTCATAGCAAGGTCATATTTAAAAAAAAAAAAAAAAAAAAAAAAAAAAAAAAAAAAAGTAAAGTGCTTATTTATAATTAAATTTAACGAGATTCCTGAGCATAAATAGTTGTGTATGAGTTAATAGATTCATTATTATTATTATTATTATTATTATTTATTTTCATAGAAGAGAGTTGCTCTGAAGTGGATGAAGAATCTCGCGCAACAATTTTGTCCACCCCAAGTCATGAAGGAACCTTATCAACAGGCAGTCTGAGCCGACGCCACACACGCATGCAGCAACGTATGTCAAGGCAGGCACAGCAAAAGAGGTTAGCTGATTCATTAAGAGCAAAATGATAACGTTTAATACTAACATCTCGTACACTAATATTTGTATCTCATACATTAGAACTGAAATATATTAGAACAAACGACATGTTGTGTGTATTCAATGACCTTTCAAGTGAAAAGTCCATAGAATAATTATTATTGCTAAATTGTGTGGTTTGTTTACACAAAACATATTAATTTCAGGCTGATCTATAACGTAATCCTTTTGGTTTTGTCACTGAGTCATTGTTTCCTGCATTTTGTGGGAATTTAAACAAGCCCTCATACATTATACACTGAGGTGACAAACGTCATGGGACATTGATCTGCACATATACAGACAGCAGTAGTATTGCGTACCAAATGTATAAAAGGGATGAGCATTGGTGGAGCTGTCATTTGTGCTCAAATGATTCATGTGAAAAGGTTTCTGGCGTGATTGTAGCTGCATGATAGGAATTTACAGACTTTGAATGCAGAATGGTAGTTGGAGCTAGATACATGGTACATTCTATTTAAGAAATCGTTGGGGAATGCAATATTCTGAGAACCACAATGTCAAGAGTCTGCCAAGAGTACCAACTTTCAGGCTTTATCTCTCACCAACAATGCAGTGGCCATTAGCCTTCACTGAACAACTGAGAGCAGCAGGATTTGCTTAGAGTTGTCAGTGTTAACAGACAAGCAGCACCACATGAAATAACTGCAGAAATCAAAGTTGGATGTATGATGAACGTATCTGTTAGGGCAGTGTGGTAAAATTTGGTGTTGATGGCCTATGACAGCAGATGACCAATGCGAGTGCCTTTGCTAACAGCATGACATCACCTCCAGTGCCTCTCCTGGGCTTGTGACCATATTGGTTGGACTATAGACAACTGATGTTAGGGTTTGAGTATCATGCAGACCCCATGAAGCCATGGACCCGAGTTGTCAACAAGCTACTTTTCAAGCTGGTGGTGGCTCCATAATGGTGTGGACTGTTTTTGCATGGAATGGAGTGGGTGTCCTCTTGATGTACAGCTGTTTGGACACCATTTGCAGCCATTTATGGACATCGTGTTTACAGACAACATGGGTGACAATGCACCACATCACTAGGCTACAATTAATGGCGATTGGTTTGAAAATTGTTCTGGACACTTAGGGCGAATGGTTTAGCCACCCAGATCACCCAATATGAGTCGCATCAAACATTTATAGAACATAATTGAGAGGTCAGATCATGCACAAAATTCTCCACCGGAAAAACTTTTGCAATTATGGACAGCTATAGAGGGAGCTTGCTTTAATATTTCTGCAGGGGACTTCCCAACGACTTGTTGAGTCCAAACCATGTCGAGTTGCTGCACTACGCTGGGTAAAACGTGGTCCGACATGATGGTGCGAGATATCCCATAACTTTTGCCACCTCACTTTATAAAACTCTTACTTGCTATTAGTAATTATTACATTTCTAATAACTCATTTCTAATAACTGTCAAACTTATGTAATAAATTGTTAGGGAACAAAAAATCATGATGCAGCTTAACAGTATGTATGTACATTTGCGTGTGCCTTGGTCCAAGTTGGGGCAAAGGTTGCTAACTTAGACTTTTAATGAGACTCATGTGAGTCAAATTTATTGTAATATTAAAAATGTATCACTCTGTTCCGGAAGCACATTAAAATATATTAAATTGAATGTGTGATGAATCCTATACCTAAAAAGTAACTGAGCAACACTACTTCATGAATATGCAGTCCATTGCAAAACTGGCAGCCAACAGCTGTGCTTTTTGCTTTGTTACAGCAAGTGAAGTGCCATGCAAGTTTTTGAAGGAAACGAATGTGAGGTTCAGGTTTAACGCCACATAAGTGTCAAGACCATTATTAGATATGTAGCCCAAGTTCACATAGGGCAGGAATGCAGAAGGAAATAAGCTGTCGTCATTTCAAAGGAATCTTCCAGCATTCAGCTTGCTTATTTTTGAGAACCCATGAAAAACCTAAATCAGAAAGATCAGACAGCTATTTGAAACCCACTACTTCTGAATGCAAGTCTACCACCACATTTGATAGGAACTTAGAATAGTTAGGGCTGGCAAACTGAATTCCCACTGGAACATCCATTTGGACAAGGAAGTCTTTTTTTTAATTGAAGTAATGATGAAATTTGTACACTATGTAATAAAACTATCCAGGCACCCACTATTAGGTGCATTGTGCTGCCACATACTGCCAGGTACTCCATATTAGCAATCTTAGTAGTCATTAGACATCATGAGAGGGCAGAATGGGACTCTCTAGAGAACTCACGGACGTCAGGCAGTAGGGCGTCACTTGTGTCATACATGTGTGAGTTTTCCACACTCCTAAACATTCGTAGGTCCACTGTTTCCAATATGAGAGTGAAGTAGAAACATGAAGGAACACGTACAGCACAAAAGTGTACAAGCCGACCTTGTCTATTGACTGACAGATGACTGACCGTTAAAGAAGGTCATAATGTGTAATAGGCGGACATCCATCCAGACCATCACACAGGAATTTCAAACTGCATCAGGATCCACTGCAAATACTATGACAGTTAGGTAGGAGGTTAAAAAACTTGGATTACATCGTTGAGTGGCTGTTCATTATCGTGCCAGTAAATGCCAAATGATGCCTTACTTGGTGTAAGGAGTGTAAACATTGAATGTTTGAACAGTGGAAAAACATTGTGTGAAATGATGAATCATGGTACACAATGTGGTGATCTTATGGCAGGGTGTGGGTTTGGTGAGTGCTTGGTGAACATCATGTGCCAGAATTCGGAGGCAGTGGTGTTATGGTGTGGTTGTGTTTTTCATGTAGGTGACTTGCATCCATTGTTGTTTCACATGGCACTATCACAGTACAGGCCTACATTGAGGTGTTAAGCACCTTCTTGCTTTCCACTGTTGTTGTTGTTGTCGTCTTCAGTCCTGAGACTGGTTTGATGCAGCTCTCCATGCTACTCTATCCTGTGCAAGCTTCTTCATCTCCCAGTACCTACTGCAACCTATATCCTTCTGAATCTGCTTAGTGTATACATCTCTTGGTCTCCCTCTACGATTTTTACTCTCCATACTGCCCTCCAATGCTAAATTTGTGATCCCTTGATGCCTAAAACATGTCCTACCAACCGATCCCTTCTTCTCCCCAATCCTATTCAATACCTCGTCATTAGTTACGTGATCTATCCACCTTATCTTCAGCATTCTTCTGTAGCACCACATTTCGAAAGCTTCTATTCTCTTCTTGTCCAAACTAGTTATCGTCCATGTTTCACTTCCATACATGGCTACATGCTTTCCACTATTGAAGACCAATTTGGGAACGGCGATTTCATTTTTCAACATGATCGAACACCTGTTCATAATGCATGGCCTGTGGCGGAGTGGTTACATGACAATAACATCCCTGTAATGGACTGGCCAGCACAGAGTCCTGACCTGAATCCTATAGAACATCTTTGGGATGTTTTGGAATGCCGACTTTGTGCCGGCCTCACCGACCAACACAGATACCTCTCCTTAGGGCAGCATTCTGTGAAGAATGGGCTGCCATTCCCCAAGAAACCTTCCAGCACTTGATTGAACGTATATCTGTGAGAGTGGAAGCTGTCATCAGGGCTAAGGGTGAGCCGACACCATATTGAATTCCAGCATTATTGATGGAGCGTGCCACGAACTTGTCAGTCATTTTCAGCCAGGTGTCCGAATACTTTTGATCACATAGTGTATCTATAAAAGTTACCATGGCATGGTTAAAGATGCAAAAAGATATATTATGTTATGAAGAAATTCCCAGACCAGACAAAGATAGCAATGTGAAAGAGTTTACGTGTATTTGGTGGTCATATGTAGCCGGTTCTTTGTTCTGGGAATGAAAGAATCTTTTTTATTATTTTCTTTCTCGTATAAAAACAAAGAGAATTATTTTTATTATTAATAGATCATTTTTGTTGTGATATTGTATATGTATTGTATATGTGACTATCACTTATACTCTCAACCTGCAATGGATTGTTGATATCATATTTCATAGGTGAATAAATTTACTTGTACTTTGGTTGATATTTATTTATGTATTTTGTACATCCATCTTATTAATACATGACAGCATATGGAATGGGTCAATTTTGCTATACTGGTAATTACACATACATACAGTTGAAGAGCTGAGGCTGATCTAAATACTAGTATCACAAATATTTGTGTATTATTCATTGCGGCTCAGGGACTCTTCTAATGTGTAAAATGGTCCTTGCATCACCAGACACTTAAACCGTCTTAATAAGAGTTCATCATTCACTTGACATTTCATTTGCGGAGGTAGGACATTAAAAAATCCTGTACTCCCTCAACTCTATCCTCTTCCCCATAGCACTCAATTTTGTCTGCTCAGAGAGAATGTCTTTTTGCATCATGGCTGTGATACATGTTATTGGGTTGAGAGAGAGACTTTGTTCATGTGAAACATGTTGGGGAGAATATACATTCTACTGTAGTTGTGGTGATTAATATTACCAGAATATGAGGCCACATGCCATGATGACATGAAAGCAGTCATAATATACTGATTAATTAACATCCTCATTTCTGCAAGGGTAACAATGCTTAAACTAAATGCTGCAGGAAATGGTCTTTTGCACTGATTGAGGGTGTGGTTTGACCAGTTTATTATACTGACAGCGAAGAAAACCACATATTTGGCATTATGTACTCTTGTTATCTGCTAACCATCAATTTTTTCCCATTTTTTTCCGCATATTTATGATCTGTTCAGAACTGAATAAAACTTATTTTACTGACATTGAGAGAAAGATCATGTTTGATAATCAGTTCATAATATCAGCAAAAACCTTATTTACTGACACTTTAATTTTGTATGCTGAATTACCAGTAATTACTGTCTAGTCATCAGCAAAGGTGTACATTTGTGTTACTTTGTACAAAAGAGACATATCATTAATAAAAGGTAGGGGAATCAGAAGTGAGTCTTGAGGTACCCTACAAGTGTTGGTATTACAGTCTAACGATGGTGAGATGTTCTCCCCACTTGCTTACTTTTTCCAGTCTGGGAAATTTGTTTTATAGTTTTTCAGCCCAGTATCAGGCCACATCAAGTGTTACATTCTTGTCAAGCCATAGGTTGCCAGGGGTACATCTTGTGGGGCGGTTGGGACATAGTAAATGATGATCCATGTCTTGGATTTCTCAACAGTCGCATTTGTTGTGTGCTTCGTCTTTTAGGCTCCATTTAATTAGATTTGTTTTGACTGGCATGCACTACACCCATTTTGAAGCAATTCAGTATTCTCCAAATCTTCCAGCTTGATGTATTGCTGCCGGGCATCTCTTGTGAGGCAGGCTTGTTCTATGAGGTATCATTCTGCTTGGTACTAAGAATTCTTTTGTGGGATTTAAGTCTGCCAAGCCATCATGAAACACCCTTGCAGGGCGTGGCACTTATCAAAAGTCTGTTTAAATTCTTGTGTGTGTTCATGAGAAATTTTTCAGCGTTCAGGAGTGGGAATCTGTCTGATTTATATAGCTACCCAAGTGTTGTAGTTTCATGCATCCTGTTGTTAGTCTGCATGTGTCATCCAGGCTTGTGATGACTTTTTTGGCATGTGCAGTTCTGGACCACATGGAGTTTGCATGTTCCACTGAGGAAAAGCAAAGTACTTGAGCATTTGATCTTAGTATAGTTGCTCTCGATTCCCATTTACTATTCGCAACTTTCCTCAATATATTGTTCCTGATTAATAATGGACATTCCTAAATTTGGTATTATTCAATGTGTTTGTATCTCTTGGTTCCAATCTCCTCTTTGTTGTCTGTCAGCACAATAACAACTTTCTGTTATTTTATCTTGCAATGTAAACCAAAGAAAATAAATTTTTTGTGAATACGTTTGAGAGGAACTTTCAGTTTCAGTGGTGCTGAGTTGTGTGTTCCTTATAGCAACGAATTGTCTTGAATGCTGAAACAGTTATATGAGCATATGAATATTTACAGCACTTAAGTAACATCATGCTATTCTATGTAATGTTCCCCCAAGCAGTTAAATCAGATGGGTTTATGTCCTCTGGTGCCAAGTATGTGTGGTGCCACCCCTCGAAGAATAACGGTGATGGAAAACAATCTCGTCTGGCAGCAGATTCAAATGCTCTGTCCCTCTTATGGCAGTGCACAGGATGCAGTTGACAGAGATGCTGTCAATACTGCAACTTCTTAAGTTTTGTTTTTAAATAATAGTCACTGCTAGTAATCTTCAAGTAGATGAATTCAAGTTCCCTCACTTTTCAGACATTCACAAGGAAATATGGCTGTCTGAAAGCTGCTGGACTTGCTAAGCAGATGATCCACACTTGTCAGAATGTACTCAAATGTTTCCATGTATTCTAAATTAATTGTAGATTGTATCTGAATTATTACTTACTCCTATTCTTTTATGCATCATAGTTACTCATTCCTTCTTCTTTTGCATCATCTCAGCCTTTGCCTCAGAAAAAGAGAACTGTAATTCCGGTAGAAATCCTTACTGTCATCCATGTCCTCATCGATCCTTCTCTCTCCATCATATCATGCTCACCTCTATAAGAGGCTGGTGGTTCTTACCCCATTTATTTATTTCCACACTTTACCCAATGTGTGTACCAAATTTGATTCAAATCACTCTGGAGGTTTAGGATGATCTATTTACCTGTGGCTTTGCTCATATATGCACATTTCAAATGTATTTTACCTATTTCACATGTATTTGTACACATATTTCACTTGTGTCCCTAGAGAATTTTGCCCTTCAGTTACATTTTTAAGCAGCTCAATGTTTATGATGACTTATCTTCTGAACTATGTGCTGTACAATGATGTAATTTTGAAGGTACATCCATTGGTATATGTGGCTGTCTGCAAAATGTATGGTGAACAGAGTTAAAAGTAAAGAAATGATAAATTGAAACATCATGCACGATGCACCAGTTTTTCATGCATTTCAGTGTCTATGATGTCATGTTTCCTGAAAAATATGCATCACACAATGATATAATTTTTTGGGACATTCAATGGTATATGTGAGTACAGTCTGCAAAATGTGTCACAAATACAGCTAATGGTAAAGAAGTAATAAATTAAAATGTCATGTTTCATGTGACAGTTTTACTACATGAACAGAGAAAATGTAATAAGAGGTAAACTTTCATTCTCAAATACTGGATGACTAAAACATGGTTATTTGTTCATCATGGGCTTTTTCATCCCCACCCATTTGATAGGTGGTTCTCATTCGTGCAGTGATGATTTCCAGACAGTAAGTGGTATGTGTACCAAGTTTGGTTGAAATCATTCCATTGGTTTAGGATGATGTACATACATACATATTACATATAAATGTACATCAATTTTTATAATATGTCTAGATTTGAGTTACTTATTTAAAAAGATCATTGTTTCCTGCATAAGTACCTTTTAAAATTGTTTTTACTTTGTGACTCACATTAATATTATCTGATATGTTGACTGTATTGAAACTACAAATGACTTGCAAATCATGACATTATAAAACCATGATATTATATGACTTCGCATTTTTTTGTTGATTTCAGACTCAGGATGGCTCAGGAAATTCAGCGTCAGTTAGAAGAAGTGGAAGTGAAGCAGAAAGAGCTGGAACAGAGAGGAGTCAATGTGGAAAAAGCTCTTAGAGGAGAAAGTGCAGGTACCAACTAAGTTCCATCTACTATTAACTTCTGTATGTTTTTGACACAGTCCCTTTACACGATACAGTCATTATTGGTTTTGCCCCACAATGGCCTTCTTCAACTCGTACAATAGAAAAAAAGGAAAACTGCCTATATTAAGACCTTAAAACAAACAGCAAAGTTTCTGTGACTTCTTGTGAGTTAAGTAATGTACAATTTTACACAAAGTGGAAAAAGTGAATGGTTAGATATTTTAGAAGAGATTTATGTTGTGCACTGGAAAGATCTGAACAAACTCCTCAATGACAGAATGAGTGTACAATGGATGCACATTTCAGTATTTGTGATGATCTATTCATTTGAAGCAGGTGTGCTTCAGCTGACGATGGGGCCTTTCTGTGACTAAGTGCTGCACTGAGCCATCCACACCATGTCTTCACTTATAAGCTTCTGCCCATCTAACACAAACACCACACAACCAGAAGAGGAGCAGCAGTCTGCTGCAGAATGCCACCCTTGTCATCCAGGCTGTGTCATCTTTGTTGGGCTTATCACCAGAGGTGTAATTATCTTGGGCCTAAAGTGCAGCACCATCAGTCATCATAAATATTTACCATACCAATTGCTCCTGTTTCCTTTTATTATAAAGACCTAACTCTGTTTTAAATATGAGTTTACTTCTTGAACAAGCTGTACTCTATTTTTTACGTAGGCTGGAACTTAAACAGTGGCAACACTGCTGTGGAGAAAATCTACCTTTGTCGCTGATAGCACAAATCGTTGACATACCTACCTTACCTCCGAGCAAATGGATTCGCCCGTCCCATGTCGAGCAAATGGATTCGCCCGTCCCATGTCACCGGCGTATGCACAATCAAGGGAAATATAGTCACTTGTGAGTGAGTGGTCTAACATAATGGTGTCACTATGTTTTCGAAACAGGAACAACGGAGTTTGATCAAGATTGAATGTGCCAGAGATCGTAAAGCATGACAGTGTCTTCAAGGTCTTCAAGAGGCATGCGGAAAATTGGCATTGCTGTACAGAACAGTGTCATATTGGGTAAAAGCCTTCAATGAAGGTTGGCAAACTGTGGCAAACATGCATTGGGCAGGTCGTCATAGCATCTCTGAAGAAGAAGCGCATGCTCTTGCTGCGTTTGTGGACAGTGATCGATGCCACACGATTCATGAGCTCGCCCATGAAACCGGATTAGTGCATACGACTGTTCTTTGCATCCTGAAGGAATGCCTGGGCATTCAAAAAATTGCATCATGACGGGTTCCGCATGACTTGATGGAAATTCAGAAATGGATGCATTACAATGCTGCTCACACTCACTTGGAGCACTATGAGTGCAAAGGGGAGGCTTTCTTATGCCATATCGTAACACTGGATGAGACATGGGCCTCATCTTACGAGCCAAAACTGAAATGCCATTCCAATGAATGGCGTCATTATGGGTCGCCCCATAAGTCGAAAGTGCGACAGAGCCCCAGTGTGGTGAAAGTTATGGTGATTCTCGTGTACGATTGTGATGGTGTTATTCTAATACATTACGTTCCTTCACGGTAGACCATCAGTTCACAGTATTACTGTTTGTTTTTGGTGCATCACCTGTGACCAGCTTTGTGAAATAAGTGGTGACACTTTCTGCGCAACCAACCCCTCATTTTTCACGACAATGCACGGTTATATACAGCACAAGCTGTGGTTGCTCTGTTCAGTTGATGAGACTGGGAAGTACTGTACCATCCACCATACTTCCCAGACTTAAGTCCTTGTTACTTTGATTTGATTCCGAAGATGAAGGGACCACTTTGTGGCATTCGCTTCAGAACTGTTCCAGAGATTTGACAGGCAGTAGACCACTCAATTTGTACCATCAACAGAAGAGGCTCTGCTAATGGTATACTAGGCCTTCTACATTGCTGGACATGGGTTCTACACAATGCTGGTGACTACTTTGCAGGACAGTAACAAGTGCAAATGTGTAACTCTTTTGTATCGGTTGTGAGTAAATAGTTTCCACTATTTAAGTTCCGACCCTTGTATATTTTATGAATAACTGCTAGAACTTTTATTATAACTTAGACATATTTTATGATTTTCATAATTAAAGAGTTGTCTTATAGAGGATGTGCACATCTAGCACAAAATGAAGTGAAAGAAAAGTACATTTAGTTGTATTTATGATTTTAGTATTACCAGTTTCTGTATGCATGAATGTTTGTTCAACAAATGTCGCTCATGGCCATTAGGTGTGAACCAAGCATATTTTAATTGTGTCTTGCTTAACTTGAAAGTAGACCTATGGAAAAAAAAAACTTGTTTGAAAATCTTAATATAGGGTCTTTTCCTATTGTAGCATGTAAAGATGGCCACTGTGATTGTATCATATAAAGTGATTGTGTCAAAAATAAACAGAAGGTCATAATGAGCCAATCACTGGTCTCCTTCAGCTGACTATCATGTTTGATCTAGTCTTTTGGCTTATGTTTTTATTCTGCAAGAGAATAACAATGAGAACATGTTATTATTTCAAGTGGCTGCACAAAAGGATGAAGGGGACCTCCTCAAAGAGTGGTTTGCCTTAGTAAGAGAACGAAGTGAACTGCGTCGCTTTGAGCGAGAACTATTAATAAGAGCAGAAGAATTAGAACTGGAGGACAGACATTCTCGTCTTCAGCAGGAGCTACGGGAGCGACTGAAAAAGGATGGTAAAGACATAATAATCATCAAGGTTTAATTTTCTTAAGAGATTCAAACATCAGTGTGTTTCAAATAGCATTTTTCAAATTTCTTTCTCAGGCATCAATGCGTTTCAGATAGCATAACTCAAATTTCTTTTTCTCGTTTACTTAATTATCCATGTGACAGACACACTTACTATTTTCTTATTATTCTAATCAAGCAAATTTCAGTAACAATAATTCCCCAATTGCAGATCATCCGAGCAATTCAAATTAACTTTCTTCTTTTGTGGATGGACAAGTATAAATTGAATTCTTCTAATGCAACATTTAAGACATTATGTAATATAACAATGAAAGAATCAAGTGTATGTGAATTGATTGCAAATATATTTTCTAATCAGTGGATGAAACTTTAAATCCAAATTAATAACTGGAAAAATTGTGTTGCAAAGAACATGCTCTGTTAAAGCTGTAATAGTTCCTGCTTTCTAATATTTTATATAATATGCACTGGTTTCCATAAATTGATGGAAAACAACTGAAATAATTATTTTCGCAAAGTTATGTGTCAAATTTATTTAACTTAGTTAGTGTAGTGCATATAATATAAACAAAAATGATACTCAGTTCCAGAACACTAATTTTTTTAAAAGTTGGAACATACAGGGATTGAGAAGTGGTGTACATTTGATATAGTACAAATAATTAGTGTAATTGCCTCAAGCTGCATAATAGTACATAAACCAAAGCATGCGTATGTTAAGTAGCATCTATTATATTCAAAGAAACTTGATGTCATTCTAATACAAAGCCAATTTTATTGCTTCAGATTTTTTCAGAGGAGGACAGTGAGCAACAACAGAGTCATGGTGTAGTGTTTATTTCTCAGTAGTGGCTGGTGAATCTTCTTGATTGTACTGTCCAACTTGGAGAGTCCACAGTGATAGGAGATCTTACATCAAAGGCAGTTGCTGACATCACTTTTGTGAAGGACCTTAATCAAACAAACAATGGGCTCACTAGTTGCTCCCAGTTGACCTATATTCCACTCCATTATTTGTTATCCCCAACTCTTTTAATAATTTATTGTTAATGCTTTTTATGGTTTAAGCCATCCACAAACTGTTCAAGGATGTTGCATGGAATATCAAAGCTATACCCATCTGTTACAGTCTGTCCAATGAGCAATGTCAGAGTACTCCATTGATGCAGGCCACTCAAAGGACCATGAAAAAATTGACAATACACAGCTGAAACATCAGTACAGGGTCTGGAATGTAAGCCTCACCATCCCCCCATCTTCATGTGTTCACTCTGCTCTGGTCCTCGCTTTTCATGCCTCCCTCCCCCTTCCCTCTCCCACCTCGCGCGCGCACGCGAGACACTCCTCTACGCCTTTCAGCCATCTGTCCTTGGTCATTTCTTTCTCATCTCCATTTCCTGTATCTTCTTGGGGTTCTCTTGTTTTTCATTCTCTTCAACTGCCCTTTTCATCTTAGTCTTTATGTTCGTATCCTGCTGTGCAGTGATTCGTCTTTCACCATTTCCCTTAGCCTTTTATTCCTCATCTTCTTTCTCCTTATTACTCATCTCCTGTTTCTAAGGAGCTCATTTCAAATGCCTGTCATCTGCTTACATCTGTTTCCTTAATTGCTCATATTTCATATGCAACCACCTCCTCCCTGTTTCCCCAGATGCTCAAGTCACCTGCAAACACAATTGTTTTATATTGTCTTCTCCAGTTTTTTTTTTTCTGCCACCTTAGTCATTATCTCATCCAAGACCACACACAGTGAAAAGGAGAGGTGACAATACACTTCTGTGTTTCACATCACGTTTGCTGAAACCAATCCATCCTTTCATTTCCCACATTCACACAACTTCCACAGTACATCTCCTCCACTCTGCTTGTTGTGTCTCTTCACACTCCCTTCTTTTCGAGTCCTTCCCAGATCTTTCGTCTTCAGATGCTATCAAATGCCTTTTCTATAACAAGAAAGGCCATCACAAGGTCTCCAGATTGATAGTGGTGCTGCTGAAGCTGCCTCACTGCAAAACTACAAATATGAGATCGACAGTTGACCTCCCATGTCTGAAGCCATACTGTTCCTCTGTTTTGTTCTTGACTATTGTTTAGATTCTGCTTTCCAGAAACTTTTAATATACCTTGGCATGGTGTGGTACCAGCAGACTCCTCTGTAGTTTCCACAATCCTGCCTACTGCCTTTCTTTAATATTGGGGGCAATTAGTGCCATCTTCCAATCTTTGGGTTTCTCATTCCACACCACCATCTGTAACAGACTGTGAACAGCTCAAAGAATCCTATCAAAAAGTAATTCATTCTCAAAGGTGGTAGCTTACAAAATATTGATTTTACAAATTTTTTAATCTTGCTGACAGCCTTGCACTCCTGAGAAGCATGATTAATAAAGGATATAGAAAAAGATTCACTGAAGTGTTGTGTATTACTTCACTGGATCATTAGCTGACATAAGTGTGTCTTGGAGATGCTTATTGTTAAAATTTCAAGAATGTATATTCCAGCAAGGATCAAGCAACATGCTACTTCCTCCCAAAGACATCTTACATAGTGATTTACCAATTGTCATTCTTCCCCTACACTGCTTACAAATGCAACAGGTTGAGAAGAGAATGATGATGGTACACAATGTATCTTCTCCCACACATTATTTGGTGGCTTTCGGAATGAAATATGGGTCTAGATGTAGCCCTAAATTGTAAGATTATTTATTTATTTATTTTTTGGTAGCAAGTCCTTTACGAAAGCCAAATTGAGAGATTGTTAATGAGTTCTGCAGTGATAAATGACTTTGTATTTTATAGCTCACTTTTGCATAAAATTTTGAATTGATTCCTAGTGACTAGAGAGAATCGTTCTATCTTCATTTTTAAAGAGATGGCTGTTTCTACTGTATTTTTAAGTCTGTCAGAAAAGAAACCATGAGTAATTGTCAGATTACAGACATAACTATCTAACAGCACAATAATTTATTACTCTTCTAGCAACATCATCGTAGCCAGAAGAATGCCTTATATTTCAAATTTGACCATCTCTCTCTCTCTCTCTCTCTCTCTCTCTCTCTCTCTCTCTCTCTCTCTCTCTCTCTCTCTCTCTCTCTCTGCCCCCCCCCCCCCCCCTCCCTTGCTCCCTCCCTCCTTCCCTCCTTTCCTTTTTTAAGCAGTACCTACTAATGCAAATATCTGCTAATTTCTAAGTTTTCCCTAGTGTTTTGTGAGGCTTCAGTAGTGATAAGGGTAATCAACTACTTTCTGAGCATAGCTTTACAAACAAAAAGTTAGGTCATATTATACACAAATCAACAGAGAATTTGTAGTCGTGTATGTGAATCCTTGTCTTTTACCTGTTGGTTTTCCTGTATCTCATTGTTATATTGTTTTGGTGGTAGAAAAACTAGTTACATTAGTTACTAAGCTTTGAAATTGTTTAGAATGCCTTTAGTGAAGAGGACATATGCAATGTATGTTTTCACTTTCAGTTGATTTAAAGGTGGAACATAATATGTAAATCTGGGATTGCTATCTATGTCATTATTATGTCATTAGAGCCTACAACATAAAATGAGTAATACCGATGTATGAAGAACTCAAACCCAGGAAAATACCAATACAATTTTCTTCAGAGAGTTATCGTTCTCATCTATTATGTGAACAGTGATTAATCTTTTACGAGTTTTATTTTACAGGAATTTTATATTTTTGACGAATCTGAATGTCACATTTCCTTCTCTTGTTTAGATTCAGAGAAGACATCAGATGATGTCGAAAAAGAGGGCCAAATCTTGAATGAAATGCTGGAGATTGTTGAACGACGAGATTCTCTCATTGCCTTACTGGAAGAGGATCGACAAAGGTGTGCCATAGTGTATTCTAGACATTGTTCTTATTCTGGTCTGGTGAGACGATCCTCCAGTAGTAAACTATCCCTTATTTATGTTTTTTGTATGCTTGCTCTTTTGTGGATTCTGTCCTTCATTTTTGTTTCTTATTTGCAAAATTATCCACAAATGCATCTGACTGATTCTTGCATGTGGCTTTGGTCTGCAACAAATTTCCTCTAACATCTGTTGTTTTTTCTATGATATCGAGTGCCGTGCCACTTAATGAATCCTTCATAGTATCAGTAGTCTTCCTTTGTGAGTTGTAAAGACTGAAAAATTTTGAATGTACTAGTCACTTAGATTTATAATAGTAATGTAATTAATTGCCCATTAAAAATGAATTGTGCAATTTTCCTTGTGTGCTTTGTTCATGCATCAATTATTGAAATTAGCTTATACTATTTTTAGTAATTATAAGCATTTGTTTGAAGCTAGTGTACATTGCTGACACTACTTACACAATTTTCTTCTTGTTGCCTGGAGATTTTTGTAGTGCATAGCTTTAAATTCCCATCCATAGATGCAAGAAATTGTTGTACGTAACTTGACAAAAATAATAATACTTATTATTATTTATTGAGGTTACATGGAATTATTAAAACCATATTCTATGCTATGCAGAGACATTATAAATGTTTATGTAGTGTATATTGCTAATAAAAGAGGATTATTTTTGTCATGATAATATGTTATGGTTTTTGGAACCAACCTTTCTGAACTTGTATGTTATCAACTCATAAATATCTAATCCTGTTGTGACTACTTCATTTATTATTTTAAATGGCAGCAACTATTATTTACAGGAAATATCTCTCTCTGTCTCTCTCTCTCTCTCTCTCTCTCTCTCTCTCTCTCTCTCTCTCTCTCTCTCTCCCTCCCTCCCTCCCTCTCTCCCTCTCCCTCCCCCTCCTTATTAAATATTTTTCTTGTCTGTATTTGTGCTGCTTGGATATTTTATTAACAGCCTTGCCACAGTTCCTGTCAGCTGAAGTTAAGCTCTGTCAGGCTTGGCTAGCACTCGGATGTGTGACTGTCCGGTCTGCCAAGCGCTTTTGGCAAGGGAGTGCACTCAGCCCTTGTGAGGCAAACTGAGGAGCTACTTGACTGAGAAGTAGTGGCTCTGGGCATGAAACTGGCAAGGGCCAGATGATCCATGTGCTGACCACATGCCCCTCCATATCTGCATCCAGTTATGCCTATAGGCTAGGATGACAAGGCAGCTGGTCAGGTTGGTGAGTACCGTTGGGACTTCTGAGGCCTGTTCAGACAGAGTTTAGTTCAGGTATTTTCTTGGTCTTTGGGGAATGGGACTGAGAGGGGGGATAAGATCAGATTCAACTTTAAAGTGAACTGCACCAAATAATATGAAGCCAAATGTAGAATCAGAGAAAGAAAAAGAATATGTTATGGTTATGCAGGTTGTTGTCTTGATGCATTTTATGAAAGAACAACTTAGTAAAATTTAAACATTTTTAATCCTTCGACCTTTGACCCTTTTGCCTATTTCTTTTTTCTACTAATGTTACACCGTCCGAGTTATCTGGATACTTCCCACCAACACCAACCTATCCGAACTCCGGAGATGGGAACTTGCCCTTCAGTATATCCTCTCTTCTCGATATCCGCCAGGCCCCAACCTTCGCTAATTTCAATTTGCCGCCGCTCATACCTCACCTGTCTTTCAACAACTTCTTTGCCTCTGTACTTCCGCCTCGACTGACATCTCTGCCCTTACTCTTTGCCTTTAAATATGTCTGCTTGTGTCTGTGTATGTGCGGATGGATGTGTGTGTGTGTGTGTGTGTGTGTGTGTGTGTGTGTGTGTGTGTGTGTGTGTGCACCTGTCTTTTTTTCCCCTAAGGGAAGCCTTTCCGCTCCCGGGATTGGAATGACTCCTTACCCTCTCCCTTAAAACCCACATCCTTTCGTCTTTCCCTCTCCTTCCTGAAGAAGCAACCATCGGTTGCGAAAGCTAGTAATTCTGTGTGTGTGTTTGTGTGTTTTGTTCATTGTGCCTGTCTGCTGGCGCTTTCCCGCTTGGTAAGTCTTGGAATCTTTGTTTTTAATATATAAAAAATAGAAAGAAACTTCCACATGGGAAAAATATATTAAAAACAAAGATTCCAAGACTTACCAAGCGGGAAAGTGCCGGCAGACAGGCACATGAACAAAACACACAAACACACACACAGAATTACTAGCTTTCGCAACCGATGGTTGCTTCTTCAGGAAGGAGAGGGAAAGACGAAAGGATGTGGGTTTTAAGGGAGAGGGTAAGGAGTCATTCCAATCCCGGGAGCGGAAAGACTTCCCTTAGGGGGAAAAAAAGGACAGGTGTACACTCGCCTACACACACACATATCCATCCGCACATACACAGACACAAGCAGACATATTTAAAGGCATATATATATCAGGAACAGGTATATGTGCCAAGTTCAAATTTATGTCAGGTATTAAGTTCTGTGATCCCTTCAAGGTGTAAATATTATATTTTAAGCTTTTAAGTCATTTCAATCAAAATATACAGCCATTTACCTCACATACTTTGATACTTGAAAATGCACTCATCGAAACATACAGGGTGCTTCCCGTTGATCTAGAATCCTGAAATTTTGGTAAGAAGCAAGGTTTCATAGTACATGTAAAGGAAAAAATCTGAAAATTGTTAATTTTTAATAACATAATATGAAAAAAACATTTTTTGTTATTTTTTATCCATGAGTCTGTTCGTCTATCTGCCTGTTAATTTTCTCTAGAACAGTTTGGAATGTCAAGTTCAAATTCATGCCACATACTAAGGTGTATGGTCACTTGGTGGTGTAAAAAGTTTTATCTTCCAAGTCAGTGCAATAAAAGATTCGGCTATTTATGTCACGTGTTCTGATTACCCACAAACTCATTCATCAGAACCTATAGAGTACTTCCTGTTGACCTACAATCATAAAATTAAACCAGAAGCAAGGTTTTACAGTACAAGTGAAGTAAATAATATGAAACATCTTAAAGTGCAATTATTTCACATAAAAATATCTTTTACCATTTGCTCAAGCATTGCACTCATCATCCGTAAAAAGTGTAATAGACGAACTTTACTGCATGCAAATATAAAATGTAAGTTGCAGTCATGTTTTAGTAAATAAAAAATGTTTTATTAAGAAATTCTTCCAATCCATCTGCGGCATACAGAAAAACCAGTGCTTAACACTATTGGTTAAAAACAGTCTCAGTTGCAAAATAATAATAATAATTTCAACCAAGGCTGTTTTTAACCAATAATGTTTTATTAAATCTTCTCTCTCTACATATATAATCTGAAGTCACCTGCTCACTTCTTTCTTCATGTTGTGTCTACATCTACATTTATACTCCGCAAGTCACCCAACGGTATGTGTAGGAGGACACTGAGAAACTACTGTAGAGATTTTGATAAGGTCTTGGAATTCACGGTACCAATATCTTACTAGTATTGATATTGATAATAGACAAAAACTGTTGAGGTTTTCAAGTCTCAGGATGGATGTATATTATTGAATCACTTCTTACACATTTTTGCCTCTGGTCATCGTTAAAGAATTGTACAGCAATAACAATAAAGTATCGTAAGTTCAAATATACTACGAACCCTAATCGGTACAAAGTAGTTTAGTGTAAGTACTGATACTAATCATAACCTTAAGCTGAAAGAATAAAGAAAGCGTTATGTAATAAGAAATCAGTTTTGTGTATCAGGTGGCACTGTTGGACTCTTCATCGAAGAAACTGATGTGACCTCAAGATGAATGTCAAATGCATATTCAAGTGGCTACACAATTCGAAATGTTAAAGTAATCCTTAGGTGTACTGCCAGTTGGTGCCCTTTGAACACCAAGAGCAAACAATACACCCATGGATTATTTTGTTATAAATCATGCTGGGAGAAGTTGAATTCAAGACGTGATTGAGCATGATACAGTAATTGTAATACTTAGGTGTGGCTTGAATTATTTTCTGTTGTGGAAACTGGAAAGGGGAGGCACATACGAAAAAAGATTGCTTTTGTAATGTGGTAATTTTGGCAACATTCTAAAAATCCAGCCTTGTTGCATTTTGTACATTCGTGAGATGTAGACAAAGAGTGTTTCATGGTATAAATGTCTGAAATACAAATTCTATCATAAAAAACCACTTTTACAAAATCTCTCATAAATAAAACAGCCTATAAAAAACCGAATTTAAAATACAGCAGGAACAAAATCCAGGATATTTTCTGTTTTATTTTGGAGAAGTAACAGTCCATATGCAGAAAATCGTTCTTATGATAATGTGAGTGTGTGTATATATATGGTAGTTTACATTGGATCAACGTAATAGAGAGATGAAACTGTAGATAATGACACCTATGAAAAATTGATGGACCATTCATAAATCAATGATTTGGAGCAATCACTGTATGATATTTCCTCAGTTGAGACAAATTAAAAGTGAAAGCTTACCAAATGATGATAATGGCAGGAGACAGTGTGACACAATATTGAGGCAAGACACAGTCAGTCTAGGAACTGATTATACAAACAATATAATGATTAATAAATTAATTGGAAGAAAGATTACAACCAAAAGAAATGTCACAAGAGATACAGTGAAATTGCTGAGAGGGAGCAGCAGTAAAAGTAGAAATGTAATTGTCGAAACTAAAGTGGAAAAAAGTGAATTGGTGTATTTAGCCACAGCTAGTGTAAAATTATTGTATTTTGATAGAATAGTGAAATATATTCACTCTACAATGGATAATTTTAATCCTGTGTCCCAGTATACTGTTAGTTCTTCTAAATCTGATGAACCAGTGTATGTAGCTTGCTCATCTCAGAATGCATTGAAGCCTGTCTCACATAGATTAAGATTCACTGTAAGCCTACTTGTGGGCTAGCATGACCCCTGAGTGGACTCCATTGATTAATCAGGTGCTTTCCTGCAAGGAGCTTTGCATGTTTTCGTGTGATATCATTAGTGCTATTTCTCTTGCACAGTTTTCTGAATGAATGCTACCTGCTGTGGCCAAACAGGATTCCTGTCAATGTCTCCTGTCACAGCTTAGAAGGTGGGGGCCCGCCACAAGTGCAGTTGTGCTAGTGACATGCTTGGCTGTAACCTAATTTCAAAGTACCTTCAATTACTGCAGATATCAGCATGGTGAAGCAGAGAAAGCATTATTTTTTTAATTGATGCACTTAGGAAAGATTGTTTCTATATGCTGAAAAAAATTTCAGTTCTTACAAACATCTGTGCTGGAAATGGACAGTTTGCAATGAGACTACTTGCAGGTGATCTTACACAGTGCGACTGCTTTGACATTACACTTTGTGAAATAGACTTGAGTGGTTCCAGTGAATAGTTAGCAGCCTTCTTGCACTTGCAATTGGAGTGTGGATCTTTCTCTTTAAACTCATAGTTATTGTATACCTGTAAGTTATGTACAACTGTTTTTTGATACAGCTAATTTTTGTATATGAAATAACCTGTTAATTGTGTAAAGGCAGTAATTTCCATTGAACTTGATAGAAGCTGTACATGATTCTATGACATGTTATGTATACTAACATCAAGCGCAAAATTTTTATAGCAGGTTCAGCTGGTATAAAATTTATGTAATATTATGCATAACTGACTTTTTTATTTGTTCCTGTTATTGTTATTATTATTATTATTATTGACAAACATAGCTGCAATTCATTAACTTTTGTTGAGGCTATCTGTGACCATTGAGTAGTCAACATGAACACCAAAATGGGTAAAAACAGCAATTTTGGTGGAAAAATGCCTATATACTAGGCATATACCTATATTTTTACACATTCAGATGTGCAGTAATGAATCACAGAAGTTCAGTTCAAGATCAACAGTAGTGTCCCCTTTTAATATGTATACAGTTTATTTCTAATTTATCTGTTCCATAAATAAAAATTAAGTTCTGTCCCCCCCCCCCAGTGGGAAGAGTGCTCATACAATACACCCTGTTGTCTTCACTTAAAATTTATCTCTCATCTATATATTTCCTTAAATTACAAATAGTATGTATGGGTAATTATATGAATAATAAAGAAACTCATTCTCTTCACACTAACATGGGGCACTAAGAAAACAATTGACAGAAGATCTAAAATATGGAAAGGATATTGTTCAGTCTTATTCACATGTTTTTAGAACATGCAAAGTCACTGATGGTATTGAGAAACTAGTTTATGGCCCAGCTGCTAACTGCAGAAATCTGAAGCATCAAAGATGCTCTGCATATCATGAGGGATTTCTGTCTTTCATTGACAATTTTGTTTTTCTCTGTGAATAATGGTCTTTTCTTTCTGTCACCTTTGCCCCAACTCAATGTTTACTTCTCACTGTAGCATCAATTAGGAAAATTACAGTGTTCTAGATTCTTCTGAGTTCTTTCAATATTCCATCAGGTATTTTTCCCTATTGTTGTAATACTACACCAGAAAGCTGATTTCATTATAGTTGTGATGAACGTAATTAGGAGACTATTGCTAACATTAATAACAACACAATTAAAAAACAAAAAGTCATTACAAAGATTCTGAAACTTTTTATGTAAGATAATGAGGGTATTATTTCAGCCTTGTACCCCACTTCATAATTTTCTTTCTTTATTTTTTCCTGCATTTCAAGTAAGAAACTAGAAATATTTACTCATTTTACTAAGGTTTTTGAAGCTCCTCTTCTCGTTTTTCCGTGTTTGCGATTTAAAAACTGGGTTATTTTGGGAATCGGCCCTATGCAAACACAATTACTGTATTTTTATATTTCCCCAGACATGTTTTGACACCAATGATTCATCTTCTGTGGGTTAAATTTTTATTTTCTATAAAGTATAATATCACATTTGTAATAATTTAACTACCGTAGACCTAAGTAATACAATATTTGCAATTTGTTTTGTTTTGTTTTGTTTGGACACCCACCTTAAAATTACATCACTATGTGAACTGTATTATTAAACATCGATTTTAGTGCCCGTTTTTGTCATTTCTTTCACAGCATGTCATTTACAAACTAGACACGAAGAAAACTTATTGCGTATTTGAAGAGAGCTGTTTCGAGGTTAGATGTTATGTACATTTCTATACTTACATTTTCTGTCCTGTTTCCTGTCCCTGGTCAGTGTCTCAATCAGCCACTATTTAGTGCGTTGCTTTCACTCATTTCTTCATAAATTTCCACTCACTACTTCACCTCACATGCACTTACACCAAATGTCGCGAAATGTGATCTGAACACACACTTCTGGCAATACAGTCAGTGAGATGTGTCATGTTTGCTCACTTGTTCATCATTGGTCTTGTGTGTGTTATGGTGCTGATTTTGACTGTGTGTGTGTGTGTGTGTGTGTGTGTGTGTGTGTGGTAGTTCTCCTCTGTTGTGTTTTTGATAGAGACTGTTGCTTTCTCTGAGGATCTTAAGATCAGTCTCCATGTTTTTTTGGGTGGTGGTTTTCTTGAATTAGATGATCTGCAATAGTGGAGTGTGTACTATCACTTCTTAGGGCTCTGAGGTGTTTGGAGTACGTCATTTTGAAATTTATGTATGTTTGGCCTATGTAGACCGACTGGCATGAACTGCAGGTTAACTGATATATTCCAGCTTTGGAATATAGTATTGCTATTATTTTTAAAGCTCTAGGCCATTGCTTGAAATTCCAAAATATGTTTTTCTTCGATAGCTCACAAACTAGGGCCCAGCAGGGTGAATGGGTGCAGTGTGCGATACCTGGGCCCCTAACCTACACAACCATATTAATTTGTTTACCGAGCGAGGTGGCGCAGTGGTTAGCACACTGGACTCGCACTCAGGAGGACGACGGTTCAATCCCGTGTCCGGCCATCCTGATTTAGGTTTTCCATGCCCTAAATCACTCCAGGCAAATGCCGGAATGGTTCCTATGAAAGGGCACGGCCGACTTCCTTCCCTAAACCGATGGGACCAATGGTCCCGCAGTTTGGTCTCTTCCCCCAAAACAACCCAACCCAACCATATAGATGGTTTCAAAAAGTCAGTCCCACCCCTGGCAACCTCTTCTTGTAAGATAATGTGTAATGTCAATATTACTTAATGTGTTCTCTGGAACTGAAACTGCTCTTTCCCAAGATTGACTTCTACAAGGGTGAATTAAATATATACAGGATTTTATTTTTTAATCTTTTACTGAAAAACTAAAAGCAGTTACAGTTTATTTTGCCACACAGGTTGCCACTTCAGAAATACACTTTTCCCAGTAAGAAGGAAGGTGTTTTTATCGCAGCAGCCTAGATAGAAGCTGGTTACGCCAGGAACCAATTACACATGGACTCCTCCATGCTCTCATCATCTACAAAACAGTACCCTGCGAAAGCTTCTTTAAGCAATCCAAATAAATGGAAATCCCTAGGCAATTGGTCTGGGATGTAAGGAGGATTGAGTCCAGTGCATTCCTTGTAGTTTGGAGACTGTTAGAGCTGCAGTATGGAGCCTGCATTGTTGTGGAGGAGGATGACCTGTTGAATCAGTTGGTCTTATGCTATGTGGCGATATGCATCCCACACCTTCTCCATCAGATCACACCAATTGTGCACTGCTCATGCTATCACTGAGCAAAATGCCTTGCCGCTCAAAAAATAACAGTTGAAAGGACCTTGCCAGCTGACTTTAACTGGGTCCCCACCTCTTTCTCTGCCATTCCTTGCTGGCTTGTTTGGATTCAAGAGTGTAGTAGTGGACCCACATTACTTTATTTTGCAGACTTTTCTGTAAGCCTCTGACAGACCTCCAAACGCCTCAACTTCTGACTTTCAATCAAAAAGTGAGGGACCCATCAGGAACACATTTTACAGAACTGTAGGTCATTTGTGATGATCAATTGATAGTTCCCATAACTTAATCTAACTGCATTAATGTTTTCATCAGTAATGCCAGTTGGATGACATCTTGTTGTTGGTTTTCCACATGTTCTTGGACTTCTTTGAAATCTTTATGCCACATAAACCCATGTGCCCTTGATAATGTTTGTTCACCAAACTGTGCAATCAATCTCTGGAAAATCTCTCTTGCCCAAACTCCTTCACGAGCAAGAAATTTCATCATACATTGCACAGTGGACGTGTGCACCTGTTGGGTGTGACATAATGCCCAGCTCTCCCCATTCCTAATGGCCCCATCCAATAACACTAGACATTCAGATCCTCCAATAACACTAGACATTCAGATCCTGTATTATCATCAGTTGATGCTTAGAAACAAAAATCCCATTTATATTTGATTCATCTTCGTACCAATCTTTCCATTTTTTTTGAAAAAAAAAAACTCGTTTCAGTATTTTTCATCCTCAGTATTTTTCATCCACTAGCTGTATTGGTCATAGCATGGTTGGCCTGTAAAGCAGGCACTGATTGACCCATGCCATGCCAGAACAGAGGCGGGTAGTGTATGGAAACTCAGGAGGTGGTGAGGAGTTGTTGGTGGCTGCAGTGGGGTCTGGGTTGTTTACTGGGGCTCTGAGGTGATGTAGCTCCCACCACACTCACAGGACTCATCTTCAGCCATGAAGACCCACTTCTTGAGGTTTGCCTTGCACCATTACACTCCCGTCCTCAACTGGTTTTTGTGCCTTCCTCTCACATAAGCTAGGTGAAAGCCCACAGCAAGTTTCTTTTTTTATGTTCTCCCGTACCCTTCTAGTTAATGTATTTTGCATAGTTCTGTTTGGGGAGATCCAGGTGCTGATGGAGTTATTGATACGTGCATGAATATCATCACTGATCTCAACTTAGGCATTTGGGTTCATATCCTAACAGAGGGTGTCTGGGATCAATTTCATGCTCCATTTTCTCCATTTCTGCAACTATTTTTCTGTGGATGTCAGATAGTGTTGTACCCGTAATCTGATAAATTTTGGTGGCAGGAGTTGGTCATAGGGAGCTAGTCACAATGCTCCCAGTCTCTTTCGATGCCATATCCATGTGGCATGTGTGGAATTTCACCAAACTGGTGCTGCGTGTTCTGCTGCAGAGAAGCATAGTGCCAGGGCAGATGTATAGAGCATGTTTGGCTGTGAGCCCCAGATGGTGCCAGTAAGTTGATGGACGATGTTCTGGGCAGATACTGTTAGCTTTGTTTCTAGGCAATGATATTTGAATGTGAGACTATGATCCAACTTTCCTCCCAGGAACTTTGGAATACTGTAATGGTTGTTCACCACTCCAGATAATATTTACTTCGTCCTGGTTTCCCAGTTGGAAGATATAGAGCTGCATCTTCCTGGGATTTTGATTTTAGGTGATAATCATCTTCAAAGGCTGCCATCAGCTTCATCTCTATTTCCTCAAAGGTTTTGCCTTGAACTGCATTTGTTATATCATCAGCATAAAATAATTAATGTGCAGCAGAGGAACCACTACACTAACCAAGAGAGACTATTTCAGCATCCTCTATTTGCTCATCCTATAATGCAAAGTGACAAGAAACCTTCTACTTTGCAGCAAACGATTGGTAAACTTTGTTAAACAGTAGTCATTAGTGATTGAATACAACCTTCTATTCAACTTCTTTGGTTGACAGTGTCATATGTTGCTGACAGATCTATGAGTACCACTTCTATAACTTATTGTGATTAAAAATTTGACGCTCTCATGACCAATAATGACCCATTGAATCTTCTCTGTCATATGTACAAGTCCAGACTAGAGCTTCATGCTGTAGTAAAGGTGCGACTATGAGAATTAGGCTCAGTAAGTTGAGTTCAGGATATGGGGAAGGTAACAAAGCCTGCAACTATGCAGCTGCTTTGCTGGGCTATGACCATGTGTGTGTGTGTGTGTGTGTGTGTGTGTGTGTGTGTGTACATGAAGAGTGGTTGCCATCTTCATTATTTTCTTCATTTGAGATCTGAATGTTCTGAACAACCATGCTGCTTCTGAGGCTGATGCTGAATTAAAGGGGGCAGTGATTAGATGTGGCAAAAGAAATAGGACTCACCTGATGTGAATTGTGGGTCTTGATTAAATATGATGTTGATTCAGACAGCATACAGGAAATTGATGAATGACACAACAAATAACCACATAACCCCCCTTGAATGGACCGCTAAAGTAGAAGCGGAAGAGTTCCCATGGCTAGTAGGGTGTGAGATGGGGAAGAAATGTCAGACTCTATGTAATAAGTTTTGTGCATGTTTAGGAGGCCTGGACTCATTACATTCAACAAAATGCCTCCACATCTAGAAATTGAGGCTGTAATTCATCTCAGCTGCTATTATTGTGTGAAACATACATCTAGTCAATTATTCCATATAGTTGGGAAACTCACATGACACACAGTGCCTATTCTGAATTGTGAGGCATCTGTTTGCTAAGACCAATTGTCTGACTGGCATAAACATTACCAAGCAGAGAGCAGAATTCAAATTTTTCATACCTTCAAGAATGTTGCCTGACAAAATTTGTGGCCACTGAAATTTGACCCTTTCCTCCAAAACGAATTGGTGTGGTGTAATATTTGCACAGTATTTAGTATAAGTTTGTCACAGTAATTCATCTTACCCAAAAATATCAGGAAATCCTTCAAATTTTTGGATGCAGGGAGGTAGCTAGTCCTTTTATACTGGTTGATGTTGGTTCAAGACAATATTAGCTCAGCACTTGGTAGAGGTATTTGAATACCTGGTTGGAAAACACTACCCATGTTTATTACATGTTGAGCTTATAAAATAACTGCTTCAAATTGATTAGGTGTTGGTCCGAGGTAGAACAATTTACTGTAACGTAATTTAGATGCAGGGGTTGGACAAAAATAGGGGAAGACCCAAACCACAATACACTACCATGCCTAATATGGTGTAGGAAACTGATTAATTCAAAGCAGTTTCCAGTAATCTCAAATGGTGTCCCGTATAGTTTTCAAGGGAATCTAATACCAGTCTTACTGCAAAATAGGACAAGTTCCAGTAACAATGATGGAGGTGGAGGACGATCATGCACCCTTATCTCCAAAGCAGACCACAAAGACCAAATAATACTGAGATCTGGTGAGTGCACTGGTCAGGGACGATGTGACAATTTATCCTTGTGCTCACAAAACCAGCCCTGGACAAAGCAAGAACTCCAACCAAATTACTTTCTTCCATTGCTCCATAGTGCAGGTTTTATCGCTTCAGCGCCACATTTCCCTTGTATGGGCAACTGTATTACTAATGAGTAGTTTGGGAATTCCAGCTTGCATTGCAATTCCCTGCTTGTGGAGCTCCATTTGTATTGTTTTGGTGCTGACAGGATTCATAAGTGCAGTATTCAATTCTACAGTGCCTTTTGCACCTATCATCCTCGTATTTTTGGTCAAAATCCTTGTCGACAACCATCCGTCATGATCATTCAGCACATACTTTTGTTCACATTGTGACTTAGTGGATAATGTATTTTTAGCACTTACAATGCCAACAGGATATCCATTATGCTGACCTAACACAAAAGGCTTACTGATTGTCATAAAATGCTTTCATTCTGCATGTAAGAGTAATTGCAGATAAGCATCTCAATCTAGAACTTACTGCTCATAATTCTGTCAGTAGCTTTTTTTGCATAGTAAAACAGATAAATATCTACATTCGACTGAACATTGATAGATTCTTTAAAATCATCACAAATTCGACTCTTAGTGTTAGGCTTTTTAATTATAGCAATGGGTGTCACCCATGGAAAGACGCAGTTACTGTCACAGCACACAACCCTGTAAACAAATGTGTTCTGCTTTAAAAACTTCCTTTACTGCAAAAGGCATGGGCCTAGCTCAGAAAACAGTGGCAAACCGTATTAGGTTTGTTAATGATACTTCAAAGTTTTGTTTACAACCCCGATTAGATTCAAAGAATTTGTTACTTAAAGCAAACAAATCAGTAGATAGAACACTATTCAGTTTGATGTTAACTGAATCTTGTATTTGAAAACTATAACCAGTAAATGTGTCTGGACCAGAAAGTTGTACTCCTAAAAGCAGTACAAAAAAATTTATTGGTTATGCACATGTTTGTAGGAAATGTTGATTGTTACCCAGCCTTTTAAAGCTATAGGCTGATTTCTATATATTACCACTCAACATTTCCAAAGCCAATAAGCCAGTCTGCCATGCCATCATGTTTCATTGTTAATCACCTTGAAAATCCATGCCCCCCTCAGAGTTGATGACTAATGAGAAAATCAGTCTGAGTCCACTTTAAGTATTGGCTGATGGATCTGGTATGATGGTGTGCAGTGGGTTGCAATGCCCCACATGAATGTCTTTGACTGATGGCAGCCGCATGTTAGTGCCCTGCAAGCACATGGATCACCCACAGGTACGGCATGACGTGCAATGTGAGAGACGGCATGAATACATTTAGCAAACATTGTTGGTGGAAGTTGCAGAATATGACTGAGGCTTCCTCACCAGATAACACAAGTGACTGACCACTTTGCTGCAGCCATGTGGGTGTCACACACATGTAGTCGCTTGCACATAGGCTGCAAACTTTGTACCTGAGTATGATGAATACAGATTAGAAGTTATTATTTTTTATTCATGAACAACACACAAAAATATTTATTCTAAATATTATTCATTTAAACGAATAAAAATATTTATTTGTCATCTGTGAATAATAAACGTTACAAATAATAGATAAATATGAAATCCAGTGACATTTATTGGTCCAATTCTTTATCACTTATTAAACAAATGTACTTTTTGTTGTTGTTAAATTAGTTTTCAAGAAAACTTTTTTGCTCGAAATATCTCATCAGAAAGTTTATTTGATTTGTTATGCTTTCTCATTGCAACACATTAAAGAAAATATGTTCTACACAGCTAAAGAGCATACCGACACATATCATCTTCTGAAATCATCTTTATTTTAGGATAATGATGCAAGATTTTGTCTTCTACAAAAATTTAGAATTCATCAATTCTGCTGTAGTTTTTTTGGAAATAATTCTTCGTTACACTACATTACCTTAAATTTTCAAATCATGTTCAAAATAAAATCTTCTTTTTACAACATAACAAGATTTAAAACTGGGGATCCGATTTCTTCAACTTTTCTGTGGCTACCATAAGTCTGTAGTATGTTGTAAGCCTCCTTAGGTAATGGACAGCAACACGGGTGAACTCTTTTTTTAAATTTTTTATTGTGGGTAAGACAGTGCTGCAGTAAATGCGGTTGGTGTATAAAAGCAGAAAACTTCTTCAAATTGCCCGTTGACAATTTCTCGATAAAAAAAAGTTGACAGTGTGATGTAATATTATGAACTCTTTTGTGTGCTCAAACACACACATAACATCACATCACATCACATCACATCTACAAACTATTCCATCTCCTAATGGATAGGTTACTGTGAGTTAATCCTAGAAAATTTTGAATGACTTTAAATGATCATCAGCTTTCCATAAAGTTTTACGAGACTTTAGATTAAACGTCACCATGTTTGTCATTAGCAACCACTGAATTCTTGCTCAATTCACTCATTTTGTAACCCTATAAACACATGCAAACTGCATAACTATATCAAGGAGACATCCATATCCATTAGTGCTAGCAATTTAAGGAAGGTGTTAAAGATGAAGAGTGCCGCATTCTTATCATTGGCTACTTACGTAGAGTACTTCTGCCTGTTTTCAGGGGGAAGGTGAGAAGTACTGGCAGATGCAAGGACATTTGAATGGGAGCCACGTTGGAAGTGTAAATGCTAAGACTGTCCCCCTATAAGTATTCTTATGATTCATTTATTACACTGTAAATTGAGTAAAGTTGCAGCCAGAGATCGCCTTGGACACTGCAGTGCTTTTATTCAAATAATTCTCACTTCTTCCTCATCACTATACCTCTCATTTCTGTTCTCATTGTGGTCATTAAAGTTAATATTATCAACTGTAATGAGTCCTATTAGTTCATTGGCTCAATTTACTTGAGATTTCTTAGAGTATAGCTGGATTGGAACTTTTGGTAATTGTGAATAAAGTACACAATTACAATCAGTTTTCATGTCCATCAACATAAATCTGTATTATTTGCTCTGTCCAAAATACATCTGTGTCAATGCAGTTTTAGCTGGAGACTGAATGCAAGCATAATGTCATCAGCTTTTATTCACACAAATTTAGGCCTTCAAAGCTAACTCAATGACCTTCAACAACATTCAGTGTTCCATTACTACTTTACATTTAGTTATACATTGTACTCTGTAAGTGTGGTAATACTTAATGAATCTCAGCTATACAGCATTCATTTTCCCCATGGAAAATCAATAGCTAAAGAGAAATTATAATCATAAATCTTGCCAATGCTTGCTGGACCCATTAGTGGCACTACTTTGAGACAAAATCGTGTAGAGTTCGTTTCCCAGCTGTCAGTGAGTAAGTGCTGCATGATACTGAGTGTGGAAACAGCCAGCTGCATGCTTCTGTGTGCCAAGTGAGTGATGGGCAGTGAGCACTACTCACGCAGATTCACCAAGCACATGCAATGCTCTACAACATACACATTTGTTAGACATAAAACAAATATTATTATACTGTGTGCAATTCCACTGGTAGCCATTGCAAAAATTTGTTTTTCCTACAATTTAGAAACTAGAATGATGATATTTGCCATTATTATGACTACTACTATTAGAATTTCTGTTGTCACATCACATTTTTTATTGAGGTGACATTTGAGTATTAATTTCTTAATCAGTTTATAGGCAGAATTTATATGACTGGTTTACTATCTTCTAACACTAGCTGTAACTTGATGTAGCAGCTACTACATGCATCTGCATCTTGAAATGAGTGGACAACATGTTACATAACACAGTGATGGACAATCTATAAGTTTTTAAGAGCAGTTTTAATTTGTGAACCAGTTGATGTTGTCACTACTAGCAGGGAATAAAAATATTGTCTGAACTCAAGTATCATAGATATTACTGTGGCAAAACAACTGGAACTGTTGGAATTTATACTCAAAAATTTGCTTGAATCATCAAATGTCAAAAATGTAAATGCTGCCAGTGCTGTTGTAGCTACCAGCCATAGTAAGGTTGCTTCTATGCACTCCAGCAGCGCCCACTGCTGTTTCTGTAGTATCTCAGACTGTTGAAGTTGATCTTTTTGTTACATCAGCTGTAGTTGCCACAATTAAAAAAAAAAAACCTTCAGTATCTTCACCTGAAACTAAACTCGCCATATCACCACTGCAAACTATGCTGCATATGTCCTGACTGCTGACATCCTCTTTGCAATATGGAATTCTCCAAGATGCTCAAGATTAAATTATCTTTCAAATTGTCCTTGTTCACTTTTATTTTTTTATAAGAATATACCTGATGGTTATGAATAAAGTGCGGCTACTCATAGAGGTCCATTGTGGGCTGTAATTATTGTATGACAATGAAACTTGGTAGATATGCTGATGTGTTAATATGTAATATGTAACCGATTTACTCTACCAAAAAAAAGCTCAAATTTTGGCCACCAGTTGCAAATCCAGCACTGTACAGCATCTCGTCAATGTCTCTAGTGCTTGTGTTGAACAAACTGTGTGTGGCAGTTAATAATAAAATCAACATTATGACAGTCTCACTTGTTGGACCTTACATCCCATTCCTAATCCATTACACGTGGAAACATGTCTTGCATTCACAGTGACAGATTTGGACCAGATGGTGAAAATTGGAACTAATTTTTTCCAGTATAAATTGGTTCTACATTAATGCATTAGGGTAATTACACCCCACACCAGGCCCCTGTGAGTGACTGTACTTTCATTATAACCATCCCGTATTTTTTGATATGGTTGTTTCACTGAAAATGACTTTTGCTCATTCAATGCTGTAACAGTCAAAATTTATCTCCAAATTCTGGGCTATCAGTGTCTTTCTCATTTTAAATCAGAGACTTTTTCTTAGTCTATAGAATTTTGTATCCCTAACCACTAAAGTGACTGTGGTAGTGAAAGCTGTCACAGAATGTATAAAAAATTTTAGAATAAAGGAAACAACTCACCAAGCAGAAGTAACTTAAACTGTATCAAAGTTATCAATATCTGAACTGAATATGGCAGCAATCTACACAAGCACCTCACCTATTTGTACATGATGAAGCTTATCTACTGTGTAGCTCCTTTGACAACCAGCCACACCTTATAGCATAAATTGTGGTCCTCAGTCCAATGACTCTTTTTATGCAGCTCTTCATGCTAGTATACCCTTGCATATCTCTTCATTTCTAAATAACTACTGCAACTTGCTTACTGCATTCATCCCTTTCCCTCTATCCACCCCCCCCCCCCCCCCCCTACTCAACTACAACTTTCCTTTCATGTCCAATGAATTGTAACTGCAGTATGATTTCTGTTCAAGCTATATGGAACATTAATTGATCTTCCCCATGGTTGATGACTTCTACCAGTTTTTCTGTTCTTCTGTAAGTATTTCATCTTGATATTTTCCAACTGTGACTTATTGAAGTGATAGCTTAATAATATTCACAATCAACACCCTTGGAACTGGAATTTTATTACTTTCTTCATGAAGTCTGAAGGTATTTTACCTGTGTCTCATATCTTGCATATGACGTGGAATAGTTTTGTATGGCTGGCTCTCCCAGGGATTTGATAATTCTGAGGGAGTGTCATCTACTCAAGTTTTAAACATCACAGTTATTGTCACAAGGGTGTATGTTACTACTGTCGGTATGCCAAGAACAACAGCGATTTGCAACTTTTGCGTTGTAACCACCTAAAGTAATGGTAAAGTATGGCTACTAAAATGTCTTATCTTTATCTAAAAGAATGAAGTATATAAGGAGTTCTGTGCATCCTGTAGAGATACTCCATTGTGAATGTACTACCAGTTATCGCCTAATTTATGACTCTTCAATGGCAGGAGAACTGCACTTGAGGCCAAGGTAGTATGTTCATAATACTTCAACAAAATTTAATCTCAGTGATGACAAGTATTGTAATTATCACAGTGTGGCTGACAGGATGGTAGTGAATGATTACTAGTCATTAGATCACGACTCAGTAAGTTGGAAACAGTTTTTGAAACATATGCATAAAATGCAGTTGACAGTTGGATGTTTAATTAATTGCACTCAGCAGTACCTCACATCATTTCTGATGGAAATAAGATGAAAATACGCTTCACATTGTACATTAGCAACATCTACATGTTTAACAAGGCTTTCATATGTACCAGGTAAATTGTTATATTTTGCTTGAAGTTCATGAAAACCATTTTTGATATAAAGACCCAGCTTTTCAATGGTTTCATGTAAACTAGAATTGGTTAGACAATATTTTGTTTACAAATAATTTCAACTGAAAGAACATATATATGCAATTAAATATTATTCTTGTGACCTGCAAACATTTGTTGTATCTAATGAATGTGGTTGTAACAGTACTTGGTGAACAGATCAGGAAGGTATGAATATGAACAACAAATATAAAGTCTAATGTAGTACTGGGAATATACAGAGAAAGATATGGAAGAACAATATGAAACACGTTAAGCTCTATATCCTGTTCATAATGTATAAAAACTGAAAACAAATGAGGCCAAACAAGAACTGGAGTTGTCATAAATAGAATACGAAGAAGCTTCAGAGTATGGGCACAAATTGGAAACATGAAACATAAAAATGAATGTTGACACTATTTGAGACAGAAGATGAGCATCTTCTCATAATTAGCTAAAACAGCAGCAACTGTCGTACAGCTGATGGTCATACAAATAATAAAGAAGACATAACACACTTGTTTTTAGAAACTGGTGATTGGTGTCACTACAATACTTTTCCTATGCACACTCCTAATGTAACTTACTAATCCTGTAACTGACAAAACCTATTTCAGCAAAGACAAATGGACCATGTTATATACTAACTGGCATTATGTTCTGCTATTTGTGTCGGTGGACTCTCCACATAAGAATTTATGCTACATTACCGTACTGTAATTGGCCATAAAGTTGACTATTTCATTTTTAATGACTTTTTGCCACCCTCCTCCTGCTCCACATTTTCAAATCTGACTCTCTTAAATTATACATTCTTATAACTTCAGTTTTTCAAATCTAATACATTGCCAATGTTTTATTGTTTATATCTCTTTGATTCTACTGTCATGTCTCTCCCTTGATCAAGTGTCCCAAACGATTTTGTACCTGCATGGTCTCATTTCCTCCAGTCCATCTTTCTTTATTGTTGCGAAGAAGAACCACTTGTTTCAAACAGAAGCATCTGTATTAGTTTTAATTGTATGCGTCTACATCTGCTGCCACTTGATAAGCAGACATAACACGCTTAAGTGCAGACATAACACACTTAAGTGCAGAAGTTTTTTTCTCTCATTGTTGGCATTTTTATTTATTGCCCTGCTACTTTAGTGTATATATAATGAAACATCCTGCCCTTCACCTGAAGAGATGTAGGGAAGCCACAAAAATCTAAGTCACGATGGCTATGAGGACTTCCTGACTTACCAAATGTGAATCCAATGTCATAACCATTGTTCTAATGTATAAAATAACATAAAATAATATTTTATTGTGCCTGTCTACCGGCACTTTCCCACTTGGTCAGTCTTGGAATCTTTATTTTTAATATATTTTTCCCATATGGAAGTTTCTTTCATATATATACACACCAAGCGGGAAAGCACCGGTAGACAGGCACAATAAATAAAGGGCAGGTGTACACACACGCACACGCACACACGCACACACACACACACACACACACGCACACACGCACACACACACACACACACACACACACACACACACACACACATATCGATCCGCACATACACAGACACAAGCAGACATTTGTAAAGGCAAAGAGGTCGGGGAGAGATGTCAGTCGAGGCGGAAGTACAGAGGCAAAGAAGTTGTTGAAAGACAGGTGAGGTATGAGTCGCGGCAACTTGAAATTAGAAATTAGCGGAGGTTGAGGCCTGGCGGATATCGAGAAGAGAGGATATACTGAAGGGCAAGTTCCCATCTCCGGAGTTCGGATAGGTTGGTGTTGTGGGAAGTATCCATATAATCCAGACGGTGTAACACTGTGCCAAGATGTGCTGGCCGTGCACCAAGGCATGTTTAGCCACAGGGTGATCCTCATTACCAACAAACACTGTCTGCCTGTGTCCATTCATGCGAATGGACAGTTTGTTGCTGGTCATTCCCACATAGAAAGCGTCACAGTATAGGCAGGTCAGTTGGTAAATCACGTGGGTGCCTTCACACGTGGCTCTGCCTTTGATCATGTACACCTTCCGGGTTACAGGACTGGAGTAAGTGGTGGTGGGAGGGTGCATAGGACAGGCTTTACACTGGGGGCAGTTACAAGGGTAAGAGCCAGAGGGTAGGGAAGGTGGTTTGGGGATTTCATAGGGATGAACCAAGAGGTTACGAAGGTTAGCTGGACAGCGGAAAGGCACTCTTGGTGGAGTGGGGAGGATTTCATGAAGGATGGATCTCATTTCTGGGCAGGATTTTAGGAAGTCGTATCCCTGCTGTAGAGCCACATTCAGAGTCTGATCCAGTCCCGGGAAGTATCCTGTCACAAGTGGGGCACTTTTAGGTTTCTTCTGTGAGAGGTTCTGGGTTTGAGGGGATGAGGAAGTGGCTCTGGTTATTTGCTTCTGTACCAGGTTGGGAGGGTAGTTGCGGGATGCAAAAGCTGTTTTCAAGTTGTTGGTATAATGGTCCAGGGATTCAGGACTGGAGCAGATTCGTTTGCCACGGAGGCCTAGGCTGTAGGGAAGGGACCGTTTGATATGGAATGGGTGGCAGCTGTCATAATGGAGGTACTGTTGCTTGTTGGTGGGTTTGATGTGGACGGATGTGTGAAGCTGGCCATTGGACAGATGGAGGTCAACGTCAAGGAAAGTGGCATGGGATTTGGAGTAGGACCTGGTGAATCTGATGGAACCAAAGGATTTGAGGTTGGAGAGGAAATTCAGGAGTTGTTCCTCACTGTGAGTCCAGATCATGAAGATGTCGTCAATAAATCTGTACCAAACTTTGGGTCGGCAGGCTTGGGTAACCAAGAAGGCTTCCTCTAAGCGACCCATAAATAGGTTGGCATACGAGGGGGCCATCCTGATACCCATGGCTGTTCCCTTTAATTGTTGGTATGTCTGGCCTTCAAAAGTGAAGAAGTTGTGGGTCAGGATGAAGCTGGCTAAGTTGACGAGGAAAGAGGTTTTTGGTAGGGTGGCAGGTGATCGGCGTGAAAGGAAGTGCTCCATTGCAGCGAGGCCCTGGACGTGCAGGATATTTGTGTATAGGGAAGTGGCATCAATGGTTACAAGGATGGTTTCTGGGGGTAACAGACTGGGTAAGGATTCCAGGTGTTCGAGAAAGTGGTTGGTGTCTTTGATGAAGGATGGGAGACTGCATGTAATGGGTTGAAGGTGTTGATCTACATAGGCAGAGATACGTTTTGCGGGGACTTGGTAACCAGCTACAATGGGGCGGCCGGGATGTTTGGGTTTGTGAATTTTAGGAAGTAGGTAGAAGGTAGGAGTGCGAGGTGTCGCTGGGGTCAGGAGTTTGATGGAGTCAGGTGAAAGGTTTTTTAGGGGGCCTAAGGTTCTGAGTATTCCTTGAAGCTCCGCCTGGACATCAGGAATGGGATTACCTTGGCAAATTTTGTATGTAGAGTTGTCTGAAAGCTGACACAGTCCCTCATCCACATACTCCCGACGATCAAGTACCACGGAAGAATGATGATGGATCGGTCAGCTTTCAGATCACGGATAGCCTGGGCTTCGGCTGTGGTGATGTTGGGAGTAGGATTAACGTTTTTCAAGAAAGATTGAGAGGCAAGGCTGGAAGTGAGGAATTCCTGGAAGGTTTGGAGAGGGTGATTTTGAGGAAGAGGAGGTGGGTCCCGCTGTGATGGAGGACGGAACTGTTCCAGGTAGGGTTCAATTTGGATAGTGTCTTGGGGAGTTGGATATTAGGAGTGGGATCAGGATTATTTTTCTTCGTGGCAACCTCCCACCACCACCTACTCCAGTCCTGTAACCCGGAAGGTGTACACGATCAAAGGCAGAGCCACGTGTGAAAGCACCCACGTGATTTACCAACTGATCTGCATACACTGTGACGCTTTCCATGTGGGAATGACCAGCAACAAACTGTCCATTCGCATGAATGGACACAGGCAGACAGTGTTTGTTGGTAATGAGGATCACCCTGTGGCTAAACATGCCTTGGTGCACGGCCAGCACATCTTGGCACAGTGTTACACCGTCCGGGTTATCTGGATACTTCCCACCAACACCAACCTATCTGAACTCCGGAGATGGGAACTTGCCCTTCAGTGTATCCTCTCTTCTCGATATCCGCCAGGCCTCAACCTCCGCTAATTTCAAGTTGCCGCCGCTCATACCTCACCTGTCTTTCAACAACCTCTTTGCCTCTGTACTTCCGCCTCGACTGACATCTCTGCCCAAACTCCTTGCCTTTACAAAAGTCTGCTTGTGTCTGTGTATGTGGGGATGGATGTGTGTGTGTGTGTGTGTGTGCGTGTGCGTGTGCGTGTGTGTGTGCGCGCGCGAGTGTACACCTGTCTTTTTTTCCCCCTTAGGTAAGTCTTTCCGCTCCCGGGATTGGAATGACTCCTTACCCTCTCCCTTAAAACCCACATCCTTTCGTCTTTCCCTCTCCTTCCCTCTTTCCTGAAGAAGCAACCGTTGGTTGCGAAAGCTAGAATTTTGTGTGTATGATAGAGAGCGAGAGAGAGAGAGAATGTGTGTCTCAAGTTTGAGAATGATTGTTTGGTTCATTGGAAAGAAAGGCGTGGTAAATAAAGTGACTTCTAATTGTAAAATATATGTGCATTTAATACTTACAATGAGTTAAAGCAGTGACTACTGTGTTAACTCTCAAAATATGCAAAATAAAGTCACATTATAAATGTTGTACTAGCATGTAGACTTCATTCTTTATCGTCATCTATTTCCGAATTTGTATTTAAATGTCAGGTTCCTTCTTTCATCATATAATGCTTTGTGGGGAGCTATCATTTTTATTTTAATTATTCTCCACATTGACAGTAATTCCAGTTACTAACACTATGATTTTTTTTAGTTCTGTTTCTAATTAATTGATACTGGTATTGCAGGTACCAGGCAGAGGATAGAGATCTTGAAGCACAAATGCTTGCTAAAGGGCTTCGGCTGACACCTTTGAGAAAAGAGTCACATGTATGACTCTCCCAGCATAAGACTATGTTTTGATCAAATGCATCCAGTAATGCTCTGCAATGCCAAAACTGCATGTAGAGATTATTTGTTTGCATGTGAACAACATTCTTGCATTTCATTTAAATGTTATGACCAAAGTTTTCTTATTGATACTTGGTTTAAATTAATAATGAAATGGCTGAAACTATTTGTTGCCACCTTCATGTATTTTATAATTGTAAATATGTCCATAAAAAGTATTTATTTTAGTTGTAGTTCATTTCAGTTAAGTTGTGAATGGAAAGTATTTGTCACTATTGATTTTGAGTAATGTACTGGACTCCCGCTATCTTATCTGTAGTAAAATTAAAAAAATAGAACCAGAGCAGTGAATTCTGACTGACACATTGTGATATTTGAAGTAAGATTTATAATGACTAACTACGAGCTTTAAATTGCAGCTATTCTTGACAAAAATTGTTGGTAGCTTTAAATTATTTTTAATTATTGTGCTCTGTCCATCACATCTTTAGTATTTGTAAATGGATACATATAAAATATATTTTCTATAATTGCAAGTTATATTTTTATCTTCAGTTTTGTGAATAGGCGAGCTCAATACATACCGTAATTTTAATTTATACAAAGGTCTAATAGCAAAATGCTTGAGCTACAACAGGAAATATTTCCTTTGGAGTATTTTTAATAGAATTTGACGTATGTATTTTTTAAAACATTTTGTGTATGTATGCTCGTGAATGGAACTACCACTTCACTTTTCTGAAGTTACCAAGCAAGAGATTACATGTGAATGTATCATGTGTCTGAATTGTTTAGATTTTTTATTTGTCACATTGAGCAAATACAGTTTATAAAGCAATGTCAATTCATTTGGAATAAGGTGTAAAAATTACTAAAAAGACATTTTTGATGCAGAGCCTAATGTTGTATTTATATGTAAATAAAAGATATTGTTTGTATTTCATAAGTGCAATTTGATACATATGTAACAAATAAAAATGTTGTTTAGATAGAAATACTCTTTGTATACATTTTTCAAATTATTAAAAACTTTTAACAAAGACTGGTTCATTTATGTTAGCTTTTGTTAAGTCTGTTCAGAAGGATCACCCTAAGATGGAAGGATCACCCTAAGATGGAACAAGTAGTTGAGTGCAAGGAAAGGTTAGGGGATTCCTGAGAAGAGCACAGAAAGAAAAAAAAAAGATGGGAATGTCTGGGGAAGAAACCAAAGACAGAAAAATAGTTAAAGTTTTCATAGTGAGTAGTGTTCTTTAAGAAAAGTGTATGAGAGAAACTACATAGAGACCATCTGGCCATTATAAACGGTCAACAATCCAAAATGCAGCATTTGAGACTCATATTCAGAAAATACAGCTACGGCAATTGTGAATTAATCAAATGCTGCAAATGACAGATGCTTCACAAATCAATGGAAGAGGCCAAGTCAGCAGCAGAGATTTGGACTAAAACCAATGTTTCATCCCTTCTCTGAGATCCAAGATAGGCTACATACCATTAAAGACAGTGTAAGTCTTAGTGTCTGGTGTGTATAATATCCCCTGCAAATGTAGCAGCACCTGTATACAACAAATGATTTGCCCTGGAACTGAGCACTGACCAATAACAGCTTATTTTCTCAATGCTTAATGTCTGTGGTATCATTAATTTAATTTTTACCAAAATTAAGGACAATATGGGGGTCACTCCCTTGAGGACATATTACATTTCACATACTCTTTATTTCCTTAGCAGAATAGTTAAAATTGTACTACAAATCTTCTTTTTTTTCGGTTGGAATTTTATTGCAGATTTTGTATGGGTGTGTTCAGAAACGTTATATAAAAATCTAGCTTCAATATGTAATTCTTATTTCCTTTTACAGGATACTTTAAAGTGTGTAATAATCCATGAAATATTGACCAGTTCTTTGAATAGCACTTTGTAAATTACTTTTAGAATCCTTTCCTATATAGCTTTTGCAGTATACAACCTAACAGAATCCACTGTGAAGCAGAAAGGATTACATGTTATGACAGTCTGTTTTCTTCTGTCATTTTTTAGTTGGTTATGGCATCATTGGTATCACTGTATGACACACTATGTACACTTCCTGAGGAATTTGATAGTGGAGCATGAACTTTATCATGAAACACATGTCCATGTTTTCCCTGTGTGTGTGTGTGTGGGGGGGGGGGGGGGGGGGGGGGCAGTGTAAAAGAATATCTATCTCTCAGAAGTTTACTGCTGATACATCAGGATGTAAGATGTTAGAATGTAGATAAGTCTGGTTCCACCAAAAGCAAGTCAGATGGAGGACGTCTGTCACATATTATGGTCAGGAACAGCAACAGCACACAGCTTTCCAAGGATGCTACAAGAAAAACTTGTGATCAAACTGAAGAAAGATGACTGGTCAAGAATAAGTACACATATAGGTTGGTATAGAGTCCTTCCATCAGCACTGGGAGCATGGCATGTGAACTCCTACTTCTCTGTTCTGGCCTGAGCAGAAAGGTTAAGAGATTCCAGTGCGCGAAAAACAGTGCAAAAGAAAATAAAAGGATAAAAGGAAAAATTTAACCATGCTACATTAGAGTACAATGTAAAATTTGAAAAGTTCAGTATAAAAAAAGAAACTATCAATAATTGATTTTATGTCTAACTGATAAAAGAAAGGGAGGGAGGGAGAGAGAGAGAGAGAGAGAGAGAGAGAGAGAGAGAGAGAGAGAGAGAGAGAGACCCTACTACTTAACACTCTTAATACTATAACAGCCAGAATATCCTCCTCTATTTACTCACACATTCAAATTTATACTACAAGACAACCAGTGGCAATTTACAATAAATGAAGTATGTCTCGGAGGCAAAAGTAAGACATACATAGAAATTCCTTTTTCAGCAATTTGACGTTGCAGGGAGGCTCAAAAGTGCAGGAACAAGTCTTCAGTTTGACCAATCTTAAAATAAATATGAAGCATGATAAAGCCATTTAAGCCAAAAGTGGTATAAATCTTTAGTAGGTGTTTGAAATAAGGTATAACTGCATAACATCTTTATCTGAATATTTGTTTTGGTGTAAATGGTTTAAAAAGTTTAACCAAAACATCACACAACCAGAATAGATTTTCTAAGACTTATAATTTGGAATGTTAAAAAACGTATTAGGTATTGTGGGCGTTACAACAAAATAATTTTTTTTTAAATTAAAAGAGGCTCTTCTGTGGTTCACTAACAAATTAAAATGTTTATATATCAAAAGTATGAGATAGCAAAAAACAGTTGGTTAAAAAACCTTTCAACCTGGTCTCAACTGAACCAGACACAACACATTAAACTTGTAAGTTGAGATGTGAGACTTCTAAATACTTCTTCATAAAGTTGTAGCAGAAATCTTTTACTGCCAATTTCTTTTCTCTATTAAGTGTTCTGCTAAATTGTAAGCCAACTTTTGAAACTCAGTCTTAGCTAGTGGCGTTAACCTGGAATCTAAATATCTCGTGTGCACTAAAAGCATTTCCACATAATTTTCTTCAAATGTTGATCTGCAAAAGCCCATGTGAGGTGTTGCCGATATCTGCTGATAACCTACAATGATTTTAATCTCCTTTGCAAATGTAGTTCCAGGAACAATAAAATGATCACGAGCAGTACTTTTGGTCATTTCTCCTTCCAAACCACATTCTTCATTGCAGTCTCTGACAAGAACTCAAGTGACCTTCACTACATGTTGGCCCATATTATCAAGCACTACCCTTACATGAATTCAATGCCGCTAAATCTAAATACAATATACAAACAACAGTAAACTCGCATGAGTAAGAGCAACTGGGGAAAAGTAGGCATTATAATGCTAACCTACAAAATAATAATAATAATAATAATAAAATGAGAGTTACTAATTATTACCCACCTTCTTTTGCACATTACAATAACAGAAATTCTACGGAATAGGAGGAGTTGTGAACGAGAAATGTTATCAGTTTGTTTTCGAATTTCACTTCACTGTCTGTCAGACATTTTATGTCACTGGGCAAGTGATCAAAAATTTTTGTTGCAGCATTCCTAAAGACAGCCCTTAATGTGTGTAATTGCCATTTTCACTCGGGAGTTGCATGTGAAAAGGGTTTTGATGTGATTATGGCCACACTATGAGAATTAACAAATTTTGAATGCGGAATGGTTGATGGTGCTAGACACAAGGAACATTCCATTTTGGAAATCATTAGGAAATTCAGTATTCTGAGATCCACAGTGTCAAGTGAGTGCTAAGAATACCAAGTTTCAGGCATTACCTCTCAACATGGTCAATGCTGTGGCCGACAGCCTTCACTCAACAACCAAGAGCAGCAGCATTTGTGTAAAGTTGTCAGTGTTAAATATAAAGCAACACAGGGTGAAATAACCACAAAAATCAATGTGGGATGTACAAAAAACTTTTCAGTTACGCCACAGTTAGGACATTGTGGCAAAATTTCATAATAATGAACTATGGCAGCAGACGACTGACATGATTCCTTCGCTAATACCACAACATTGCCTGTAGTGCCTCTCCTGGGCTCGTGGCCATAATTTTTAGACCATGGACAACTGAAAAACCATGTCCTGGTGTGAAGATCCCCGATTTCAGCTGGTATGAACTGATGGTAAGGTTCGAGTGTGGCACAGAATCCATGAAGCCATGGATCCAAGTTTAAGCTAGTGGTTGCTCCATAATGGTGTGGACTGTATTTACATAGAATGGACTGAACTGATCACTGACTGTAAATGGTTATGTCTGGCTACTTGGAGATCATTTGCAGCCATTCATGGACTTCATGTTCCCAAACAATGATGGAATTTTTGTGGATTACAATGCACCATGGCAAAACATTCATGATAATTCGAGGAATAATTTGGCCACCCAGATCGCCCTATACAAATCTCATCAAACATTAATGGGACATAATAAAGAGGTCAGTTTACGCACAAAATCCTGCTCCAGCATCACTTACACAATTACGGACAGCTATAGAGGCAGCATGGTTCAATCTTTCTGCATGGAACTTCCAATGACTTGTTGAGTCCATACCACGTGGAACTGCTGCACTATGCTGGGCAAAAGGAGGTCCAACATGGTATCAGAGTTTTATTTAATGTACTTTGTTCACTGCCTTGTAATATATTGCACTAGCCAAAATGCAGCCTCTCTGTGAATGCTGTCCTCAAACACAGGATGAGTTGGTTGACATATGTAAGCAGTTGGAAATCGCCCAAACTACTGACAAATGATTGGTAGCTGCTGCAACTCGGTGTGTTGGAGGAGCTCCCAATAGTTGTGTACCTGTGATACCTGTACCAGAGGTATCTGAAGTACTATCCTCTCCTGTGGCTGCTGTCTCCTCTGCAGAAAGTACAAGGTTTGTCTTTACCCATCCACTTGACTACGATTGGTGTATCATTGGTAGGTCTAAGCATCCTGTACAGGGTGGACGGGGACCAGAGAGGACTCAGGGTATTGTACCAATCTCCCTAACCCACAAGTTTGTGGTGCTGTCTTAAACTGAAACTGACCGAGTGGGACTCACTTCACCTGTCATGGGGAAACCTGTTTGTCTGGCCTCAGGAGGAGACAAACACAAGAGGGTAGAAGTCTATTAATCGTCAGATGTATGGCAAATGATGGTACCCCTTAGGGAAATAGCAGCAAGGGACAGGAAAGGAAACCAGGAGAACTCAGTGTGTATGCCTGGGGGCATCATTCAACACGTTGAAGAGGCCATTCCAGTAGCCATCAAGGGAACAGGGTGCAACCAAATGTAGATTATGGTGCACACTGGAACAAATGATACCTGTCATCTGGGCTCTGGAGACATTCATGGGTCATTCCAACAACTGGCAGACAAGGTTGAGAAGACAAGCCTTGCACATGGAGTTTCAATAAAGCTCACAATCTGCAGTATTGTCACCAGAACCAGTCATGGCCCTCTGGTTCTGAGTCGAGTGGAAGGACTGAACCAGAGATTTCAAAAGTTCTAAAACAAACCAGGCTGTGACTTCCTGGACTTTCAGCACAGGGTTGAGAACTGTAGGGTCCCCTTAAATAGCTCAGGTGTGCACTACACATCAGAGGTTGCTACTCAGTTAGCTGATTGTGTGTGGTGTGAACAGAAGTGTTTTTTAAACTAGGCAACTCTCCATTCAACCCAGATAATGATATCTTAGGAAACCAAGAAATATCAGTGAAAGATCAAAAGAAATACCTCCCACAGGTGAGAGTATTAAAATCCTAATGGTAAACTGCCGAAGCATTCACAGCAAAGTGCCAGAGTTTAAAGTTGTCATGAAAATCAATGAATCTCATATAATACTAGGTACAAAAAGCTGGTTGAAAAGTGAACTTGATCACAGTGGGATCTTTGGGGAAAACTTAAGTATATATCAATAGGATAGGTGGTGTACTGGTCACACTACACAAAAAACTAAAATCCACCAAGATAGAAATTAAAGCGGTATGTGGGATTGTTTGGGCAAGACTCAGTATCAGGGGTGGGTATAAAATGATGATTGGATCCTTCTATCCTCGACCAGCCTCATCTCCTAATGAAACAAAACAAAAACTTCAGTTCACTTGTACGTAAGTTCCCGATCATACTGTAATCATTGCTGGAGACTTGAATCATCCAACAATTAATTGGGAAAATAACAGTTTTGTTAGCAGTGGGTGTGAAAGACATCCTGTGAGACATTACTAAATGCCTTCTCTGAAAATTACCTGGAACAAACCAAACAATGGAAAATCCATGATGGAATGCAACAATATTATGAAAAGGAAAGTTGCTACTCACCATATAGTGGAGATGTTGAGTCGGCAGAACAAAAAGACTGTCACAAACAAAACTTTCAGCCAGTAAGGCCTTCGTCAACAATAGACAACACACACACACAAATGCAAACCACACTGCGTTTGGTTTCAGTTGCCTGAGATAGCAGTCGTGTGTGTGTGTGTGTGTGTGTGTGTGTGTGTGTGTGTGTCATCTAATGTTGATGAAGGCCTTACTGGCCAAAAACTTTATTTCTAACAATCTTTTTGTTGTGCCTATCTGTGAATCAGCATCTCTGCTATAAATCTGTGAATCGGCATCTCTGCTATATGATGAGTAGCAACTTTCCTTTTCATAATATAGTTAACTACCTGGAACACATAGTTAGAAACCTCACTCATGATGAGAATACATCATATCTAAAGGCAACAAACAGACCTAACGTCTTTGAGGATGTCCACATCGAAACTGGTATCAGTGACCATGACACAGTTGTGACAACAATGATTAACAAAGGAAAAAAGACAATTAAAGCAAGCAGAAAGACATGGGTGTTTGGTAAACTAGATAAAAAAATCAGTTGTTTCTTAGTGGAGATGAAAATCTAATAGTCATGGTGGGCTGGAATGCAACTGTAGGGGAAGGAGTAAAAGAAAAGGTTACAAGAGAATATGGGCTTGAGACAAGGAATGAGAGAGGAGAAAGACTAACTTAGTTCAGTAACAAATTTCAACTAGAAATAGTGAATACTCTGTTCAAGAATCACATGAAGAGGAGGTATACTTGAAAAAGGCTGAGTGATGCAGGAAGATTTCAGTTAGATTACGTCATGATCAGAGATTCCAAAATCAGATACTGGATTATAAGGTGTACCCATGAGTACATCACAATGTAGTAATGATGAAGAGTAGGTTGAAGTTAAAAGATATTAGTAAGCAAGAATCAATTCACAAAGAAAGTGGGATACGGAAGTACTAAGGAATGACAAGGTCCGCTTTAAGTTCTCTTCCCCCCATGAACCATGGACCTTGCCGTTGGTGGGGAGGCTTGCGTGCCTCAGCGATACAGACAGCTGTACCGTAGGTGCAACCACAACAGAGGAGTATCTGTTGAGAGGCCAGACAAACACATGGTTCCTGAAGAGGGGCAGCAGCCTTTTCAGTAGTTGCTGGGGCAGCAGTCTGGATGTTTGGCTGATCTGGCCTTGTAACACTAATCAAAACGGCCTTGGTGTGCTGGTACTGTGAACGGTTGAAGGCAAGGGGAAACTACAGCCATAATTTTTCCCGAGGGCATGCAGCTTTACTGTATGGTTAATGATAATGGCGTCCTCTTGGGTAAAATAGTCCACCATTCGGATCTCAGGGTGGGGACTACTCAGGAGGACGTCGTTATCAGGAGAAAGAAAAACTGGCGTTCTACGGATTGGAGCATGGAATGTCAGATCCCTTAATCGGGCAGGTAGGTTCGAAAATTTAAAAAGGGAAATGGACAGGTTAAAGTTAGATACAGTGGGAATTAGTGAAGTTCGGTGGCAGGAGGAACAAGACTTTTGGTCAGGCGAATACAGGGTTATAAATACAAAGTCAAATAGGGGTAATGCAGGAGTAGGTTTAATAATGAATAAAAAAATAGGAATGAGGGTAAGCTACTACAAACAGCATAGTGAACACATTATTGTGGTCAAGATAGACACGAAGACCATGCCTACTACAGTAGTACAAGTTTATATGCCAACTAGCTCTGCAGATGACAAAGAAATTGATGAAATGTATGATGAGATAAAAGAAATTATTCAGATAGTGAAGGGAGACGAAAATTTAATAGTAATGGGTGACTGGAATTCGAGTGTAGGAAAACGGAGAGAAGGAAACATAGTAGGTGAATATGGATTGGGGCTAAGAAATGAAAGAGGAAGCCGCCTAGTAGAATTTTGCACAGAGCACAACTTAATCATAGCTAACACTTGGTTTAAGAATCATGAAAGAAGGTTGTATACGTGGAAGAACCCTGGAGATACTAAAAGGTATCAGATAGATTATATAATGGTAAGACAGGGATTTAGGAACCAGGTTTTAAATTGTAAGACATTTCCAGGGGCAGACGTGGACTCTGACCACAATCTATTGGTTATGATCTGTAGATTAAAACTGAAGAAACTGCAAAAAGGTGGGAATTTAAGGAGATGGGACCTGGATAAACTGAAAGAACCAGAGATTGTATAGAGTTCAGGGAGAGCGTAAGGGAACAAATGGCAGGAATAGGGGAAAGAAATACAGTAGAAGAAGAATGGGTAGTTTTGAGGGATGAAGTAGTGAAGGCAGCAGAGGATCAAGTAGGTAAAAAGACGAATGCTAGTAGAAATCCTTGGGTAACAGAAGAAATATTGAATTTAATTGATGAAAGGAGAAAATATAAAAATGCAGTAAATGAAGCAGGCAAAAAGGAATACAAACGTCTCAAAAATGAGATCGACAGGAAGTGCAAAATGGCTAAGCACGGATGGCTAGAGGATAAATGTAAGACCTGAGTCGAAACAAGGACCCGGGAGTAGACAACATCCCATTAGAACTACTGACAACCTTGGGAGAGCCAATCCTGACAAAACTCTACCATCTGGTGAGCAAGATGTATGAGACAGGCAAAATACCCTCAGACTTCAAGAAGAATATAATAATCCTAATCCCAAAGAAAGCAGGTGTTGACAGATGTGAAAATTACCGAACTATCGGTTTAATAACTCACGACTGCAAAATACTAACGCAAATTCTTTACAGACGAATGGAAAAATTAGAAGATCAGTTTGGATTCCGTAGAAATATTGGAACACGTGAGGCAATACTGACCCTACGGCTTATCTTAGAAGCTCGATTAGGGAAAGGCAAACCTACGTTTCTAGCATTTGTAGACTTAGAGAACGTTTTTGACAGTGTTGACTGGAATACTCTCTTTCAAATTCTGAAGGTGGCAGGGGTAAAATATAGGGAGCGAAAGGCTATTTACAATTTGTATAGAAACCAAATAGCAGTTATAAGAGTTGAGGGGCATGAAAGGGAAGCAGTGGTTGGGAAGGGAGTGAGACAGGGTTGCAGCCTCTCCCTGATGTTATTCAATCTGTATATTGAACAAGCAGTGAAGGAAACAAAAGAAAAATTCGGAGTAGGTATTAAAATCCATGGATAAGAAATAAAAACTTAGAAGTTCGCCGATGACATTGTAATTCTGTCAGACACAGCAAAGGACTTGGAAGAGCAGTTGAACGGAATGGATGGTGTCTTGAAGGGAGGAGATAAGATGAACGTCAGCAAAAGCAAAACAAAGATAATGGAATGTAGTTGAATTAAGTCGGGTGATGTTTAGGGTATTAGATTAGGAAATAAGACACTTAAAGTAGTAAAGGAGTTTTGCTATTTGGGGAGCAAAATCACTTGATGATGGTCGAAGTAGAGTGGATATAAAAAGTAGATTGGCAATGGCAAGGAAAGTGTTTCTGAAGAAGAGAAATTTGTTAACATCGAGAATTGATTTAAGTGTTAGGAAGTCGTTTCTGAAAGTATTTGTATGGAGTGTAGCCATGTATGGAAGTGAAACATGGACGATAAATCGTTTAGACAAGAGAATAGAAGCTTTCGAAATGTGGTGCTACAGAAGAATGCTGAAGATTAGATGGGTAGATCACATAACTAATGAGGAGGTGTTGAATAGGATTGGGGAGAAGGGAAGTTCGTGGCACAACATTCTGAGGCATCAACGGATCACCAATTTAGTATTGGAGGGCAGCATGGAGGGTAGAAATCCTAGGGGGAGACCAAGAGATGAATACACCAAGCAGATTCAGAAGGATGTAGGTTGCAGTTGGTACTGGGAGATGAAGAAGCTTGCACAGGATAGAGTAGCTTGGAGAGCTGCATCAAACCAGTTTCAGGACTGAAGACCACAACAACAACACAAGGCTATAGATACAGCAATAATGAATAGCTAAGTAGGCAGTACAGTTGAAGAAAAATGGATATCTCTAGAAAAGGACAATCACAGAAATTCGAAATACAAGTCGCTGAGGGATGAAATAAATAGGAAGTGCAGTGAAACTAAGATGAAATGGGTACATGACAAATGGGAAGAAACTGAAAAAGAAATGATTGTTGGAAGGACCAACTTGGCATATAGAAAAGTCAAAACAACCCCTTTGGTGCAGTTGAAAGCAAGGGTGGTAACATTAAGAGTGCAATGCGAATTCCACTGTTGAATGCAGAGAAGAGAGCAGATAGATGGAAAGAGTACATTGAAGGCCTTCACGAGGGGGGGATTCAGATGTATCTGATGTGATAGAAGAAGAAACAGGAGTCAATTTAGAAGAAAGAGGGGATTTGGTATTAGAATCAGAACTTAAGAGAGCTTCGGAGGACTTAAGATCAAATAAACCAGAAAGTACATATGAGATTCCATCAGAATTTCTAAAATCATTGGAGAAAGTGGCATCTAAACGACTATTCACATTGGTGTGTAAAATTGTGACATACCATCTCACTTTCGGAAAAATATCACTCACACAATTCCGAAGACTGCAAGAGCTGACAAGCACAAGAATTATTGCACAATCAGCTTAACACCTCATGCATCCAAGTTGCTGACAAGAATCTACAGAAGAATGGAAAAGAAAACTGATGATATGTTAGAGGCAATTCTGACGGTGCAGTTGATAATGGAAGTGAGACTAAAGAAAAATAAAGACATGTTCATCAGATTTTCCAACCTTGAAAAATCATTCACCAATGTAAAATGGTGCAAGATGTTTGAAATTCTGAGAAAAATAGGGTTAAGCTATAGGAAGAGACAGGTAATTTATAATATGTGCAAGAGCCACGAGGGAATAATAAGAGTAGATGACCAAGAGCAAAGTGCTCCGATGAAAAAGTATGTAAGACATGGATGTAGCTTTTTGACCCTACTGTTCAATCTGTACATAAAAAAAGCAATGATGGAAATAAAAGAAAAGTTCAGGACTGGAATTAAAATTCAAGATGAAAAGATATCAATGATATATTCGCCGACGGCATTGCTATCCTGAGTGAAAATGTAGAAGAATTACATGATCTGCTGAATGGAATGAACAGTCTAGAGTACAGAATATGGACTGAGAGTAAACTGAAGAAAGACAAAAGTAATGAGAAGTAGCAGAAATGAGAACAGTGAGAAACTTAACATCAGGATATATGGTCATGAAGTAGATGAAGGTATGGAATCCTACTACATAGGCAGCAAAATAACCAATGACAGATGGAGCAAGGAGGACATCAAAAGCAGACTAGCACTGGCTGAAAGGGCATTTCTGGCCAAGAGAAGTCTACTAGTATCAAACATAGGCCTTAATTTGAGGAAGAAATTTCTGAGAATGTAGTTCTGGAGCACAGCATTGTATGGTAGTGAAACATGAACTGTGGGAAACCATAACAGAAGTGAATCAAAGCATTTGAGATGAGGTGCGATGGACAAATGTTGAAAATTAGATGGACTGGTAAAGTAAGGAATGAGGAGATCCTGTGCAGAATCGGAGAGGAAAGGAATATTTAGAAAATGGTGACAACAAGAAGGGACAGGATGATAGGACATCTGTTGAGACATCAGGGAATGACTTCCATGGTACTAGAGGGAACTGTAGAGGGCAAAAACTCTATGAGTGCTACCCTGAGATGAAGTGGTTGGCACAGGAAAGGAATTTGTGGCAGTCGTCAAACCAGTCATATGTCAAATGCCTCAAGTAGCCAGTACTGCTATCAATATGCTCTCATTGTGATATTATTGATTAACAGAGATAATTAATAATGTTAAATGTGAGATTATTTATTGATTCCTGTTATCAGATAATGAATTTTGATACCTCAATGTTATACCTTAAGTGAGAATCTTCCAGATTGTTTATTGGAAATGACAATGAAATATCAAGTGAATTTAGCGGAACAATTCTGAACCACAATAGGAAGTAAATCAATGTTCATTTAGTTGCCAAATGTATTCTACAATGCTGCCAATTCTCCACTAGCCTAGCAACAGGAAGAATACTTTTCTTAGTCAATGTGCTGAGCTGGCTAGCAAATTGTAAGCTTGCCTTTAAGTGTTCCAGTGGCCATATGAATTCACAGTTTTAGCTAAGAAATTGTGCAAAATTTTACTGTTGTTGGTATTAGCTGTGATTTAGTAGTATTAATAAAAGTTGTTGCTTTCTTAGAGGAGAGAATCTCGAGACCACTATTGTTAGCTCTTTAAATAGTTCTACTGTTGTAACTGAACTTACATAATGTATATATTTAGTTTTTTCAGTAACTGTTAATCTATGTCATAGATTTGTGAGTAGTGGGTTATAGTGTGACATTTCTTCAAAGTATTTTCATTGGGGGGAGGGGGGGATGCAGTGGGGAAGACAGTGGGCATTCTAGCAAGATCCCCTCCTGGGAATGCAGAACCTGTAGTTGAAATAAGTTGATAGAGGAGCAGGAGCACAAGATCTGTGCCCTTCAGGTGCAGTTATGAGATGCAAAGGAGAAACTAGATAGGTTGAGGAGGGTGAAGGATGCTGGGGAATGGGAACTGGCAACTGGTAAGAAGGCAGCTAGGAGGAGGAGATATTCAGTAAAGACTTGTTAAGAAAGTTTCGCCCCTCTTAAGGTTTTCTTGCTAGCTTGTTTCAGTAGCTTATGGATCTTCGATTCCCGGCAGGGTTAGGGATTTTCTCTGCCTCGTGATGAGTGGATGTTGTGTATCTTCATCATCATTTACTCGCAAGTCGCCGAAGTGGTGTCAACTAAAAAGGACTTGCAATACGGTGGCCGAACTTCCCCACATGGGGCCTCCTGGCCAACAATGCCATATGATCATTTCATTTCACAGGTTGTCATTCTGACTGAGTGTAACTTTGTCACAGAACAAATAAAATTCTTGTCTCCAGTGAGATTTCAGCCAACAGCTGCCACAGTCTTCCCTTTAAAGGCTGAACATTCACCTGCTGAGCTATTTATTACTATTTATTGTCACTTACATCTTTCACCAGTCAAGACCGGATAAACTGTGTCAGTGTTACAAGGTTAAAATTACACAAGCATTATAATATAAGAACAAATTAGCATAACTATGCATATAATACATGACAAATATTCATAAATATAGCATAACACTTCATAACATAGGGAGAGAGAGAGCTTTTTAACAAGTATATGTTCACTCCATTTCATATTGTCCTGTATTGTTTAGGCTGTCCAATTTGCTGTCTTACTGTCAAAGAGTTCATTTAAACTGTACAGTGGTTTTTGGCACACATTTTGTGAGATATTTCCTCAAAATCTCACCATTACCAAATACTGTATTTTAATATTTAGATGGTTGAACTTTTTAATAGCTACTGCTGGGAAAATGTCCCATATCAAGGATAGTTGACAGCTTGGAATGTCTATGTTTTCCCTACTGAGTGGGTTATAATTGTGAACGTCACTCCTCTTGGTGAATGTTTTGTGGCAGTATTTTCTTGCAGCCTGTAGGGTGACAACATAGTAACAGGCCATGTCAGATATGGCTGTGGAACAGTGAATTATATATACTATGTGATCAAAAGAATCCGGATACCTGACTGAAAATTACTTACAAGTTCGTGGCGCCTGCCATCAGTAATGCTGGAATTCAACATGGTGTTGACCCACCCTTAACCTTGATGACAGCTTCCAGACTCACAGGCATATGTTGTCAGGTGCTGGAAGGTTTCTTGGGGAATTGCAGCCCGTTCTTCCTGGAGTGCTGCACTGAGGAGAGGTATTGATGTCAGTCGGTGAGGCCTGGCATGAATTTGGCATTCCAAAACATCCCAAAGGTGTTATATAGGACTCAGGTCAGGACGCTGTGCAGGCCAGTCCTTTACAGGGGTGTAATTGTCGTGTAACCACTCCGCCACATGCCATGCATTAACAGGTGCTCGATAGTGTTGAAAGGTGCAATCACCATCCTCCAACTGCTCTTCAACATTGGGAGGCAAGAAGATGCTTAAAACATCAATGTAGGCCTGTGCTGTGATAGTGCCACACAAAACAACAAGGGGTGCAAGCCCCCTCCATGAAAAGCATGACCTCACACCATAACGCCACCGCCTCCGAATTTTATTGTTGGTACTACACATGCTGGCAGATGAAGTTCACTACCCACATCCTGCTATCAGATCGCCACATTGTGTACCGTGATTCGTCACTCCACACAACGTTTTTCCACTGTTCAATCATCCAATGTTTATGCTCCTTACACCAAGCGAGGCCTCATTTGGCATTTACTGTCATGATGTGTGCCTTATGACCAGCTGCTCGACCATGAAATCCAAGTTTTCTCACCTCCCACCTAACTGTCATAGTACTTGTAGAGGATCCTGGTGCAGGTTGGAATTACTGTGTGATGGTCTGGATAGATGTCGGCCTATTACACATTATGACCCTCTTCAACTGTCAGCAGTTTCTGTCAGTCAACAGATGAGGTCAGCCTGTATGCTTTTGTGCTGTGTGTGTCCCTTCAGATTTACACTTCACTACCACATTGGAAACAGTGAACCTAGGGATGTTTAGGAGTTTGGAAATCACGCATACAGACGTATGACACAAGTGACACTCAATCATCTGACCACATTCAAAGTCTGTAAGTTCTGCGGAACACCCCATTCTTCTCTCTCAGAATGTCCAATGAATACTGAGGTTGCTGATATGGAGTACCTAGCAGTAGGTGGCAGCTCAATACACGTAATATGAAAAACTTATGTTTTGGTGGTGTCCGTATACTTTTGATCACATAATGTATCATCAGTGGATAATGATCAGTTATCATGTACTTTAGTTTCCTCAGGAGGTATATGGCTTGTGACAGTTTGTCACACACATGTGCAGTTTGTTCTTGCCAAGTGAGTTCACTGTTCACCATGAACTCCAGACATTCAGCCTGCATGCCAATCTTTGCATTTTTTCTTAATTTATTTTTCTTTTGTTTATAACAAACCATCCCTTTGTAACATCAAACAAAGCATCTACTTCTTTTTGTGTCTTGCTGCAATCAATGCCCTTCAAGTTCAGACTTGTGCCACCTGAGAATTGTAAGTATTGTCCATGAGAGCTTAAATCATTTGGAAAAACTAGGAACAGGACAGGGCCATTACCAACCCATGTGGGATGCTGTATCCCAACTTCTGTTCACACTATAGTGCTCCTTGGACTGACAGAATTTACCTTCTGTTTTCCAAAAAAAGAGTTGAGAGTTGCCAGAACAGTGTGCCCAACTCCATATTTACTGAGCTTGTATAAGAGTAACTTATGAGGAATGCACTCAAACGACATACTAAGATCACAAACTGTCAGTGGTACAAATTCTTTTTTTTCTAAGAACTGTGGTTTACCTTCATAACCAGATCTAGTGCAGCTGTTGCTGAAGATTTGCCTTTCCGGAAACCATGCTTGGCATCTATGAGGAGTTTATTAATTTCAAAGTAATTTGATATTTGGTCTTTCAGTGCAGTCTCGATCACTTCAGCAGCCACAAACAAGAGGATTGCCATGAGCCACCGCCTCCGGCAGACATTCATGATCCGGAGATGATCTGATAAAAAGATCGAAACTGGTTACCAGTAAAAAAGTCAAGTGATCAAGACTGCTTCCAGTTTATTTATAATAATTACAGACCGTTGTTTTCCTATATAAGAACTATGTTCTTTAAAATGTTAAACAATGACATTGTGTTGCGCCACTCATTGCATGGAATGAGTTGCACGGAAGTGGTTTCATATATCACTGTAGACACAGTACACCAGTATACACTTCAGTTTCATCGTTTTGTGGGTTGTGTCTAAAATGAAAGTTTTGGCAGCTGCACATCACACGAGTTGTGATGGAGTTACAGCTTGTTGTGTGGAATCATTACATAAGAAAAAAATAAGAAACGTGTTTAAATTCATGACTGGATGAAGAAAAGACATCAGCTTGGTTACTCAGCATCCTTTCTGAAATAATTTATAATGGAATATCCAAGAAGTTCTTTTAATTATCTTAGAATGTCACCAGAACTGTTGACGTTTCTTCTAAATAGAGTTAATTATGCAGTAAGGAATAAAGGTACTGTAATGCATGAAGCACTGTCGCCAGAACTGAAATTACATATCATATTGCGTGCATTACAATCGACAGCACTCGGCGTGCTGTGAGATACGATTTTTGTTGGTAATGACACTTTTTCATTACCACCAATAATCATTAACATTAACAGTAATAATTATCAACAATAATTATTTGAAGCAGGCTGCACTAAGAAGAGAATGGTTTACAAACTACTTTCTTGAAGACATATCAGTTCAGTGGCAATAATTCAAAATTCTAACATATGTGAATGCTGAGCACTGCAGCAACATTTTAAATTGATGAATATTTAATAAAGAATGGAGCCTCTCGAATTTGTATAGCCTTCTCTCCTGTATTCCTTAACAAAGAGTTGGCCAGCTCAAATGATGGGATTTTAGTCTTGTAGATGAGAGCATTGCCACAGCTAGAATCACACTTGCTTGTATTTTTCTTAATTCAGTTGTATATGTGCTCCTAACTCAATGGTCTCAGCAGTCTTGCTTATTTTTGTAATCAGCATCACTGAAATCCCACAAGCGCCAATGCAAAGCATAGATATCCAAAAAGTTAACATTATTCTCCGTTCCCCACTTCATATTTAAGTTTGTCTATACTCTATGAATACATGTAACTTCAAAACTCGTGCAACTAGTGTCGCCAGAGTTGGAACGCGCCGAAAGCATTTAGTTTCACCAACGAGCTGCGCAAACACGCGGCAGGTATGCATAGTGGACAGTAGTGCAGTTGCCTGCAACCTAGTATCATCATGTAAACTAGGCTTAATCACGAAAAAATGTGGCCTGCTGACATGGCACATTGTCATCCATATGAAAAGTCAATCGTTTGGGAACATGATGTCCATGAAAGGGTCAAATCATCTCCAAGTAGCCGAACATCCAGGTCACCCTGTCCCTTTCATGTAAATACAGCCCACACCATTATTACACCACTACCAGCTTGCACAGTGCCTTGTTGACAAATGGGTCCATGGCTTTATGAGGTCTGCACCACACTCGAATTCTACCATCAGCTCTCACAAACTGAAATCAGGACTCATCCAATCAGATCATGATGTTCCAGTTGTCTAAGGTCCAACCGATATGGTCATGAGCCCAGGAGAGGCACTGCAAGTGGTGATGTGCTGTTAGCAATGACATTTGCATCAGTTGTCTGCTGCCATAGCTCATAACACCAAATCTCACCTCATTGTCCTAATGGATACATCCATCATATATCCCTCACTGTTTTCTGCAGTTATCTCATGCAGTGTTACTTGTCTGTTAGCACTGAAAAATCTACAAAAAGGCTGCTGTTCTCAGTCGTTACGTGTAGGCTGTCAGCCACTGTGTTGTCCGGGGTGAGAGATAATGCCTGAAATGTGGTATTCTCGGTACACACTCTTGACGCTATGGATCATGGAATATTGACTTTCCTATTGATTTCCAAAATGGAATGTTCCATGCATCTAGCTCCAACCACCATTCCATGTTCAAAGTCTGTTAATTCCTGTCGTGAAGCTGTAATCATATCAGAAACCTTTTTCACATGGATCACCTGAGAACAAATGACAGCTCTGCCAATGCACCGCCCTTTTATTCCTTCTGTATGGGATACTGCTGCCCTCTCTAGATGAGCATATTGCTACCCCATGACTTCTGACACCTCAGAGTAGTTTTCAATGTAAATTATGAGGTTGGTTGTAGTTTCAGTTTGGACTGAGTTTCTTGTACTCAGAAACATAAATTTTCTAACTCTATGTCATCCTTTAAGTGAGAACCATTCAGAATATTTAATCAAAGTGACAACAAATATCAGGTAAACACAGCAGGATAATTCTTTGCTGCTCCAGGCAGTAGGCTGAAGGTCACAGTGTTGTCAAGTATATTCCAGGACATTGTCATGTCTCTAGCTGCTGGTGGGAAACATTTTTCCACAGATATGTACCCTGTGTGTCTCCTACTTGCTTTTGATATTCATTGAACATGCAGCTGCCTAGTTAACCAAATGAATAGGCCAAGGAATTTCTGTGTGTTTCTGTAACTAGGGGTCAAAGATAAAACATAATTTTGAACAGTTTTCAGATTCATCATAAATTAAGATTAGGAAGAATTATGTGGATTGCCCAATTCTTCAGGAGCTGTTGAAATTATTTTTTTATGTCTTAAGTGTATGCAAGCTGAAAAGCTCATTTGCTGGACACAATTCAATAGCAGCTGTTTGTTGCGTCATTATAAATAATACTTAATTTTTGACTAGGAAGAAGCCCCTAAACCATATGTTAGTTGCATTGACACCCCATGACCCCACTCAATAGCAGCTGTCTGTTGCGTCATTATAACTAATACTTAATTTTTGACAGGGAAGAAGCCCCTAAACCATATGTTAGTTGCATTGACACCCCACGACCCCACTCACTAGACAGGTACCCCACAACAGTTAGTATATAAATTATTTACTCTGTCTATGTTTATTTATCTGAATGTAAATTCCTGTTGGAATTAAATCCCTTTGGTCAGGAATCATTACTACAAGACTCAATACCAACAGTAGCTTTAGTGATAGCTAAAAAATGTGCTTGGATAAAATATGAGATATTGAACTGAACTGACAGAGCACTGAAACACCTAAGATGAAACAAGGCATTTTGAGTAGATGACTTTTCCTCAAAATTATTGAGATCCTCAGGGGAAAATAATATGACTAATCTATTCCACTGGGTATACAAAATACGTGACACAGAAAAAATACCCACAGAGTATAAAAAAATGTAATAATTCCAATACAAAAGGTGGCAGTTGCAGGCAGACAGATGAGTCTGTTACTGAATTATTGTACTAATAAGTTATGGTTTAATGACACAAATTATTTACAGAAGTATTGAAGGAAAAACCTAGTAGAAACTGGGCTCAGGGATGACCATTTTGGATTCTGGAGAAATGTAGTAACATGTGAGGCAACAGTGATCCTACCTTGCAAGGAACCCCTTGAGTACGAGGTCACAAAATGATGTTTATGTCATTTGACACCTCCACATCATGTCTATCATGCAATCACAATATTGGCTTCTAATGGCAACAGGGGGCAGGACTGGAGGTATCCAATGGTGAGCACAGCATGATGCTATGGAGTGTAGTTGAAATGATTAGTCGACAAGTAACTCACAATAGTGCTACAATGCTAGTGGTGTTGATACAAAGCAAAATACGGGAAGCAATAAATAAAGTAAACATTGCACTATATCTACAACAGTTGCCAAAGTTGACATTTCGTCAGAAAGGAACTCAAAGAGTTTTATAGAATGAGAAAGAAATGCAGATAAAATATTACTGTTTCTGTAAGATGAGGTTTTGGAATTTGTTACACTCGACTGTGTGGACAACGTACATGAGGAGTACAATGATGATGATATGAGGAGTACAATGATGATGATGCATGCTTAACAAGTGCAAGTGATACTGAAATAGGTGTCGAGCCATGTAGTTCATCATCCTTGTCAGACAGGGAGCCACAAATCCCATCTCCAGTGAAATGTAATAAAAGACAATCACTGTCCATGGAATGGGTACTAAGCATAATTACGTACAAAGAAGATCATCTACAGACTATTAAAAAAACATTTATGAAAAGATTTCGAATATGTCTGCAGCAATATGACCATGTAGTGCATCAGAAAAACTACAAATATCCAAGGGAGGACAAGGGGCACTTGCTCCAAAAACTGGTGTTCGCTTGTTTCAAGGATGCTTGAGACAATTTGCAGGATGTGTATGATAATTACCTACTATGTTAAGCACATCAAATTGTGCATAACAGATTACAGTGATTTCAAGGGAAGCACTGGCTGGTTGCATAATGTCAAACATTGCTACAGAATTTTAAGATGTAAGCTAAGCAAAATAACAACTTGGTGAAACACAGGAAACAGCGGAATCAGCCCAAACATTTGTAGATGAGATAAACAAATTTATCTCATAGTTCAATAAGGAATTTGTTTTCAACTTCAACCAATGCATTTCATGTGGAAATGCATATGAATGGACCCCTGGAAGTTAAAGGTACCAACAGAGCTGTACCACGACCAAGTAACATCAATGTCTTAACATTTTTGTAAACAATTATGCGAAATGTTAATCTGGATAGCAAATTGACTGGAAAGTTATTTATTGTGCTATGAGAAGTTGGAGGTGCTCTGCCCCCTACAATTCTTTCTTGTATGTGTAGTCTTGCAAGGACAGTAGGGAATATTTACGTCACAGGAAGCAAGACTGGGAGTTGGTGGAAGAGAACTACAACTACTATAACTGTGGAATCTCTTGTTTTTGTCCAATTGCTCATCAAATGTAACTTGTTTCTGTGTGTGGCATTGCAGTTCACGTCACCTGACAAATTCAGCATTTGGACGTTTGTTTTTCCATGGCCACAAAACATATTATCACATTATCAACAGCTGTGCCTTAAGGGGTAGCCAGTTTCATGATAAGCTCGACAGACTGCTTTGCATCCAGTTGCATGCCATCACATTCCATCAGCTCTCATCACCCTGTTATACCAATGTGATTCTACACACATTCTTTAAGGATGGATACCTAGCTGAACATCATGCATGGTTTTTAACCCCCAAGGAGATCACCTTTAATCTTAATGGTGTGAACCTTTATGAGCACTGTGGTGTGCCATTTTTCATTCAGTGTTTATGATGCAAGTTAATGGTTTATTTTGAACATTTCTTGAATGCCAATTATGTCTATTTTGTGAAGTGTAATACATAAATCTGTTGTGACAGTGCCACGATATTTAACAGTGCCGCTACGACAGTACGTGTAAACGGCGATAGAGGTGCTCCGCTACTCAGCTGAGCGCGGGAGTGCCACCTAGCTAAGAACAGCGCCAGCCGCATGTCACGGCACGGCAGTCAAATAAGAGATACTGAGTTGTTATCATGTAACCACCTATTGTTTCTAAGTGAGTGTGTTTGAATATCCACGCAATTATTGTGATTAAAGGTTATAACACTTTTTGGTGACGAGGTTGGATATTTTCACTGTGTTGTGGATGTGTGTGTTCGTGATGGGGCAGACGTGGAACAGCTATGCAAGCGCTCATTGAACAACAAACACAGCTGACGGCTGCTATTAAGGCAATGTCGACGTCGCTTACTCATCATCTGTCTTCCTCTTCTCTGCCTCCATTCTCTCCTTACGACGAGGCCGCTGAAGACTGGGAGGATTATGAGAAGCATTTGCAGCAACACTTCTTGGCTTTCGACGTTGTCGACACTCCTATGTGCAAGTCGTTATTTCTATCTTGGATTTCCCCACGGATCTATCAGCTGCTATCTCAGTTAGCCCCTCTGCGGGAACCTGCCTCTCTGTCCTTCCAAGAAATGTGTGACTTATTGTCTAACTATTACCGAAAAAACACCCATGTCGTTGCCGCCCGCGTGGTGTTCTACCGATGTCGTAAACAGCCCCATCAATCTTACCGGGCTTGGGTGGCGGAACTACAGGGTCTGAGTAGGAAATGTCAGTTTGTCATGGACACTCATCATGAGTCTTATGCTGATTCAATGGTTAGGGATGCTATTCTATGGCTTGCTCCTGATAAAGAAGTTCGGCAACTGCCAAACCCGTCGTTGTCGTAAGTTCTACGCATCGCTAATTCCTTTGAGGTGTCTCACACTGCTGGCGCGCAAATAGAAGCATGGTGTGATGTAGGCGCTGTACAGTCAACTTTCGACACGAACAATTTGCCTGTTTCGCAGGAGAACGAAGATGTGGCAGCGGTTCACTCGTGTAAAAAACGTCGCGTTGGGCCGCAATGCTCGCAGCGAAAACAGCAACCACAGAAGCAGGTTCGTTCCGCACTTCCTTCTTGTCCACGTTGTTTCATACAGCATGACAGAAGCGTGTGTCAAAAACGTTGGGCCATGTGTAATTCATGTAGGAAAAAAGGCCACATTGCTTCTGTGGATCAGTCCCCTAAAGTTCCTGTCGACAAGGACAAGGCATCGGACATGGATGTTAACTGTGTACTTTCTCAAACAAATAAGTTGTTTGTTACTGTTCGTGTTCTGGATAAAGACATTCGCATTCAAGTGGACACTGGCTCTGCAGTAACTCTCATTAATTCTCTCCCTTGTCTCCAGTTACGCAAAATCTGAGAACTTATAATAAACAGAAAATTCCTATCATTGGCCAGTTTGATGCTTCCACTGCCTACACGTCTGTTGTTAGGCCCCTCACATTTTATGTGGTGGATCATGCAGGCACTGAAAACCTGTTCGGTTATGATGCTTTCCAGTTGTTCGGGTTCTCCATTGATGATGATGCGCACCTCATATCTGAGGATATTCCATATCAACAGCTGGATGGATTGTGTTCTGAATTTTCGTCCATGTTCTCTGCTGGTCTGGGTCGTGCCAAGGATTTTGTAGCCCACATTACTCTTAAACCTACAGCTCGCCCTAAGTTTTTCCGGGCATGCCCTATTCCGGTTGCATTGCGTGCACCTGTCAAGGCTGAGATAAACAGGTTAACAGCTTCAGGCATTCTCCTTCCTGTTACCTCCAGCGAATGGGCATCAACCATCATGGTGATTTCTAAACCAAACAGGAGTCTGCGATTGTGTGGTGATTTTAAAGCCACTGTCAACGCTCAGAGCCTCATTGACACTTATCCTCTTCCCCGTCCTGAGGAGTTATTTACCAAGCTCGCTGGGGGCCAGTTCTTTTCCAAACTTGACTTGTCGGAGGCGTACCATCAGTTGCCATTGGATGCTTCTTCCAAGGAATTTCTCGTCATCAACACTTCTTGTGGGTTGTTTCAGTACCAGTGGTTACCATTTGGCATCGCTAGTGTGCCAGCCATTTTTCAGCGGTTTTTGGAACAGCTCACGGCTTCCGTTCCCGGCTGCATAAACTATCTGGATGACATTGTTGTCACAGGGGCCTCCACTGAGGAGCACCTTCGCAATTTGTGTTCACTGTTTCGGGTTTTGCATTCGGCGGGGTTGAGGTGCAATCTGGACAAGTCACAGTTCCTCCAACCCTCCATTGTGTATCTTGGTTTCCACTTGTCCCGTGAGGGTATACGTCCTCTACATCAGCATGTTGCAGCCATTAACACTCTACCCCAGCCGTCTACGGTCAAAGAACTTCAGGCGTTTCTAGGCAAGATTGCTTATTATCACAAATTCATTCCATTCGCTGCGGCGGTAGCTCATCCTCTGCATCAGCTGTTACGCAAAAACGTCCCTTTCTGTTGATCCGACGAGTGTGAGCAGGCTTTTGTCCGCCTGAAGGCTCATGTGCAGTCGGCGCCTTGTCTTGCCACATTCCGTCCGGGTCTGCACTTGGTTCTGGCGGCTGACGCATCACAGTATGGCCTAGGGGCTGTTCTCGCCCTTCGGTATGAGGATGGGTCAATAACCCATCGCCTATGCTTCCAAGACCCTCAACGATGCGCAACGGCGTTACTCTCAAATCGAAAAGGAGGCGCTCGCTATCATTTATGCGCTAAAAAAGTTCAGCGTTTTTTGTATGGTTCTAAGTTTCACCTCATCACCGACCAGAAGCCACTGGTCTCTGTTCAGCCCATCGGCGTCGCTTCCGGATAAGGCAGCTCACTGCCTGCAATGTTGGGCCTTATACTTGTCTCGTTTTCACTATGAGATTCACTATCGCCCCACGGCCCAGCACGCCAACGCTGACGTATTGTCGCGATTGCCGATGGGCTCCAACCCGGTTTTCGATCATGATGAACTACTCTGTTTCCACATTGATGAGAAAGAACGTCGTGTGGTCGAGGGTTTTGCACTTACAGGTTTGCAGATTGCGTCAGCAACTGCGTGGTACCCGATCTTGCGTCAGGTGATCGGTTTTGTTCAACGGGGTTGGCTGGAAAGGACCAAGGGCCGGGCATCGGATCCCCTTTGCAACTACCATGCCATGCACCTTCGTCTGTCTGTTTGTGATGGTGTTGTTCTTGTGGCCACGGATGGCGCATCTCCACAGGTCGTGGTGCCAGCCTCTCTTCGCAAGGATGTTCTCAAACTGTTGCATGAAAGCCATTGGGGTATTTCTCTGACTAAGTCCCTGGCCCATAGGCACATTTCTTGGCCCTGTATTGATTCGGACATCGCCCATATGGTTGCTGCATGTGGTCAGTGTGCTCAACAACTGGCTGCACCTCGTACAATGCCCTCTCCGTGGCCTGATCCGGCGCAGCCATGGGAACAGGTGCACGCTGACTTCACCGGCCCCTTCCTTGGTACTTATGGGCTACTGTTGATTGACGCCTTTTCGAAGTTTCCGTTTGTTGTTCGATGTCCGTTGCCCACCACTGTGGCGACGACGCTGGCTTTGTCCAAAATCTTCGCGCTAGAAGGTCTATCATCCACGATCATCACGGACAATGGCCCTCAGTTCTCTTCGCAGGCCTTCCGTGATTTTTGTACTGGACAAGGGATTCATCATGTTACAGCACCGCCCTTCCATCTGCAATCGAATGGGGAGGTCGAGCGCCTTGTCCACACTTTCAAAAGCCACATGAAAAAATTCCTAAGTGATTTTTCCACAGATGACACTCTGCTGCAATTTCTGACTTCTTATCGCTTCACGCCTATTGCATGGCCGCCAATCGCGCACTCTACTGCACCTGCTTCACCCTGCCAGGCCTTGTGCTGTGTCCCCTAGTGCGGGAAAATACTCGGTGGGCGCCGACGTGTGGGCACGAGGGTATGGATCTCACCCTAAATGGATTCCAGGGTTGGTCAAGGCCCTTCGTGGCCGCCGGCTTTGTGAAATACGTACAGCATGGTTGTTTGCCATTACGACCAGATGCGTCCACGAGTGGTGGCCACGCCGGTGCCACCGCCCCTTCCTTCGCCTCCACCAGCCCGATAAGCCAGACCTGTCGCTGCTGCCGATCTACCGTATGTGTTGATGCAGCCGATGTCGCTACCGTTTCCGAGTACGCCGGAACCAGCCCCGGTTGCGACGCCGCCTTCTCCGGGACCCATCTTGCTGGAGCACACCCCCAGGTCCGCGACACCTACGGATGCTGCTCCGGAGTTTTCACCCATCATCTCATCCAGGAGGCACATTCCATGCACAAGCTTCCGTCCTGGACATTTTCGACCATACTCTCTTGTCTCTCTGCGGGATCTTCTCGGGGCCTCACAAGAGGCCATGGATGTCTCCGCACTGTCCTTGTCTCCAAGGAAGAGAGTTTTTTTTTTTTTTTTCAAGGGGGGAAAAGTGTTGTGACAATGCCACGACATTTAACAGTGCTGCCACGACAGTGCGCGCAAACGGCGATAGAGGTGCTCCGCAACTCAGCTGAGCGGGGGAGCACCACCTACCTATGAACGGTGCTGGCCGCATGTCACGGCACAGCAGTCGAATAAGAGATACTGAGTTGTTATCATGTAACCAGCTATTGTTTCTAAGTGAGTGTGTTTGAATATCCACGCAATTATTGGTGATTAAAAGTTATAACAAAATCTCATGGAAGGTTGATTTCTGCACCTTCAAGACACTCATTTTCTGTTGCTCTCCTGATGCATAGGCAGCTAATGTTTTTCCCATCATAACTGTTAACACAACCCCTTCAAATTAAACTTATTAATACTGAACTTACAACCTCACTCTCGCAAGGGTTCCTTGTTAGAAATTAGGTTGAAGAATGGCAAACTTACATTTCTAGCATCATCAATTTTGAGAAAACGTTTGACAATGTTGATGGGAAGACACACTGAAATTCTGAAGGTAGCACAGAGAAAATAGAGTGAGCGGAAAGTTATTTACACTTGTATAAAACCCAGACTGTGGTTGGATTAGCAATTGAGGAGAAGATAGCAAGAGAGTATTGTAATCTCTTCCTGACATTATTCAATCTGTGCATTGGTTAACCAGTCAAGGATACCAAGGAGAAATTTGTGAAGGAAATTATACTTCAGAGGGAAAAAAAAGTTTTGCCGATGACATTGTAATTATGTCATAATAGTAAATGACATAGAGAAACAGTTGAACAGAACAACAAAAGTAGAACACAGACGATGAAATGTAGTTGAATTAAAACAGATGTTGCTGAGAAAATTAGATTATGAAACAGGACACTAAATGTGGATGAGATTTGTTGTTTAAGCAGCAAAATAAGTGAAGATGGCTGAAGTAGAGAGGGCAGAAAAAACAGGGTGCAATAGCAAGAAAAACATTTTTGAAAATAGGGAACTAGTTTACATCCAATATAAATTTAAATGTTGGAAAGTTTTTTCTGAAGGTCTTCCTCTAGAGTGTAACTTTGAACAGAAGTGAAACATGGGTTATAAACAGTCCAGACAAGAAGAAAATAGAAGGTTTTGAAATGTGGTGCCTCAGAAGAATGCTGAAGATAAGAAAGGTACATTGGATATTGGGGAGGTTCTGAATATACTTAGGAAGGAAAGATATTTATTTTACAACTTGATTAAAAGTAGGAATTATTTGATAGGAAATGTCTTCGGGCATCAAGGAATCATGATTTGGTAATGAATGGAGGTGTGTGTATGTATGGGGTGGAGGGTAAGAACAGTTGAGAAAGACCAATGTTTGAATAAGGTAAGAAGGTCAAAGTGGCAGCAGGTTGCAGAAGTTATTTAGAGACAATGCACTTGTTGGTTTAGCATAGAGAACTGCATCAAACCAGTCTTCAGACTGAAAATGACAGTTATAACATATACATAATACTATAATGAAGTGTTCTTTTTCCTCCAGTCTTGAATGCTCTGATGCAGCTCATCAAGGTTTCCTCTCTTGTGTAAACCTCTACATTCCCACTACAGTTTTTCAGTTATATGAGGCATGTATTTCAATATCTGTCTTCCCTATGGATTTTGCTCTTTACGGCTCTCTCTGGAACCCTGGATGTTATCTCCTACTGTCATAAAATGCGTTCTTTCGGCCTGTCATAATTAATATTTTCCATATATCCTTTCATCATCATTTCTGCAGATGCTCATTTCTTATCCTGTAAGTCACTAAATTTACACCATTCTTCTAAAAAAATCCCACCTCAAATGAATCAACTCTTTTCTTTTCCAATTTTCAGATGAAAGTATAATTGTATCACCAAAATTGTCAAAGGTGAAAGCTGCTTTATAAAATGAGTCATTCCAATAGTAATGAAACAAAAGTCATTCATCTAGAAGGAGAAAACATTGAGGAGCAGCCAGTACCTAGGTTTTCATCAGCTGTTTTGAGATTTTGTAAAGAGGCCCTAACTTGTGAAGACGAGGTAGTGCGTCAAAAGTGAGATGTAGATGGGAATGAGTCTCCAAAAATGCATTATACTATTGGGAACTTTCATCCATAATGTGCTAACTTTCAGTAAAATTCTGAACATTGAAAAATAGGTGTCAGCAAACTTGTTATTTATCAAATTGTAACATAGAGAACATGTGCAGTGACCATCATTTTGCTTGTGTACCAGATGATTTGTTATGCAAATTATCTATGAAATTAACAGGGACAGTTTTAGGTCCATGTTACATAATCTGCCCCTTGGGCTGCCAAGCTTAGAGGAGTGCCTGAGGCACCACAACTGTAAAATTTCCATATAGGACATATCACAGTCAGTATCAGTTGTCTGTGGCCTCTGCTGCTCAGATGCAAGATTTCTATACTGCGCATATTGCAGTAATTGTAGCAAGAAACAAATTAAGGCAGTGAGCAATACGTTGCTGAGAAGAGGTAGTCCCGTAAAACAATGAAAAATTTGGCACATGCCTACAACCATTTCTGATTTTCAACTGATCCAACACTGTTTCTGAGCATTCAAAACGAAGGTAACACCAGTTTCCGAGAAGTTCAGACTCATTTGGCATGTCATCAGAAGATGTAATGAAATTAAAATTAGGATCACCAACTGAGTCATATTCAGCTAGAAGTGGAGTGCTATTTAACATAATAATCTGTTGTAACAGTTACACTATGTTAATTGTCACACAAAATTTCTGATACCTTAGAGGCCACTCTAGTGTGGAAAATCAGCAACTAATTGTAAAGCAAACATCACCAATTGTGAAGGACTGTGTAGAAACTTCACTCCAAACTCAGCTTGGTGGACCTCTTGCTGTTACTTTGGTTTTTCTCTGTCCCAAGTGCACTACATTTTGGCACAGCCATTCATCAGATGCATCTCGCTTCCACTGACAAAGCAATATCAGCGATTATACCATAATCACACAAGTACACAAGTATATGATACTACTTGTTATTTTGATTATTGGAGACTTAATGGCAGTTTCGCTTACTGATGACGTACTTCAGAAAATACAGATGCTAATGTCAGTGTTTTACACTCATTTTTACATGTGCTAATGGTAGCTGCTTCTCCCTTCATGCTAGCAGAAGCATGAATTGCATTTGCTCTGCACACACTCATGAGACCTATTTCTTTGCGGCTTTTTGAGCCCACTACACTTCTAGGATTTAAATCTTCATGTCAAGCCTATGAAAGCATTCTTACGGAAAACTAGAAAATTATTTATAAGTTCATAACGATCAAAAGAATGAAATGTGCCATCTCCTTGTCATGTTTACAGGATAATCATGCTTGAAACTGAAAAATAAAGAGAAGGAAATCACATCTGGTGAATGAGTTCCTCCTGTCACTGGTTTAATGGAGAACTGGCAACACTATAAAATACGTTTGGCAATTACATGACCATTGATTTACTTCCTGGTGTGACTCAAAATTGTTCTGCTAAATACACTTGATATTTTGTTGTCATTTCCAATAAAGAATCTGAATTATTCTCACTTAAGGTGTAACATTAGGGTGTCAGATTCATGGTTTTATTCCAGGAAGGTCATTACACACGGACTCTATAAGTAATCTCATACATAATATTACTAAATTACCTTTGTTTATCAATAATAAAACAGTGAGAACATGCTGCTGGCAGTACTGTCGTGCTAGTTAGTAATAGTGTGGCCAATTTGTGCAGTATACCCTGCATCAGCTCTAGGTTGTAATCTCGCTGAGGCCTAAACATTTAGTCTGCTCTTCACTGTTCTCTTGCCAAGCTATAAGCTTCCATATTTTACTGAACAGCTATTCCATGACTCTCACTTATATCATCACATACATCACTTAGCTGACCAGTATTGTCAACAGCATTCACAAATAACTCTGAACTTCATTATTCTTGGACTCTACAAACACATGACACTCATCAACATCGTTGTCACATTCTTCTAAAATTACTTCATCGACAACATCATTAACAACACAAATATTATCTCCACCAACACCTCCATTCATTTGCAATAAGCTACAAGTATCAGAATTACCAACCTCAGTTATTTCACATCTCTCTTTTACATCTATATCAAAAATATCACCTTGTTGGATCCAATACTGTCATTACATGATTTATATACATCAATAAGACTGTCTTCCGACCAACAGAAGAAATCATTAGTATGCACTACATCAAAATTCTCACTACTCTCACATTCTGATTTGTGATTAGTACCTACATCAACATCACTATAATTAAACACAATATTCCAAATCTTTTGATCAAAACCTAATGAGAAATTGGATATTCCTTCTGTTCAACTTAAAGAGACCTGTGCCATATCATTAAGACTGTTATTATTGTCTAATTGCAATTGTAAATTAGGGATCCTGTGCTTGTTATGTTTCCCCACCCAAAAACTGTGGATGTTCAATAAGGTGGACTGCCATTTCTTGAGTAATTACTTCTATGGTTGTTTCTTCTATTAAATTAACCCATTATTCCTATCCTGCTGATGTTCAAAATTTATCTCTATTAATATTTTGATCCTGATAGAAGTTACTATTTATCTCTGTTTCTGTAGTTATTCCCATTTTGATTTCTATCAGTCCAATCATTATGATACATACTTCTTTCTACTGCCCTATCCAGTCTGTCAACATATCATAAAAATTGTTTAGGACAATCAGGAGGTCCTTCTACTAAATCCCACTCCAACCTTCCTGGTAATCTCCTTTTAAGTTCATCAATTAACATCATTTCCTCAAATGGTTTGTCAAGGCATGTTAATTTTTTAAGTTAATTCTTAAAAAACTCTTTCAAATACCGTCTTTATTCCTATAATTAGGACCATTAAAAAATTCACTTTTAATTCTTTCGCATCTGCCCTCCAATTAAAATTTATTTAAAAAACTTTTCTCGAAACTTTGAAATGTTTCCCACTGGCTTAAATTTATCAATTATAGAGCTCTGTCTTCAAGACATCTTTTAACAAATTTAATTTTTTTGATTATCAGTTGTGCCTGACACAAAATTATCTCTACAGTGGCGCAGAAATCTCACTGGACGTAAATTATATGATGGAAAACTTTGGTAGGAATGTTGGACACACAATACTATAGTTCGAATACAGATTTTTGTGGATGCAATTTTCCTGAACTGTTGAATTTTTTTGATTTATAACACTTAAATTGGTTTGCATATTGCTTTCAACATTTAAAACTTTTTGATCTAAAGTGGTGATGTTTTGTTCCATTTTTTCTGCAACGGCATGCTGTTCAACTTTGATGTCATTAACATTCTTCAACTGTCTTGCCGATTCAACAATGAACTCATTTTACAAAACAATAAGTTTATTTTCTAAAACATCAACTTTTTCATTCACAATTTTTAATCCCTCTGACAACCCATTTTTTAGGTCTGAAACTTGATTATTAAGTTGGTCTATTTGGTATAGTGCCCTATCCATTTTACTATTGTTTTCACTTTTTAGGTCAAATAACTGCACTAAATTTGCTATTGTGATCTGTCCTCACTTCCTCTAGTTTTGCCAAAATTACCAGCAAATTATGTTTTTACTGTTTCTTTGCTGACTACACTTTCACTTGGCTCAAACATGTTCTGACTGGGCCCTACAGCTTTCACTTCTACATTACTACTGCCCTTGTCTCTATTCATTTTGTTAACAGCCACACGAGTCCACAAACAAATGAATTTCACAAATAGTTTATGTACCTATCTTTCCTTTTTGATGTCCCTCATTGTAGTTGTAAAGTCCTCTTTCATTTGATCTGGTCCTTCATTGTTGGTAGTATATCATTACTGTTGTACGGCTTTGTTGGGCAGCTCTCAGACTTCTTTCTTTGCATGATCGGAATTCTGTTCATACATAAACTGCAAAAAACACAAATCACTCCCCTTCTTCTGGAACAGACAAAACTTCATTATCAGTCAGATCCTGTTTTTTGATTGTTACCGACTTCATAAAATCATAAAAATAGTAACTTCGTATCCCTGTTAAAACCCAAAAATGCTTCTTGGGTAGAACACAGGACTTCACTACATGCAGACCACATTGGGCTCAAAAGTGCATAATATCTAGCTAATGCTTAATGTTGTGGGCAGGCCCATGCTGCAGGTAATACTTGTTTTATTAAATTAGACTTCTGACATAAGGGTGCCCATAACTTTTAATACATTTTATGAGAATAGCACTTCTTAAAGCATTTCTCATTGGTTTATTGATTATAACAGAAAACCATAAGAGAGAAAATGATCACTGACAATATATTCCTTTCTCCTACCATTAACTAAAACAGACTGACAATGGTCATGCAGTTTTTGGATTCCACACTTGCAGAAAGCTACTGGTTTAGAGATAAAGATGTCGTCAATCCAAGTTTAAAATGCATATCTGTCCACAAATAAATATTCTTGAGAACTGTTCAGTAAGGAGAAATAAAATCTACCCCTCTCTCACATCATTTGTTGATTGTCACTGACTTCATAATTAACTCTTTTAATAAGCTTTGAGAGGAGTAAAATTACAATAAACTTTTTACTTATCTTCTTTTCTCATAGTTGGTTCCAGTTTTTCACTTCTGTGATTTTTATCTTAATTTTATTGTAACTTTATGTGAATGTAATATCATACATATATCTAAAAACAAAGATGATGTGACTTACCAAATGAAAGTGCTGGCAGGTTGATAGACACACAAACAAACCCAATCATACACACAAAATTCAAGCTTTCGGAACCGATGGTTGCTTCATCAGGAAAGAGGGAAGGAGAGGGAAAGAAGAAAGGATGTGGGTTTTAAGGGAGAGGGTAAGGAGTCATTCCAATCCCACGAGCGGAAAGACTTACCTTAGGGGGAAAAAAGGACAGGTATACACCCACACACACACACACACACACACACACACACACACACACACACACACACACACCCATCCACACATACACAGACACAATTTGATCCCCATGTAACAGGGGCTCTTGTCTGCACTTTTTGTATTATTTCTTTCAGGTGATAATCATCATCCCTCCTAGCATTGTACATTTGCACTTCTCTATTTAGATGATTGTACTGCTTGTATTTTAGCATCAAAGTGTTCAAATGTGTGTGAAATCTTAGGGAACTTAACTGATAAGGTCATCAGTCCCTAAGCTTACACACTACTTAACCTAAATTATCCTATGGACAAACACACACACCCATGCCCGAGGGAGGACTCGAACCTTCGCCAGGACCAGCCGCACTGTCCATGACTGTAGCGCCTTAGACCGCTCGGCTAATCCCGCATGGCTTTTAGCATCAGCTGAACAGTTTTATAAATATATGGTGATGAGAATGTTAGTAGTTTCTTAGTTTTAAAAATGGCTTCGCAAGAATCATTATATCTAAGCTTACACATGATCCTAACTGCATTTTTTTAAAATGAATATGATGCACCCAAGAGAGATGGTGATCTAACGTTATGCCATTACTTCTGAACCATCATCAGACACAACACTCCATTGCATTTTGCCTTGTTTGTGGCGTATTTTAAATGGCATTAGATTTGTTTTATTGATGTTTAAGCTTAAGTGATTGTTTTGGACGTAGTTCTTCAATCCAAATAAGACATCAGAACATATTTGGACCATATCATTCTCGTTGGTTCCCCAGTTAACAACGGTTGTGTCATCTGCATGTTACGTACCTTGCTGTTGTATTCTGTGGGCAGATCATTAACATATAGTATGAACAATAAAGGACCCAGAACTGACCCTTGGAGCATACCGTACTTCACTATAGCTGGACTGGAGCTGTACTTCTTAATAACATTACCCACTTTGTTTGTGACTTGTGTGACCTGATATCTGTCTTGTAGGTATGACTGTATGAGGCTTTTCGCTATTCCCCTAATACCATACGTTTCCAGTTTCTCAAGTAGCACCTCATGAGATACTGTGTCGAATGCACACGATAAATCTAGGAACAAACAAGCCACCCTTTCTTTTTCATCTAATTTCATGAGTATCGTATGTACTACATCACATATGGCAGATGATGTTTAACAGCCTCTCCTAAAACCATGTTGGGTTTCTCGTAGCACTTTTTCTTTGACAAGAAAGATTTCTAACCAAAGTGAAATATTTTTTTTTAAATACTTTGCTTGGGATTCGAATTAAGCTAATGGGTCGGTAGTTTTTGAATTTGCCAATACTACCTTTTTTGTGCAATGGCTTGACTCTTGTGTATTTTAATTCTGATGGAAACACACCTTTATTCAAACTTTCATTGAAGCATTGGACCAGAAAAGGTATGAGTGAATGTTTGCATCCTGTAGAGAATTTGTTTTGCATTTTATTTACTATATCCCCTACTTCAGTTGTATGTGTTTCATACATAAACACTGATTTTTGTACCTGATAAGGAGTTCTGTAGTCATCAGTGTCAGAGGTCACACACATGTTACCTGAATTTATAAAGTGGGTATTAAAAACATTGCTGATCATATATGGATCTGAAATATTTACATTATCAGCCGTTAGTTGGATACTGTTGACACTAGTCTTTGGTTTTCTCCTGATTCTCTCATTTACACAGTTTCATACTGATTTGCTTGTGTTATTTGAGGAAGCAATTTTTTGCTGTATAGTTTCCTTTGTGTATACATTCAGTGCTCATTTATAGGCTTTTCGACATGTTTGGTAGTTGTCTTTATTTGATGTGTCCTGGAACTCTTTATATATTTTCCAAGTAAAAATCATTTTCTTCTTCAGCTGTTTTACTGCTGAAGGAAGTCTTATACAGTTTTGAGTATATGTATTTTTGAAAGTAATTGGACATGTTACATTGAAATGGGCACATAAAGTGTTATAAAAGTTGTTCCATTTGTCTGCAACATTTTCTGCGCAATATATGTCATTCCATGTCTCAGACTGCAATGTGGACCCCAACTTCTCTAAACATTTTTCATTTGTACATCTTATTTCAATCGTCTCATATGTACTTTGTGAATCGTACATATTCAGTATTTCCATTGTCTGGAAAAGATGATCAGAGAGGTGAAGGTTTATTATGTCAACTCTGCAGTTATCTAAGTTAGTGTAAAAGTGATCTATACAGCTAGAGGAGTCTTCAGTTAGTATGGTTGGCCCATTAACCCTGTCTGACAAATTATAGCTACACAGAATATCATTTAATTTTCATAATATTTAGTATACTTTAAGGAATCTATATTAAAATCACCAGCTATAACAATACCTATGCTCTTTTACGTATTACAAATAATTTCTATCATTTTTTCCATGCAGGTGTGGCACTTTGATTGATAGTTGGGCTTCTATTGATTAAGTATGTAGCTGTGAGCACTGCCTATCCCCATAGCTCTTTCTTTAGTTTGCTATCGAATATCGTAGCTCTTGCCTTGTTCATTATTGTCAGATTTAGTCTCTCTGCTTTCCCATTGAGCTGAGGGCTATAAGGAATACTATAGTCTAGCACAATTCCTTTTCCTTCACACCAATTCTTAAACTAACGGCTGGTCTATTCACCACCTTTATCACATCTTATTTTTGACACTTTTGTATTAAACTTATTTTCACTTTCTAACATATATTTTCTTTTGAATCTTTCAGCCTCTGACTTATATCTTAACAAGTAGGTTACACAGAAATGAGTGAAATCATCTAACACTGTCATGTAGTACCTATATCCATTAAATGTTGTGGGTTCTATCTCTCCACAGATATCAGTATGTACGATTTCAAGAGGTCTTGTTGCTCTTTCTCTCACGGTAGCAAATGGTTTTCTTGTTAATTTAGCTCTCACAAAAGCTTCGCACAATTGTTCTGCAGAGTATACACTAATAGGACCTCCTTCAGACATTGTCTTGGTCTTTGAAGTACAGCTTATACCTGGATGACCTAGTTTCTTATGCCACTCTTGTTTTTCTTCTTGTGTCAGTAGTGATTGCATTTCAGATTTAATGTTCACTCCATACAACCCATTTCTTGTTTTTTGTCCTTTCAAAACAGGTATTTCACCTTTATAGATTTGAACAGAATGTTTAGTAAATACAACTGTACAATCTTTTTCAGAGATTGTATTTACAGACATCAGATTTCTGCTCAGTTCAGGAACATACATAACATCTTTTAGAACACAGTTATCTAATACAAAGTTTCCTGTTGCAACTATTTTCATTGATTCACCTTGTTTGGCAACTTTTATAATACTATCATAATGTCTCACATTTGTTAACTTGTCCACTTCGGTGCGTCAGTAAGAGATTCCTGTCATATGACGCAAGTACTGTCACTAATGTTGTGTATGATACAGCAGACATGTTTTCCGATGGAGGATTCAGTTGACTTGTCACCTCGTCAACAAACGTTTGCAGTTCCCATTCGAAAGCCACTTCCTTTCAGCTGCTTATAGAGTAGTTGTGCAGAATCAACCATCATTATACCTCGCTGTTTCAAACAGATGTTACACCACGATACAGACACAAATCTGAACACAGGAAAAAGCACAGAAAATGGGCACTCCAACACTGTGACCACTTAACCACAATGCTATTAGGCTACTCTATATTGCACTTCTTGGCCTTGGACCATTCATTGTTTCTGTTTTGCATTTTTTTCACAGTTCAGTACATCTACTTCCTGCTTTCAAGCTCAATATGTGTTCAGGTTTCGAAGGGCTGTCCACTGGGCCCTCTTACCACAAAATCTGAGGTGGTGGGAGGAGGGAGGAGGGGGGGGGGGGGGGGGGGAGCTGATTGGAAATTTCCCTCATAAACCATTCAGATGATAGTGAGGCTGTCACAAGGAGTAATGAATGTTAAACACACCTGTACTCTGGTATCAAAAAGTATTTTGCTTTTTTCTTGGCTAACTCCCTCATCAGTACTACATTTTCCACCATTTCAAATCCTGTGCTTCTCACAGATTAATTCTAATTAATGGAAGTTGAGAGTAATGGCTGCTCCTGCTGTTGATGTGTTTTGGGGTTTCTGCAACTACCTTGGTCATTCATCCATGAGCACCTCGAACCCTTGGCAAATATTTATTCTGCTAGTATCATAGATTAAGGCATGCTTGTTGCATATGGTTCATTTCTCTACACTGCATGCAACATGGTGCTCAGTATTCATATGCATGATGTCCTGGTTAATGGTCAAGACTACATATGGCTTCGGTTACGAATATGTAGTGCACATCAGTTGTGTAGCTTGCAGGGTTTACTAATTATGCAACTTTTCCTCAGTAGAGCCAATCATATTGTTTCTTTTAAGGTACTAGGACATGCAAACTTGTTCTTACGTCCTATTGTAAGATCAAATCCTTTAACTAAGATGTCAGTAGTGCAAGCCTCAGAATGATGAAGCAGGACATCATTATGTTCTTAACACTCTGTCAAAACATAGATGACAAGAAATACCTTGGACTTCATCTATAAATGCCTCAAAATATTTGGTAGGCGCTTTCCTCAAAGAAGATATTTATTCCAAAAGAAATTAATGCATTTTTGACTGTGAAATGTTCCACAAAACCACAGGCAAGCATTTAAAAAGTGGAGGCAATTCGAAGTATATTTACACTCTTCTGGTATCACTAGAAAATTTAACCCAAGTAATATGCACCTGGGACTCACCCAACATATCTGATATTCTGTAGAAATGTGTGCACATTTTCATTTGACTTCCATGCAAAATATGGAATAAAATTACTCAGAGAACTTCTACTGTTAGGTTAACTGTACTGACACAAATGAAAAGCCATAGGGACTTCAAAACTGAGACTGTCATTGACACAGATGACAAGCCGTAGGGACTTCGAAACTGAACTAGTTGCTACAGGGGGAGCTGCTTGTATTTTTTTGTCCCCGCCAAGCACTGTGGTAGCAGCAATTGTCTGATAAAAGTTATCCTTTAACTGATGGTTCTCCAGCATAAGAAGTTCCATTTGCTACTGAAATTGCTCTGACTGCTCCATATTTACCTCTTTCACAACTAAATCGCTAGTATACAATGTTGGCTTTCGTGGCCAGTATTGTCTTTACTTAAAACTTCTGGGCTGATAGGCCACAGTCGATGTATATAACTCTCCCCTAATGTTTGCCACTTTACCTCAGAGGATGTCTCCCACAGTCAGAGATTAAACATTTTATACACCAACCACCACCTATTGGCCCTGAAGTTTTAAGTAAATCACCAGCAAATATTTCTTTACACAGTTAAAGTTCTTTCACTATACACACCACTCCCCTAGGTTCTATTCTAACCATTTTTTAACACATCTTACATTCTAAAACTTTAATCCAAGTGCACATCAGAAAACTTTTATACCGGCTATAGTGACCACCTTTCACAATTACTGACCAGACCCATAAATCACATTTCAACCAGCATAGAAAATGTTATCCATAAAAGGATTTATAGTAGGAAAAATTTTGAATACTTCTAGTACCTAATCAGTGAACAATATTGGAGACAAGTATATGATACTTCGAATACCGATGAAGACATGGAACATTTTTTGAACATTTTCAAGCATAATTTTGACATAGCTTTTCCACAAAGGAAAGTGATTTCCAAAAGCACAGATAGATTCAAAAACTGGATTACACCAGGCATCAGAATATCCTGTAAATGGAAGTGGGAACTTTTTCTGCACTCAAAAACTCACAGCAGTCCAGAATTTATTAATTATTTCAAAAAATACGAGCTAGTTTTGAAACATGTCATAAAAGAGGCAAAAATTAAGGAAAATGACAAATATATTATGAAGTCATCCAATAAAACTAAGTCCATATGGAAAGCTGCCCTAGGGTCAGTGACATTCTTGCCATCATGTGATATCACAATATTTTTATGGGGAAGAAGACAACTCACAAAAATATTGTGATATCACATGATGGCAAGAATGTCATTGACCCTATAGCAATTGCAAACAGTTTCAATTCTTACTATGTGACTGTTGCTGGAAAATTAGTGAAGGAAAAATCTGGAAATCCACCTAATACAACATGGAAAGAACTTTTATCTGTTGAAATAAATAATATATCCATGTTCCTTAGTCCATAAGCCCAACAGAGCTCATAAATACCATTAATTCACTGAAGAGTAAGTATTCAATTGGTATTGATGATATTCCAGATTATATTATAAAAATAACAGCAAGACAAATACTTTCACCTTTATTTGACATATGGAATTCCTCCTTATGATGTGGTGTCTTCCCTCAGCAACTGAAAATGGCAAAAGTAATACCTCTATATATAAAAGGTGACTGTTGCTGGAAAATTAGTGAAGGAAAAATTTGGAAATCCACCTAATACAACATGGAAAGAACTTTCATATATTGAAATAAATAATATATCCATGTTCCTCAGTCCATAAGCCCAACAGAGCTCATAAATACCATTAATTCACTGAAGAGTAAGTATTCAACTGGTATTGATGATATTCCAGATGATATTATAAAAATAACAGCAAGACAAATACTTTCACCTTTATTGGACATATGCAATTCCTCCTTATGATGTGGTGTCTTCCCTCAGCAACTGAAAATGGCAAAAGTAATACCTCTATACATAAAAGGTGAATAACAATGTATGGGTAACTACACTCCTGGAAATTGAAATAAGAACACCGTGAATTCATTGTCCCAGGAAGGGGAAACTTTATTGACACATTCCTGGGGTCAGATACATCACATGATCACACTGACAGAACCACAGGCACATAGACACAGGCAACAGAGCATGCACAATGTCGGCACTAGTACAGTGTATATCCACCTTTCGCAGCAATGCAGGCTGCTATTTTCCCATGGAGACGATCGTAGAGATGCTGGATGTAGTCCTGTGGAACGGCTTGCCATGCCATTTCCACCTGGCGCCTCAGTTGGACCAGCGTTCGTGCTGGACTTGGCAGACCGCGTGAGACGACGCTTCATCCAGTCCCAAACATGCTCAATGGGGGACAGATCCGGAGATCTTGCTGGCCAGGGTAGTTGACTTACACCTTCTAGAGCACGTTGGGTGGCACGGGATACATGCGGACGTGCATTGTCCTGTTGGAACAGCAAGTTCCCTTGCCGGTCTAGGAATGGTAGAACGATGGGTTCGATGACGGTTTGGATGTACCATGCACTATTCAGTGTCCCCTCGACGATCACCAGAGGTTTACGGCCAGTGTAGGAGATCGCTCCCCACACCATGATGCCGGGTGTTGGCCGTGTGTGCCTCGGTTGTATGCAGTCCTGATTGTGGCGCTCACCTGCACGGCGCCAAACACGCATACGACCATCATTGGCACCAAGGCAGAAGCGACTCTCATCACTGAAGACGACACGTTTCCATTCGTCCCTCCATTCACGCCTGTCGCGACACCACTGGAGGCGGGCTGCACGATGTTGGGGCGTGAGCGGAAGACGGCCTAACGGTGTGCGGGACCGTAGCCTAGTTTCATGGAGACGGTTGCGAATGGTCCTCGCCGATACCCTAGGAGCAACAGTGTCCCTAATTTGCTGGGAAGTGGCGGTGCGGTCCCCTACGGCACTGCGTAGGATCCTACGGTCTTGGCGTGCATCCGTGCGTCGCTGAGGTCCGGTCCCAGGTCGATTGGCACGTGCACCTTCCGCTGACCACTGGCGACAACATCGATGTACTGTGGAGACCTCACGCCCCACGTGTTGAGCAATTCGGTGGTACGTCCACCCGGCCTCCCGCATGCCCACTATACGCCCTGGCTCAAAGTCCGTCAACTGCACATACGGTTCACGTCCACGCTGTCGCAGCATGCTACCAGTGTTAAAGACTGCGATGGAGCTCCGTATGCCATGGCAAACTGGCTGACACTGACGGCGATGGTGCACAAATGCTGTGCAGCTAGCACCATTTGACGGCCAATACTGCGGTTCCTGGTGTGTCCGCTGTGCCGTGCGTGTGATCATTGCTTGTACAGCCCTCTCGCAGTGTCTGGAGCAAGTATGGTGGGTCTGACACACCGTTGTCAATGTGTTCTTTTTTCCATTTCCAGGAGTGTATATGCCTGTGTCTCTATTGTCAGGGTTTTCGAAAATTATTGAAAAATTGTTCCTTTCAAAACTAATTACATTCTTCAACAAGAATAATATTATTTCTGGATGTCAACATGGCTTCAGACCACAGAGATCAATTGAAACTGCCACTTTCAATCTGATAAACCATGTCTTAAATGCAGTGGACAACCACAGATATATCTCAGGTTTATTCTTGGACCTAACAAAAGCTTTTGATGTGATTGATCATTCTATACTCCTATGGAAACTTGAATGGTATGGTGTAAGAGGTGTGACAAATCAGTGGATTAAATCATATTTGGAATATCGCTCTCAGGTAACTGAAATTAAGTACATGGAAGGAAATGAACTCCAGGTACACCTTTCAGAACCATGTGGACTAAGACATGGTGTTCCACAGAGCTTCATTTTAGGTTCAGAAACAGTTAGGGCTGTATACTTCGCTCATGTACATTCAATACTGAAGTACGCTATCATTTTCTGGGGAAATGTACATCAGGCCATAACAATTTTCAGGAAACAAAAGACAATTATAAGAATAATGAAACAAGTGATCAGCAGAAAATCTTGGAAACCTTTAAAAGATATAAAGCTCCTACCCATTCCCAGCAATTATATACTGGAAGTAGTCATGCATGTCAAAAAAAGCATACTGAGAAAAGAAAACCTTTTTCCTCAAAACAAAAGTGTCCATGATTACAGTACCAGGTCAGACAGTGGCATACATGTTAATCATTGTAACACCATATTATGCCAAAAAGGTGTATATCATGCAGGAACAAAACTTTACAACAGATAACCAAGACATACAAAATCTCTTCCTGAACTACAAAGCTTAAAAAAGTCTGTGACATCCTACCTTTTGAAAAACTGCTACTATTCAATCTCACAGTATCTTATGCAAGAAAAAATGTAGTTTGTATCTTTGATTGTAGAAATAAGTTATAAATATACAGTATTTCACAATTTTCTAATTATTAACTGTATAGATCCAATTTGTCATAAAAATTTATAAAATGTATTTGTGACATTTGAAAAACCAATAGCTAAAAAGGTTTTCTGTCCAATATCCTGTGTACAATATATGTACTGAAAAAGAGATTTATATGGACAAATAAATAAACACCAATTTTCCATCTTTTCACAGGAGGAGTATAGTAATAAAATAAATAGCATTTTGCCACCGTCCAATTAATAAAGACAAAAAGTCAATAACAATTAGAAAATATTCTTGGATTAATGCTGTTGGTAGTTACGTTTCATATCACAACTCTGTTAAGCTATAAATAAGCTACATTTTACATAAAAACAGATGTACTTGGGTCTAGATAGGCTAAAGGCATATAGATAATACCCTACTTTAGCACATAAGTGTACAGAATGGCTGAGATCGGCAGTGGGCATCATAATAGAAGGATGATTTAAGGTGAATAAAGTTTCACATTTAACCCAAAAATTGTTTATTTATTTATTTATTTATTTGGTCCTGTTGATTACATATTATACAGCCAGTGTACAAGTAATATAGGACAAGTCAATTGATGCAATTACAGTAGTACATTAACATTTATACATCACATTGCACAGGCATTGGTTTATTTTACAAGAACAATTACTTGCATGCAGTATTAAAGCCTGCATTATGACAAAAACAGTTTAATCGATTGTTTAAAATAGTAGAATAAGTGACAGTGCATATTTTTATGCTACTGACATATATAAGGAATTGCTGCAGGGATACAAGGTGGCCTATGTAAAAGAACTACAGTCTCTCAGGAGTTAACTTTGGAAGGAGGGAATACAAATTGACGGAAGCTGCCAAGACTTAGGATACATCTAGTCTCACCCAAGGCAACTCAGATGAAGGATGCCTATTATAGATGAGAGAGAGAGAGAGAGAGAGAGAGAGAGAGAGAGAGAGCAGCCTGACCAGCCTTCCAGGGACACTACAAGGAAAGATTGCATGATTGGATCACAGCAAGATTATTGAACGACAGTGAGTGTACTGTAATGTAACAGAGTGAGATTCACCGATTGAAGTATATGATAAAAATCACTTTAATAAATATTCTGATACAATGTAACTTTGCTGCATGTTTTATATTTGTGATTATGTATTATTTTTCGACTTAACACTAATCACTGTATAACGGAAATCGGAATAATAACTGATCTACTTTAAGTATGGTAATGGAATCTTAAAAGATGACAATAATGTGACCACTGTGTAAACAAACTTAATACTCTCGCAACATAACAACAATCAAGTCCACACCTGAAGGCAGTGTCATCAATGCGAGGATGAAAACCAAACATAAGACTAAAATTATTGATTTACTGAGCATTTTGATAACAAAAGCTGACCTTACTGACTTGCATATAAAAAAAACAAACTTCATATTTGGTGTGAATACACTGACTGCTACTATTAATTAAGCCAAAACATCAATGGTAGCAGAAAACTGTTACCCTGCTGTGGTTTCATAATGGTGGCTGATTTGCATGATTAGATTAGATTACATTAGATTAGTACTTGTTCCATAGATCATGAACATGACACTTTGTAATGATGTGGAATGTGTTGCAAATAACACTTGTTTGATAGCACAGCACTTTAACAAAGCTGTGCTAAACAAAAAGAAATAATGAATAACATCTGTTAAGAGTGTGTTACAAAACGGAACTTAAGTTTGGAACATTTTGATGCTTGGCACTTGATGGCCAAAACCTAATACATAGATATATGTAACTTTGCTGTCACTTGGCAGCCCGCCAGATGGTGCTCATAATTACTGACCTCTTCCTGGTTCCATGCTACTTCCTTCAGTGAATCATGTATGTCCACCAATACAGTGGACAACCATCAACAGGGCATGCTGTCAACCACAGACTACTTTTCTTCTGGCTTGTACTGACAGACAGGCAAATGCTTCTGCCAAAGGCACCAGAACACGACACACCACAACAAACACTCAGACAGTTCCGCACCAGCATTTGGACAGTTACAAACCGTCCAGTTAGCCAGCACTGTTCTGTACCTCCAGTCAAATGAGTAAAGTACTCTTAGAGACTACCTCCTAACCTAGCTGCTGCTACATAGTAATTTGACTATTGAATATATCCTCAATACATCAGTTATACTGACAATATACATGCTGTAATCAGTTATAGCGACAATATAGAGGCTGCCCAGAGACAGCAAAGTTTGGAACAGTTTGATGCTTGGCACTTGATGGCCAAAACCTAATACATAGATATCTGTATAACTTTGCTGTCTCTTGGCAGCATCTATATTGTTGCTACAACTGATTGCAGCCTATACATTGTCAGTATAACGGATTGTATTGAGGAGATATTCAATAGTAAAATTGCTATGTAGTGACAGCTAGGTTAGGAGGTAGTCTTTAAGAGTACTTTACTCAGTTGACTGCAGGTACAAAACAGTGCCGCCTAACTGGATGGTTTGTAATTGTCCAAATGCTGGTGCGGAACTGTCTGAGTGTTTGTTGCGGTGTGCTGGTGCAGAACTGTCTTGAGTGTCTGTGGTGTGTCATGTTCTGGTATCTTTGGCAGAAGTATTTGCCCTCTGCCAATACAAGGCAGAAGCAAAGTAGTCTGTGGTTGACAGCATGCCCCCTGTTGGTGGTTGTCCTCTTTATTGGTGGACATACATGATTCACTGAAGGAAGTAGCATGGAACCAGGAAGAGGTCAGTAATTATGAGCACCATCTGGCAGGCTGCTGCACAGTACTGAGAGATGCCAGGTTGTGCCTGCATGGTGGTGACCTCTCATGATATTTGTTATGTACTTCTTGCTTAGTACATAATGTCCACCCCCTGCCTGCGAAGTGGAGGGGGGGAGGGAGGTGAGATCTTATGAAGCCAGCTGGCTTCAAAAGTGTTCCACTCCCTTGCTTGCGGGTGTGCATAATTTGGTGGGTGGACAGATGTTGGTATCCCTGGCATTCCCTCACCGCGGCACCATGGAAAACCCACACAAAACCACAGTTTGAGGGCTACTGGTCAAACATTCACCATTTCAAATTCTATACACTGGTCTGAGAAGGGTGGTGCAACATTCACTTCCATCGGTTCACCATAGACTGGATGCAGCTGCTAAAGGCACTGGTGGGCGCAACTGTTGGGTGCATTTCAAGGTCCCTCAGCTGGATGACTGCATTTAGGTCTCTGATTATGTCACAGAAAAAGACATAGGAGTTCTCCCTATATTTATGTGAGCACAGTGCAGCTTGATTTGTTCTTTATGGTGCATTCCAGGTCCACATGAACATTTAATCTTAAACACAGCACTGCTGAGCTGCTCTACGACTATGCCTCGACATATGTGTTTTTCCCATAAATGAACACTGAAATGACTAATGGATCATTCAGTTTAGAAAATTTTTGTTTCAATGTTTGTGGAAGCTCAACAAGTGGATGCAATCACCATGGAATCTATCTGCTGGAGATTTTGCATCTTGTGTGGTGGCTCTATACTGTGAGAGAAACATTGCCTTTATTGTACTGTTGGATCAGCTTGGTCATGTTCAACTTGAAGGTTCATATGAACTTTTCAGTGAGTCCACTGGCCTCGAGATGAAATGATGGAGTCCAGAAGTGTGAAATGCCACTGGTTTCACAAAATAGTTTAAATATCTGAGAAGGAAATTTTGTGTCATTGTCAGTGACAATAGCTTAAGGCAGTCCTTGAATAGAAAAGACTTAGAAAAAAACCTGAATAGTCTCTGATGAAGATAATGATGACATTTATATCACAAATGGAAATTTGGAGAAAACATCAAATGAGAATGAGACAGTAGCTTCCAAGAAATGGTCCTGCTAAATGAATAAGGAGACATGACCACAGTTCTGATGCCTGTGGCCATGGAAAATAGTGTTGTGCCACATATGTCTGGTATTTTTAGCATAAGCAGCATTTAAACATTTAGTCAATATCATTTAAGTGCCTTTGTCAATATTTTTCTATTAGCAATGCTCCCTGGCAATGTGTTTGGTATGAACTATGCCCCAATGCCATTGATAGAGTATCTCTAGTACCTTAGATTTAAGCAGCACTGGAATAACAATTTGCATTTTGCCTGGTTCTGAGTGTATCAGAATGACATCTTTGTACACTGTCCTTGCATGTCTCACATTCCAATAAGATTTAATCTCTTGTTGATTAAGTAACTTATCACTAGGCTATCCCATCTGAAAGTATTGTTTGATCTTAGACAAAACAGAATTCTTAGGCACAAGTTAGGAAATTAAATTAGCATTTACTAAGAAATTTTCTCCTGAGTCGTGACTACCACCATCTATTGCAAGACAGATATCAGCTGATGAGTCAAACTTTGTTTTGTCCTATCAGTGGACGTGAAAGCAAATCTGCATTCATGTGTTGTGCTGTGAACCTGGATACAATTTCATAGTCATAATTCAACAGAAGTAACTCCCAACAATGCAAGTGTTAAGCTGTACCATATAAGAACAGTATTGTTCAGTCCAAATATGGCCAGTAAAGGGTTGGGATCTATGGGGAGGATGAATTTATGTCAGTAAATGTTACCATGAATTTCTTAACTGCATATATAATTTTGAGAGCCTCCTTCTCAATCTGACTGTAATTTCCATGTAGTAGAGATGCTGAGTTACAGATAGGCACAACAAAAAGACTTTCACAATTAAAGCTTTCGGCCGTTGGCCTTTGAAACAACAGACACACACATGCACACACACACTCATGCAAACGCAATTCATACACATGACTGTAGTCTCAGGCAACTGAAACCACACTGCAAGCAGCAGCACCAGTGCATGATGGGAGTGGCGACTGGGTGGGGGTAAAGAGGAGGCCGGGGTGGGGAGGGGGAGGGATAGTATGGTGGGGGTGGCAGATAGTGCAGGTTAGACGGAGGGCAGGTGAGACATGGGGGGGGGGGGGGAGGGGAAGAAGTAGTGGAAAAGGAGAGAAATAAAAAGACTGGGTCTGGTGGTGGAATGACAGCTGTGTAATGCTAGAATGGGAACAGGGAAGGGGCTGGATAGGTGAGGACAGTGACTAATCAAGGTTGAGGCCAGGAAGGCCATGGGAACATAGGATGCATTGCAGGGGAAGTTCCCACCTGCGCAATTCTTTAAAGCCGGTGTTGGTGGGAAGGATCCATATGGCACAGGCTGTGAAGCAGTCATTGAAATCAAGGATATCATGTTCGGAAGTGTGTTCAGCAACTGAGTGGTACACTTGTTTCTTGGCCACAGTTTGTTGGTGGCCACTCATGTGGATAGACAGCTTGTTGGTTGTCATGCCTATATAGAAATCAGCACAGTGGTTGGAGCTTGGCTTGTAGACGACATGACTGATTTCACCGGTAGCCCTGCCTTTGATGAGATCGGTGATGTTTGTGACCGGACTGGAGTAGGTGGTGATGGTGGGATGTATGGGACTATGCCGGCAGTAGCAGAGCTACTGGCAGGGTCTTCCACAACAGTCAGGCCACAGTGGATGAACCAGACAAAGTGTGTGCAGTCCTAAAGCATTGAATGCACACCAACCAGCAAGGCATCATGAAATAGCATCAAGAAGGCACTGACCTGCACCCAAGGAATGGGCGGGCAGCGCCACATCTGCGTTTTGCAAGTAGTAATTGTGAAAAGTACGTGCATGTAGGAGTCACTAGAGGTTAAGTTTCTTTTCCTCATAGAAATAAAGTTTTTCATTAATTTGAAAGTGTTTTGTACAAATGATTTTGGAATGCTGCCACCAGCCATCACAACTTGTCTCCTTCCTTGTTTGTGTCAATTACTTTTAATATTTGTAAATCCTGATAAGGAGCATAAAAAGATGTAACCTATTTGTAGAAAAACAGAAGACTCAAAACACCTATCTGACAATCAGAGTGGAAAACATGCCAAAGCCAAATTATATCATTGTCAACAAAATATAAACATCAAATTCACGTAAATAATTACCAATATTTACTGTAAGTGTTACTCTCAACCTGTAAGTTTCATATTTTTCTAGTTTTTGTAGTAATATTAACTTGTGTCAAAAGCTTGAAAACAAAATCCACAGTAACAACACAAGCCTCAACCTGGAGGCTTTACGAGGTCTTTGACATCTTGAGAGAGACGATGCACCTGGTTGTTAGGGATGGTAGGAAATGGATGTGTTTTGAGAGTGGCTCTAAAAATTGTTGTCATCACTAATACTTGTGGGTACTGTAAACAGTAGTGGAAGTGTAATCAGACTATGGAAGTAAAACCATCTGGTGGAAAATGACATCATGGCCAAGACTTTTTATTTAAAGACAAGTGTCAAACCTCTTACGAGAACCTATTTTTATGAACTTGCACAAGAAGCAGCAGCAGCAACAGCCTGGGAGACAGCACACAATACTTCAGCAACACCAAAAAACTACGTAAAAATTAATTCAGCTATGCCTTCTTCACTTTGTCCAAATTTAAATAGTTTAGGGTAGAGGACAAGCACTGGAATCTGGTCATACCCAAAAGGTATTAGGGCAGCTCATACAACAAAGTGTGTCCCCTAACCACTTCCACAGTCCTTCTCCAATTCCCCCAATACCCAACTCAATATAAGGTGTGATCCATGCTAAGGGTTGCATCGCACATGGAAAGATGTGTCAACGGGGCCGCAGGGATACCAGTTGACTTCTCCGAGTAATTAGCCTTGAACTATGTGGCATACCATGGTGTTGACTAAACAGATCCCCAATCCTTATGGGACCAAAATGGAAAATATAGAAAATAAAAGATAAACTAAGTGACTTGATGAGACCTCTAATACCCAAGCACTGAGGTTGTAACCAACAGAAATTGTTTCTGCAACTGGACCGGGTGACAGATCAGCCCTAGAAGTGGAAACTGTTACAAAGAAGTTGGACCAGATACAGATCGTGTTCTTGTCTAGAGCTCAGAGAAGGAAACACCTCAAAGAACAAAGAGAAAAGGAAGGTAAATAGTGGCTTCCTGAACATAAATAGAGGCAATTAAAAGGTCTTGAATCTACGACCTCCAAAAAAGACTGTCTCATAGTGAAGGGGGTAATCAGACCCACTCTATCTATAAGAAAGGCAACAAGAGAACATGGGAGGAGTCTTACATTCCCACTTCTCTGGATACACAGATTCAGAAAAAGCTGAGTTTTTAGGATAGTAGTTATCCAACAGGGACATCAACTGGTCAGCATCACTTGGTCAGCATCACTTCACAGCAAATGAAGCTTGTTGAGGTGGCTCCTTGAGAAGACTGGGGTGCACACGAATCACGACCCCAATGCTGGAGGGTCTAACTGGACGAAGGTGCTCTTATTTTTGTCTGTAAGGGGATGGGAACAGTAGAATGGCTTAAGGAGATGGTGCCCAAGATATCTCCAGGGAAGGAGGCAGAGCTGCTAGTAAAGACAGTGGCTGAGCTCTTTAAGACTGCAAAGGTTTCAATATGGTAACAAAACTTGTAAGGATACTTTTCCAAAGACCCAACGACTCTGTTCAAAAAAATAAGGACCCAAAACAAGGTCCAAAAAGAGAATTGTAGGGTAACCAACCGAAAGGTTGTACTGGATGGCCAAATCCTTGTGGTGGAAGTTGACAAGAAATCCCTGATGGCAATGCGAGAACAGGCCCTGAAATTGTAATTAGGAATCTCACAGGTTGCCATCAGGATAATCAAAGACATCAAAAGCGACCACTGTGGCAGGTTAAAGGCTGTGAGTATTGCAGATGAACCTACAACACACTAAAGGGACTGCTGACCTCGGAGTCATCTCCTCAGAAGACAGGAGGTATATGCAGGCCTGATCCAGGAACACTACCCATATAAACAGGACATCTCACTCAGGCCTCAGGGGAATTGGCAGTAAGTTGATTTATGCTAGAAACCTAAAGAAACCCAGAACATGTATTTGAGTTAAGAATGGAACTCCATTCATGCCGATGGTGGATTTCTTTTCCAGAGACTTAGTGACCATCAGGATGAAATAATGTGAGGAAGGAAGCATGACGGAAACTGCATAAGCCTCAGCTTACTTTCTTTATGGGGACATAATTCCTCCTTTCCAGGAAGTGAGGAGATTGGTAGATGGCTGCTCACAGCAGAATGAACAACTGCTGGTTGATTGTGATGCCAATGCCCACAAACTGGCATGGGGAAGCAGCAACACCAACAGATGAAATAAGCACCTATTCAAATATCTACTAGAAATTATTCTGGACATCTTGAACAGGGCTAAGGAAACCACCTTCAGGAATAGAAGAAGAGAAGAAGTAGCTGACATGCCTTTTGGGTCCACTATAATTGGTAGTTATCTCCAACTGGCAGGTGTTAAAGTTCAAAAGACCATGTTTTAAAGAAATCCTATGAAATGAGACTCGCATTCACATAGGCATGACCTAAACTCACACTTCTCGAAGTCATAACTTCGATAAGGAACCCATTAAATTTTGAGTGAATCGCACACACACTTACATCTGCCATTACGAATTCATACTTAGGAAACACCCCAACCACCGAGAAACGCACAAATAAAAATGTACCTTGGTGGAACAATATGGAAATGCAAAGGAAGTAGGTAAGAAGACTGTTGAACCTTGCAAGAAAGAAAGGACAGGATATTGGGAGACCCTTGTCAAATACTATCATGCAATCAAGCAAGCAAAATTATTTTCCTGGAAGGCTTCTGAGGATGTAGAAGGTACAACTGTTTGTGCTGTACATCACAATATCCTCACTAGACCAGCAGCTAATCAAGGAGGTACTTTTAAGAAAGGAGGATGGTAGTGGACAACAAGCAGAGTCAGCCTAGCAGCAGAAATAGCACCTAATGCTTGGAGAACAGTGAGGGTTGTTTCCTTCCGGGGCCAGGGAGAACTGATTATACCAAGGCTAAGGACTTGAGATTCATCAGTCTGTCCTGCTTTCATTTAAAGTTATTAGAAAAACTGGTTACTGTGCACATTGACTAGGATTCCAGATTCAAATAATGGAAACTGCAGATTGGGATATCATCAATATAATGAAAAGGGTAGAGTGGTATTCACCATAAAGACGACACACTGAGTTGCAAACTTGCACAATGAAAAGACTGTTATGCTTTTAGCATTCCGCCAAAGCTTTCTTCAGAAAAGAAAACAGACTCACTTTTATTCACACAAACAAGCAAACATCATGCAGATATTACTGCCATCTCCAGCAGCTTGGACTGGAATGCAACTGTCACATGGAACGAAAGCAGAAATGTTCATGGGAAGGGGAAGGTATAGAACGATATGGGTCGAGCAAGAGAAGAGCCAGCCTGACAGAGCATGCAGCCACTATATGGAGGCATGACCATGGACAGCATCAGGCGGTTAGGGGGTTAGGGATGGGGGGGGGGGGGGGAGGGGGATAGTATAGAGGGGGCAGAAACTGTTGGGTGGAGAGTGTGGGAGCAATAAGTTACCACAGGCTGAGGCCAGGATAATTTCATTAGCAGAGAATGTGTTTTAAAGATAACTCCCATCTATAGCAATACGAGAGAAGGAAAGTTGCTACTCATATTGTTTCCTTTCCTTCTCTCATATCGTTACATTCCATCCTGGATTTTCCATTGTTTGATTAATTCCCATCTGTGCATCTCTGAAAAGCTGTTGGTGGGGGAGACAATACAGATCGCCCGGGATGTGAAGCAGCCACTGAAATAAACCATATTAGGTTCAGCTGTATTTTGTGCCACAGAGTGGTCTGCTTTGTTCTTGGACACAGTTTGGGCCAATATAAAAGGCCGTGCAATGACTGCACCACAGTTGGTATTTGACATTGCTGCTTTCACTGCTGACCACACTCTGATGGAGTAGGACAAACCTGCAACAGTACTGAAATAGGGAGTGCTGGGTGGGTGGATTGAACGGGTCTTACACCTACTTTGGTCTTCCACAGGGATATGATACCTATGGACAAGGGGTTGGGATTGGGAGTAACACAGGGGCAAAGAAGGATGTTGTGGAGGTTGGGTGTGCAACAGAACACCAGTTTAGGAGGAGTGGGAAGGATCTTTGGAAGGACATTACTTATTTCAGGACATGATGATAGCTAATGAAAGCCGTAATGAAGGATGTGGTTCAGTTGTTCCTGTCTGAGATGGTACTCTTGACACAGCAGATATGGTGGCCAGCCTGTATGGGAAGGATTTTTTAGTATGGAAACTGTCAAAATGCTGGTACTTTTTGTGGTTGGTGGGTTTAATATGGACAGATATGTGGATGGAGACATCAGAGAGGAGGTGGTCAACGTCAAGGAAGGTGATGCCCTGGGTTGATGAGGACCAGGTGAAGCCGAAAGGAGAGAAGTTGTTGAGGTTGTGAAGGAATGAGGATAAAGTGTGTTGGTCCTGACTCCAGATCATGAAGATATCAGCAACAAACCTCAACCAGACTATGGCTTTGGCTGTTAGGGAGGCTAGTAAGGTCTCCTCTAGATGGCCCATAAACAGATTGCCACAAGCGGTTGTCATATGTTTGCCTACGGCTGTGCCGCAAATTTATTTGTATACCTTTCTTTCAAAGGAGAAATAGTTGGGTGTCAGGATTAAGTTTGTAAGGTGTATGAGGAAGAAGGTAGTGGGTTTGAAGTCTGAAGGATGTTGGGAAAGGTAATGTCCAATAGGGGTAACACTATAGGCATGAGGGATTTTGGTGTATATGGACATGGCATCAACAGCGATGATTGGGCATCCAGGAGTTAAAGAAGTGGTGATAGAGGAGAGTCAATAATGAAACAAGTGCTTCGTATCTTTGATGTGGGAGGCTAGATTGCAGATATTCATTGGAGGTGTAGGTCAATGAGGGCCAAAATTATTTCAGTGGGTGAACAACAACCAGCTACAATGTGGCTTCCAGGATTGTTGGGTTTGTTGATTTTGGGGAGCAAGTGGAATGTGGTTACATGGGGTGTCATAGAGATGAGGAGGGAAGTGGATTCAGGGGAGATGTTCTGGGAAAAGCCTAAGGGAGTGCTCCCTTCATCACTCAGTATCACCCTGGACTGGAACAACTGAATCACACCCTTCATATAAGGTCTTCGATTATCTATCATTATGCCCTGAAATGAGGGATATCCCTCCCAAGATCCTTCCCACCCTATTAAATTGGTGTTCTGTTGCCCACCCCTCCTCCACGACATTCTAATTCATCCCTACGCCACTCCCAATCCCAACCACTTGACGCATGAACCATATCCCTGAAGAAGACCAAAACAGGTGCAAGACCTGTCCCTCCACTCACCCAGCACTACCTGTTTCAATCCTGTCCCAGGCTTATCCAGTGCCATCAGAGTCTGGGCCAGCTGTGAAAGCTGTTGGAGATTGTAGTCATGTCTGCATTAGGTGTCATATATCAACTTCACTGCAACCATTGCACACCCTTTTATATTGGTATAATTACTAACCATCTGCCCACCATGGTGAACAGGCACAGCCAAACAGTGGCCGAGAGAAAAGTATACCACTCAGTGGCATAACATGCTTGATTTCAGTGGCTGCTTCACAAATTAGGCCATCTGGATCCTCCCCTCTACCACCGGCTTTTCTGAACTGCATAGATGAGACTTATGTTTACAACAGATTCTCCATCCCTCTCCCCCCCCCCCTCCCAAATTTTTCCAGTCTGAACCTACAGTAACCCACTGCCGCCACACCCTCCAACCAACAGTTTCTGCCCCCTCTGTCCATCACCTCCTCCTTCAGTCCCCTCATCCTCATTGTGTGCCACCATCTGCCAACACATCTGCCAGTCTTTCTCCTTCCCTGCTCCTCTCCTTTTACATCCTCCCAGCCCCCACTTTCTTGCGTCACAGCCTCCCAGTGCTGCACCTGATCATGCCTCCATCTAGTCCCTGCATGCAACTCCAGACAGTGTCCGTCTCTTCCCCCACCTGTACCCTGCTATCCCTCCCCGTTCTGTTCCCCCTCCAGATTGCTGCTTTCATTCAATGTGACAGTTGTGTTCTGGTCTGAGTTGGTGGAGATGGTGGTCACGTCTGCGTGAGGTGTGCTTGCTTGTATGAATGAATGTGTGTGTTTTCTTTTTTGAAGATGGCTTTGGCCTAAAGCTAAATGTGTCACAGTCTTTTCACTGTGCCTGTCTGCAACTCAATGTGTTTAATGTGAGTAGCAATCTATCCTTTTCGTTATATTGTTACATGAGATTCCTCAACACATAAACCAACACACATATCGGTCATGTAAAAAAAGTGAAACAGCACTTCACCAACTAATCTGAAAGGTGAGAGAAGCTCTACACTTTCAGGAAATAGTTCTCAGCACCTACCTGGGTATTGATGGGGATTTTAGCAATACAACCTTCGAATCCATGGTTGGAGCTGCAGAAGAACATTGCACTGACACCATCATATGAAGGTGAATTACAACCATGCTAAGTAGAAGAAAGGTAGAAGCCAGCATGATGAATGAGAAACTGGTGATCAACACACCCAGTGAGGTGCCCACATTCTAGCCTCTACTACTGTGGAGCCAAGTGGTGAATGAACTCATTGAAGAGTTAAATACTGGATGCTAATTTTGTCAGGGATACAAATAATATTCAGTCAGAGTATACTTAGGAATTTTGCTAGTGTTGTTAGTGTGGTATCATATGCTATCGACACCACAACAGGCAGTCAACATCAAGAGGCTGGCAGTAACTCGTGTGACTGCACTGACTATCCACAGCTGGCTCGAAGCTACACCTTCTGCTGTATGCATGAGTAATGCCACCACGACACCAACATACGAAGACACCACTAAGACACCAGCCTAGTTGGATAGAGAAGTTCAATAGGCTCGTTCAAAGCCTACTATTTAGCCTCATCTCTCTGTTAATATGTATGATGGATGTGACTGTATAACAGACTTGTTGGAATACAATTGGACTACCTCAACTGCAGTTAAGTAAAAGAGTTATATACATACTATGGGCACTACTCATTATTTTGCTCTCTGTATCAGCACCCACCTATTCCTCAATAACCACCCCTGGACCGATCTAATAACTGGTGACGAGACATACTGATGAGTGTTCCAGTTTGCTTCAACTTTTTGCCATACAACCACCTGGTACCACTAATACTCATGTATCTCTCTTTGCAGAACTATCATTTTTACCATGCTTGCCTTACTGTGCTTTTGTGAATGTGGGCTAAAAGTGACTTGTGTCTGTGCATATCAATTTAACATTGGTGCTCATTTTGGCTGCATATATTATTTCTTATTTGTAGCATTAGGTGTAGGTTAAGGTGGGGTAAATCCGACCGGGTGGGTAAAACTGACCGCCCTCTATTTGTGAGAAACAGGAAAACGGAGTGATTTCGCATTAGTGTAACCATATAGAGCATTCGAAATAACGAAAATGTCACCTTGACAGCTTTGCCGCACTTGACATTTAGACACTCAAAAGACAAGTGTGTTTTCGATTGTTTCAATTTAATTTTTGTGCAAATTGCATCACTAAATTTACCTTATTAAATAAAATGATCGCAAAATAAAAGGTAAGTGATTTTTGTAGTGCATTTAGTGACCTATTCAGTGTATGTATCGTTTTTGTTGGAAATGTTGTGTAAATTGTTTCTATACGTGTTAAATGAAACATGGCATGGTGAGGTAAATCCGACCGCTAAATAGTGGGGTAAAGTCGACCATATATTTTTATCATTTGTGTGTATGGAATTATTTATTTATGTAAACAAAGTGAATTTTTTTTTATTTTTAGGAAAATGGTAGGAAATCACAAACGAAAAACAACACCGCAATCAAAACAATATTTGCCGAGCAGTTGCTACAATGCAAATGGGAATGTCTTTACGAGCTGTCGCTCATGATTTTAACATTCCGAGATCAACATTGCTGTTGCACAGCCGTCCAATGAAATCATCTTTTTTCAATTAAAATTTACATTCATTTAACTTTCAGTACATTTAGTAGTCGAAACATTGTTATTTTTTTAATACATTTTGTTCATTTATGTAAAAAAATAATTGCTTATAATTATTTTAAATAAACATCCATTTAGAACTATTTCTGTGCAAAGTCAGCCAAAAAAATAGGGGGTTGGATTTACCCCACCATTTTTGCAAATGGCAAAAATGGATGTTTCTTAAGATACAGATATCTCAAAAACTATTGATGGTATAACAAAAATATTTTGAAAACAGTTGCTCCTTTGTATTACCTATAATTTAATGTATATAACGTTAAGATCTGACCTTGGATAGGCGCTTTATAGCCACAAGAAATTACTAGGTCAGATTTACCCCACCTTACCCTATGTATTGACTATTGCTAGCACTCTGAAAAAAACGTCAATAACACTACTGTTTTTCACGTGCGGCAGATGCAGTAGATCATGGACATGACGGTAAGATTGCTTGCTGCGCAAGTTACCATGCTGCCGTTACTTCTGCCTCCCACAGCACAGCTACTGCCAGTAGCACCTGTTTCCGTCCCACCTTTCCGTGCTTTTGATTCAACACATGAGTAATCATTCAAGTACTGAGCACAACTCAACACACACTTCATGGTACGTCACACAGAAGGTATGGAAGGAAACTTTATTTTTTTGCAATGGTTGGTGTGGCAACTTGCAGGCTCACTTCAAACTTTTCCGCACAACCCACCCTGAAAGTATTCCTAATGAAGAATTAATTGGTGTCCTAGGCAATTACTTTGCTTTACAGATTTATGCGACATCTGTGCATTACAAATTCTGTTGTTTTCAGAGGCAACCTAATCAGATTCATAAGCACTGGGTAGCAGACTTACATGCCATTTCAACTTTAAGTGTGAGTCTCATCGTTATTATAGTGTTGCCATGACCAGGGACATCTTTACTCAAAATGAGTCAGATCCTTACAAACATAAACTGTTTCTTACATCCCTTGACCCTAGTTTTTGGAATTAGCGGATTGACAGGACTCATATGACAGAGCAAAAGTGTATTTTGATTCCTCTCCAATTTGTGCAATATGGAGCAGTGCTAAAAAGGTTGTGCCCATATTTAACATGCCACAGCGTACAAGATCTCAGCCAGGTCAGTCGCTTAAGCAAAACCAACCACTCTGCTAGGCAGCAGACTAGTGGTGTTAAAGCATCAGGCGTGCCCCTGTTGTGATCCATAGTGGCAAGCACAGTCACGTTCAAGCTATTTGTTTGCAAAAAAGGAAGTCCTACATGCTCTTTGCGAGTTCTCCCAAGTTTCAGTCAATGAACGTTAAATGGAATTTTTTCCAGGACTAGTAGTGTTTCTAGTGTTTCACAGTGCACGTCTAATGCAACAGCAAAGAAGTCACATATTTACTCCATTCAGCATCAAGTCACCCAGTGGTCCATCAGTGACTTGGTTGAACAGAAGCACTTATAAACTGTTAGGCAAGCCTAAGCCACATAAATAAATGATGGGCAACTCTTTCTGGTTACAGTGGACATGACATTCATATCTTCAGTGTTTGCACCCTACCTGCAGCTATCTGTAACGTTACTGTAACAGTTTCATTCAAAGTTTTGTGCTCATTTGAAAGTGAAAATATTTTTAGCTAGGATTCTTTTGATTTACTTTGTTTGCACACTCAAGAAAATGTTCTCTCTGTTAAGTCTTCTGTGCCTACAGACAGAGCAGCTGAACTGTGTGGTGAATTCAGTGACATTTTACAAGATGGCCTCGACAATGCTACTAATTTTGAAGCTCACATTACCATGAAAGAGAACGCATAACTACAGTTTTGCTGAGCAGGACCTGTCCCTCATGTTATAAGACATCAGTTGGCACAGGAACTTTTATCTCAGCAGGACAATTGTGTAGCCAGTCAGTGGGCATCAACTTCAGTGGTGATAAAGAAACCTTCAGGCAGGTTATGTTTACGCATAGATTTCAAGGCACCAGTAAATCCACAGACTGTGACTGACTCTTTTCCTTTGCCACAGCCTGAGGAACTCACCAAAAAACTTGGTACAGGTCACTTCTTTTCAAAGACTGATCTTTGAAATGTGTTTGCAGCTTCCCTTGGATGCAAAGATGCACCAAATTTTTGTGATCAACACCAACAAGGGGTTGTTTAAGTATTTGCAGCTTCCCTTTGGCAGTGCATCCACACCTGTAATCTTTCAATACCCTTCTTCCAGACTGAGATTGTATATTTAGGACATGTAATCGACAGTTGGGTATCCATCCTTTGTAGTCACACTTAACTGTTATAGGCAACCTCCCAGCTCCTAAGAATGTCATTGCAGATGTGTTGCATAGATTGACTTATTACATTCAGTTCATTCCAAATGCTGTACAGATTACAGCCCCTCTGCATTGTCTTCAATGAAATAAATTTGCATTTGAGTGTACTCGAGAGTGTCCAGTGACATTTCAGAAAATGTTGATAAAATTTCATTCCACTAAGCCTGTCATGCTTGCAGTTGACATATCCTCTTTATATGATTGGCACTGTTCTCTCACAACAGAGCTGGATCAGTGGACAGGCAGATTACATTCATATCCAAACTCCTCCACAGAGCACAGTGCAACTATCACAGACAGAGGAGGAAGCACTTGCTATTGTATCTCAGATGACCAAATCCCTTTGATAGTTATATGACAGAAAACTCTATTTGGTGACAGATCACAAGGCTCTCACCTCATTGTTCAGTCCTTCCAAGTACGGCCCCCTGCACATGGTGCAAAAATTGCAGTGTTGGTCTCTGCTCCTTTCAAATTATCAATATGAACTTGTGTACAGGCCATTGGCTGCACATCTGAACGCAAACATTCTCTCTCGCATACCAGTTGAAGCTGATTTGGTGTCTTGACACCTCCAAGGATTTTTGTTTCCACACTGATATTCAGGCCAATGCAACACTTGATGGTTTTCGTATCAACTACCAACAGATTGTTCTGGCAATAATTGCGGCCCCATATCTCAAGATGCTGTTGCAATACCTCCACAATGGATGGCCAAATTCAATTCAGTAGCTTAGTGATCTGATTGTGTGCTTTTATTTTGATCTGTGGCACAACTTACTTGCACAGTAGCGTGTTAGCCTATTATGTACAGAGAACAATCAATACCATATGGTTTTGCCACATTTGCTTCACAAGGAAATTCTTCACCTTCTTCATCTAGGCCAGTGGAGCATTGTGCACACCAAGCAGCTCATCAAAGGCCATTGCACATGGGTCAGCATGGATATTCAAATAGAACAACTGACTTGTCAATGTCCAACAAGCACAGCACACCAGGTTGCTCTGTTAGAGAAATGTTCTGACTGCCCCAAGCCCCATGCCCTAAGGCAACATCTGCATGTAGACTTTGTTGGTCCCAACTGGAATTCTGGCTGGTGTATTGTGGTACATGCCTTCAGCAAGTTACTGTTTGTGGTACCCATGGAATTCAACACAAACAGCTACTACTATCATGACTCTTCAAATTTTTGCACTGCAGGTCAACCAGAAATGTTGGTTTTGGAGAATGGACCACAGTTCACTTCAGGAAAATTTCAACAGTGTTGTAACACCAATGCATCAAGCATGTGACAACAGCATCATTCCACCATCAATCTAATAGTGAAGTAGAAAATATCGTCTGAACGTCTGAGCAACGAACGAACAAGTTATGTGCTTCCCACAAGCAGTACCAAGCATTAGTACTCTTCCTTTCATCATACTGTTCCCAACTACCCAATGGCGAGTCCCCAGCAGAACTTTTGCATGGATGCTGACACAGGACACTGCTTCAGTTACTGCAATCTCTGCAGCAGTCATCCCCTCCTCCGCAGCAATCTAAGTATAATACAATGATTTGATCTTTTTCAGAGTTTTGGCAGAAACAGGTGCTGAGAATGATTCATTATCACCAAACTCTTGGACCGCTCTTTATATGTCTTCAAGGGTCCCACTGGGCTGCAGAAGCGCCATCAGAATCAGCTATAATTTGTATGGGCTGTGTGATATTGCTGCAACTTTTCATTTGTTGATTTGGTTTCCAGGAAGACCCCATAGCCTCAGCTACCTCTGCCTCTCTCGCGTCCATGCCACTGCACTCGATGGATAGCCCATTGTTGTTGACATTACGCCATCACTGTCACCACAAAGCCAGAGGATGCAGCCACAAGAGTTAGCTTCCCTTCACCCAGCCTCTATCTCAGCACCCACTTATTCCTCAGCATCAATCAACCCCTAGGCTGACTCTATAGTTAGAACAACTGCACAATGTGCACTAGACACTGTGGACAACTGGTGCAGAAAACAAGACCTAAGGGTTAGTCCTAAGAAAATTGTTGTAGTACTATATACAAGGAAGCAAATCCAGGACACATACTGGAATCACAAGCTCCTTAATGAAACTCTACCCATAGAGTGGGCAGTGAAGTACTATGGATAACCCTGGATGGAAAACTATCGCCGGCTGGAGTGGCTGAGCGGTTCTAGGCACTGCAGTCTGGAACCGCGCGACCGCAACGGTCGCAGATTCGAATCCTGCCTCGGGCATGGATGTGTGTAACGTCCTTAGGTTAGTTAAGGTTTAAGTAGTTCTAAGTTCTAGGGGACTGATGACCTCAGAAGTTAAGTCCCATAGTGCTCAGAGCCATTTGAACCATTTTTTGAAAACTATCATGAACTCCTCATACAAAAAATTCATGTTCCAAGGCAAAAAGTACTGATTATAATCACTCCCTGTGATAAAAACTGGGTTCTATACTCCAAGTGTATGTACTGGACATACAACACTGTAATAAGACCAGTGATAATTTTTTGGAATGGAATGGGGGAATGAAGTAGAACAGAAGGTGGCAGCTGAGGAGCTTACCCAGGTGCAGAGACTGGCCTGCTTAGCCCCAAAAAGCAGAATTAGCAGCACAGCCACTGCTGAGATGGAGACCATTACAATCTGTTTACTATGGAGGCAGAGGCAGGGGCATATTCATTAAAAACTGGAATTAACTGGATTGCTTTAGGACATTCAGAATTGCACAGCAAACAAAGTGAGTGTGCTGAACATAGGAATGGTTAGGGAAATGCCAGATGACCATAAAACAATCTACAGCTGTTTTATTTATTGTCGTATCCAGCCCACTCGCCTAATATAGGGTGCCTAGAAAGCTGTTTCTCGGATAGCTAAACAACAATTCAAGCAAATCTTATTAATGGAGTTTATTACTGTAACTTAAATTGACCATACTTAACTTTGCATATTTACAAAGATGGGTTGCAAGCAAATGGTAACATGCAAATAATCAATGTCCTACGATATATACTATTTCTGTGCAAGCAAATAATACAGTTCACAAGTCATGGCTAAAGCATTTGGATGATGGCTCATCTTCTAGTGCACACAGCTATGCAGAGCGGCCCTTACAATCTCTTCGTATGGGAGCTGGTCCTGCTGTGATGTCATCCTAGTCAGCATACTATATCCCCCCCCAATGAACCATGAACCTTGCCGTTCGTGGGGAGGCTTGCATGCCTCAGCAATACAGATAGCCGTACCGTGGGTGCAACCACAACTGAGGGGTATCTGTTGAGAGACCAGACAAAAACGTGTGGTTCCTGAAGAGGGGCAGCAGCCTTTTCAGTAGTTGCAAGGGCAACAGTCTGGATGATTTACTGATCTGGCCTTGTAACACTAACCAAAACAGCCTTGCTATGCTGGTACTGCAAACGGCTGAAAGCAAGGGGAAACTACAGACGTAATTTATCCTGAGGGCAAGCAGCTTTACTGTATGGTTATATGATGATGGCGTCCTCTTGGGTAAAATATTCCGGAGGTAAAATAGTCCCCCATTCGGATCTCTGGGCGGGGACTACTCAGGAGGATGTCGTTATCAAGAGAAAGAAAACTGGCATTCTACGGATCGGAGGGTGGAATGTCAGATCCCTTAATAGGGCAGGTAGGTTAGAAAATTTAAAAAGGGAAACGGATAGGTTAAAGTTGGATATAGTGGGAATTAGTGAAGTTCGGTGGCAGGAGGAACAAGACTTCTGGTCTGGTGAATACAGGGTTATAAACACAATATCAAATAGGAGTAATGTAGGAGTAGGTTTAATAATGAATAGGAAAATAGGAATGCGGGTAAGCTACTACAAACAGCATAGTGAATGCATTATTGTGGCAAATATAGATACAAAGCCCACGCCTACTACAGTAGTACAAGTTTATATGCCAACTAGCTCTGCAGATAACGAAGAAATTGAAGAAATGTATGATGAAATAAAAGAAATTGTTCAGATAGTGAAGGGTAGCGAAAATTTAATAGTCATGGGTGACTGGAATTTGGTAGTAGTAAAAGGGAGAGAAGGAAACATAGTAGGTGAATATGGATTGGGGCTAAGAAATGAAAGAGGAAGCCACCTGGTAGAAGTTTGCACAGAGCACAACTTAATCATAGCTAACACTTGGTTCAAGAATCATAAAAGAAGGCTGTATACATGGAAGAATCCTGGAGATACTAGAAGGTATCAGATAGATTATATAATGGTAAGACAGAGATTTAGGAACCAGGTTTTAAATTGTAAGACATTTCCAGGGGCAGATGTGGACTCTGACCACAATCTATTGGTTATGATCTGTAGATTAAAACACAAGAAACTGCAAAAAGGTGGGAATTTAAGGAGATGGGACCTGGATAAACTGACTAAATCAGAGGTTGTACAGAGTTTCAGGGAGAGCATAAGGGAACAAATGGCAGGAATAGGGGAAAGAAATACAATAGAAGAAGAATGGGTAGCTCTGAGGGACGAAGTAGTGAAGGCAGAAGAGGATCAAGTAGGTAAAAAGACGAGGGCTAGTAGAAATCTTTGGGTAATAGAATAAATATTGAATTTAATTGATGAAAGGAGAAAATATAAAAATGCAGTAAATGAAGCAGGCGAAAAGGAATACAAACATCTCAAAAATGAGATCGACAAGAAGTGCAAAATGGCTAAACAGGGATGGCTAGAGGACGTATGTACGGATGTAGAGGCTTATCTCGCCAGGGGTAAGATATAGATACTGCCTACAGGAAAATTAAAGAGACATTTGGAGAAAAGAGAACCACTTGTATGAATATCAAGAGCTCAGATGGTAACCCAGTCTTAAGCAAAGAAGGGAAAACAGAAAGGTGGAAGGAGTATATAGAGGGTCTATACAAGGGCGATATACTTGAGGACAATATTATGGAAATCGAAGAGGATGTAGATGAAGATGAAAGGGGAGATATGATACAGCATGAAGAGTTTGACAGAGCACTGAAAGACCTGCTTCGAAACAAGGCCCAGGAGTAGACAACATTCCATTAGAACTACTGACAGCCTTGGGAGAACCAGTCCGGACAAAACTCTACCATCTGGTGAGCAAGATGTATGAGACAGGCGAAATACCCTCAGACTTCAAGAAGAATATAATAATTCCAATCCCAAAGAAAGCAGGTGTTGACAGATGCGAAAATTACCGAACTATCAGTTTAATAAGTCACACTTGCAAAATACTAACATGAATTCTTTACAGATGAATGGAAAAACTGGTAGAAGCTGACCTCGGGGAAGATCAGTCTGGATTCTGCAGAAATATTGGAACACATAAGGCAATACTGATCCTTCGACTTATCTTAAAAGAGAGATTAAGGAAATGCAAAGCTACGTTTCTAGCATTCGTAGATTTAGAGAAAGCTTTTGACAATGTTGACTGGAATAATCTCTTTCAAATTCTGAAGGCGGCAGGGGTAAAATACAGAGAGCGAAAGGCTATTTACAATTTGTACAGAAACCAGATAAGAATCAAGGGGCATGAAAGAGAAGTAGTGGTTGGGAAGGGAGTGAGACAGGGTTGTAGCCTCTCCCCGATGTTATTCAATCTGTATATTGAGCAAGCAGTGAAGGAAACAAAAGAAAAATTAGGAGTAGGTATTAAAATCCATGGAGAAGAAATAAAAGCTTTGGGGTTTGCCGATGACATTATAATTCTGTCAGAGACAGCAAAGGACTTCGAAGAGCAGCTGAACAGAATGGATAGTGTCTTGAAAGGAGGATATAAGATGAACATCAACAAAAACAAAACAAGGACAATGGAATGTAGTCGAATTAAGTCAGATGATGCTGAGGGAATTAGATTAGGAAATGAGACACTTAAAGTAGTAAGGGAGTTTTGCTATTTGGGGAGCAAAATAACTTATGATGGTCGAAGTAGAGAGGATATAAAATGTAGACGGGCAATGGTAAGGAAAGCATTTCTGAAGAAGAGAAATTTGTTAACATCGAGTATAGATTTACGTGTCAGGAAGTCGTTTATGAAAGTATTTGTATGGATGGAGTGTAGCCATGTATGGAAGTGAAACATGGACGATAAATAGTTTGGACAAGAAGAGAATAGAAGCTTTCGAAATGTGGTGCTACAGAAGAATGCTGAAGATTAGATGGGTAGATCACATAACTAATGAGGAGGTATTGAATAGGATTGGGGAGAAGAGAAGTTTGTGGCACAAGTTGACCAGAAGAAGGGATCGGTTGGTAGGATATGTGCTGAGGCATCAAGGGATAACCAATTTAGTATTGGAGGGCAGCGTGGAGGGTACAAATCGTAGAGGGAGACCAAAAGATGAATACACTAAGCAGATTCAGAAGGATGTAGGTTGCAGCAGTTACTGGGAGATGAAGAAGCTTGCACAGGATAGAGTAGCATGGAGAGCTGCATCAAACCAGTATCAGGACTGAAGACCACAACAACAACAACAACAACATCAACAACAACATATGTGAATGTGGAGCACTGCAGCAACTTTTGAAATAGATGAATACTGAATAAAGAATGCAGCTTCATGAATTTTTATAGCCTTCCCTCCAGTCAACAATATTTCTTAACAAAGAGTTGACCAACCTGAACGATGGGATTTTAGTCTTGCAGACGAGAGTATTGCCACAGCTAGAATTACATTTGCTTGTATTTTTCTTTATTCAGTGGTATCTGTGGAACTCAATAAATTTTGCCCTGCAGCTCAGATACTGTCAAACCATCTATGTTACAATCGCACATGACGGTCTCAGCAGCAGCAATATGTTGCTTATTTTTGTAATCAGCATCACTGAAATCCCAAAAGCACCTATGCAAAGCACAGATATCCAAAATGCGAACATTATTCTCCATTCTCCACTTCATATTTCAGTTTGTCTACACTCTATGAAGATAGATAACCTCAAAACTCATACAACTGGTGTCGCCAAAGTTGGAACCCACTGAGAGTGTTTAGTTTAACCAATGAGTTGCGCAAACGTGCGGCGTGCATGCACACTGGCCGGCAGCACAGTCGCCTGCAACCTATTGTTGTTGTGTAAACTAGGCTTTACAGCTGTGTGGGCCGTTCCGACACTGACATCGATTTCCTGGGTGAGTTTTCTTACTGACTTGTTCAGACTAATAGACATTTTATCAGAATTATTGAGTAGTATATCCTCAGACAAAATGCTAGGATGACCACTTCTCAGTGCATCTGTCACTGAACCCGTACTTTGAAATTTGTTATTCAATTCTTGCACAGTATCACGATGTGGGAGTGTTGTCTGCAGGAAAACTGAATTAATTGTTTGACAAAATGAAACTGTGTATTTACCACCAGCTTTAAACACTTGTTCAACTAATAACACACGTTCTTCAATGGTTAGCATTTTAACAGTGACTAACACGAAACAAACAAACAAACAATGGAACTGAACTTAAATGTTCACGTCAACATGTAGCAACACACACCAATGATACTACTGATGATGGCTGAGATAAACGAAACAGTGGATCGTTGGGAGAGTCCACCTGAAGGGAAGTAACCCAGGCAGGCGAGTAATCATACGGCACACGCGGCTAACAATCATACGGCACTGCGGAGAGACTTTTTGAACACCCTGTATTTCACAATCAATGTTAGTTCCATAGACCTTATTCCAGTCGTTTCTAGCTGCTTTATGAAGCTTAAGATACTTCCTGCTCAAGGTCTGTAAACTGTCATTGCTATATGCTTGTGTGTTTTCAGATTCACTATTGTGACACAGTATTCAAAAACTCGCTCAACACAATATTCATCAATCGAAAGGCCTGGAACTTCACTCACTCTTTATTTTCATTTGTTCTACAATAGTTTGATATTAAGCTTGTTACCAATGTTATGGAAAGGAAGGTTGCTACTCACCATATAGCAGAAATGTTGAATTGCAGACAGTCACAATTAAAGCTTTCAGCCATTAAGGCCTCAAAAACAAACTAACCTTACATCCACAGAAAGAACCGCAGTCCACCGTCTAAAAACTGATCTCGACATTATAATCCTACCTGCAGAGGAAGTCTCCACCACTCTTGTTTTGAACTGCAAGGATTACCTGGTGGAAGGACTCTGCTGGCTGTCAGATATTTCCACCTACAAACCTTGCCACAATGACCCCATCCCAGAAATTCATCAAGATCTGTAGTCACTACTCAAATCCTTAAGCCCATCCCAGAGCCTCTCCCTGGGGTCCATCTCTCTACTTACCTCTACCACTCCCCACACTCCTACCTTCTACGTGCTTCCTAAAGTCCATAAACCTAACAACCCAGGATACCCCATTATGGCTGGTTACTGTGACCCCACTGAGAGAATCTCTGCCCTCATAAGCCAACACCTTCAACCTACTACCTGGAACCTACCCTCCTATATGAAAGAAACCAACCATTTCCTCCACTGACTCTCCACAGTTCCTGTCCCTTTACCACACGGTACCCTGTTCATCACTATTGATGTCACCTTCATGTACACTAAAATTCCTAATGCCCATGGCCTTACCGTTATTGAACGCTACCTTTCCCAATACCTGATGTATTCCAAACCAACAACCTCCTTCCTAGTCACCATGACCAAATAATATCCTCACCCACAATTACTTCTCCTTTGAAGGCATTGCCTACAAGCAAATCCGAGATATGGCTATGTGCACCAGCATGGCACTGTCCTATTTCAACCTATTTATGGGCCATCTACAGGAATCATTCCTAAAAACCCAGAATCCTAAACCCCTCACCTGGTTCAGATTCACTGATGACATCTTTGCTCACTGGATCGAAGGTGAGGAAACTCTATCCACATTCCTCCAGAACCTCAAAAACTTCTCACCCTTTGCTTCACCTGGTCCTACTCAACACAACAAGCCACCTTCCTAGATATTGACCTCCACCTCAAAGATGGCTACATCAATACATCTGATCATATCAAACCTATTAAACACAAGCAATACCTCCACTACCACAGCTGCCACCCATTCAATACCAACAAGGCCCTTCCATACAGCCTAGTCACCTATGGTCATTGCATCTGCAGTGACCAGCAGTCCCTCTTGAAATATACTGAGAATCTCACTAAGGCCTTCACTTACCGTAATTATCCTCCCAACCTCATACAAAAACAAATCTCCGGTGCCTTATCTTTCCAGTCTCCCACCACCTCCTAAAGTCCCACCGTGCAGCCACAAAGGAGCATTCCCCTCGTAACTCAGTACCATTCGAGACTGGAGCAACTGAATTACATTCTCTGGCAGGGTTCTGATTACCTCTCATCATTCCCTAAAATGAGAAATGTCTTACCCACTATCCTTCCCACCCCTCCTACCAAGGTATTCCTTCGTCCACCGAGCCTACACAATATACTCATCCATCCTTACACGACCCCTGCTTCCATCCCCTTACCTCATGGCTCAGATTACTGTAAGAGACCTAGATGCAAGACCTGTCCCATAAGTCCTCCCGCCACCACCTACCCCAGTCCGCTCACTAACATCACCTATCCCATCAAAGGCAAGGCTACCTGTGAAACCAGTCATGTGATTTACAAACTAAGCTGCAACAACTGTGCTGTATTCTATGCAGACATGACAACCAACAAGCTTTCTGTCCGCATGAGTTGCCACTGACAAACTGTGGCCAAGAATCAAGTGGACCACCCTGTTGCTGAACACACTGCCAAACATGATATCTTTCATTTCAATAACTGCTTCACAGCCTGTGCATTATGGATCTTTCCCACCAACACTAGCTTTTCTGAATTGTGCAGGTGGGTACTTTCCCTGCAATATATGCAGGTGGGAACTTACCCGGTAATACATCCTACGCTCCCGTAACCCTCCTGGCCTCAACTTACATCATCCTCACCCATCCAGCTCCTTCTCTGCCCCCCTTCCAGCACTACACAGCTGTCATTTCACCTTCACACCCAATCTTTTTATTAATATCTTTTTCCGCTACTCCCCCCCCCCCTCCTCTCCCCCCCCCCCCCTCCTCTGCCCTCCGTCTAACCTCTCTTTCCGCCCCATTCCTGTGTGTTCTCCATCAGCACTTCACTGCCCTGTTCATTAACCTGAAAGGAAATGAGAAGTTTTTTTTACTTATTAAGCTTTTGATATTTTGATCGAAGACCTTAAACACAATTTCTTTAATATCACTAGTTTCTTGGGAGCTGCAGTATTCAATTTTACTATTAGCTGTATCGACTATAACTACATTCATTCTGCAACTCTGTCTTTTACCTCTACAATATTATGATAATAACGTGTATCTATCTACATGCATCTGTTCAATTCCTGTGACTTCCAGATGATGTTTTATTACACATAACATTTATGTAGAAAATCTTTACATTGTTGTGGTCAAATAAGCTAAATTTGTTCATTTTGCCTCTACTACACTTGACTGTCATGCAACATGCGGAACTACTCCTTCTGCAACACTCTTTGCCCAATACAGTATCTGTCACTCATTTAGTTTTTCATGAGTGTGCGTATATTCAAATACTGTGTGGAAACCACAACATACTGGACCTGTGGAGGGCATCAGGCTAATAGGAAGAAATGTAAAATGCATGGTCACTGACCATTTTCTCTCTCATGAGAATGGTTCAGCAATGCCAAAAATTGTGAGTTATCAGGCATTTAAAAAAATTAGCTTAATATCTTGAGGTCAACATCTATGAGCATGCTTTGGACCTATCCTCTGCCTTTATAATGATATTATGAAGTGAATGTGATATATTCAGATATCTTGTGTTTGCAAATGAAATGAAATAAAGAAAAAGTTTTAAGACCAATGTTAGTGGGGCAGAAGAGAAAATGTTCATTACCATACTTTGGGCCATTTGTATGACTGTGGTACAGTGCCAGGGATACCTATAGGTGGAATAGCCTCATTACAGTTTAATTGTGACCACTCTTTGAACAATGCTATTTTATTCTCCTGTCGGTTCTACAAGGAATAGTCAGTCACTCATTGATGTTAGCTGTGCATGTCAAACTTGTTGACTATATCTTCCTCTGAAGAAGTGTCATTTGCAAGCTGAATGAGAAACATATGAAACATCAAAATTATGCTCTTTGGGATACTCTTAAGAAAACACTGAAATCATCATAACTAAAGAAAGGGTTAAGGCAAATCATTCTATCAAACTTGAAAGCTACTTGTACATGTAACACAAAGCTGTATCTTGGAGTCACTTAAATCCAGAATAAGATAGATGTTGTTTGTCGCTTAAGGTACATGTCACCAGCTTTTTAATTTCAGACCAAAACATGGGAAATAGTATTCTAGATTTTCAATATGCAGACAACTGCATGCAGATTGGGCAACAGTTGCAACAGAAGCATACACTCTAAAAAAAAAGAAACATATAAATATTACAAGAAGTAAAAGTAATTAAGGTAGCTGAATGGTGACGTTATGTGTGCGGAGCATAAATGTTACATAGTATTCAATGAATATTTTAGGGTTAAAGGAAACAACTCACCAAACAGTAGAAGCAATGATATGTCAAGAGGCACATAAAAAAGACTGAGAACTTCGCTAACTTTTGGTCATATCTTTTTTCACTCTCTCTACATCCATCTTTCTGATGAATATTGGCAAAACAATTGTTACTGTTACTGTTACAACAACACCATCAACTGCATTTATTGGTTTTATTTACACACAACTGGTATTGGTTTTACGATACACCATCTTGTGGCCCCTCTGTGACTCTAGATGATCATCTTGTTATTGGGAATGATGACCACATTTTTTGCAGAATACCCAGGAAACATCACTGCCCACAAAACTTTGTATCATCTGTGGTGTGTATGGTGGCAGTTGAGATGATATGCTGCGGCCGTATGCCATACAATAAGTTTGGCAGACACAAATGTTTTTTGGACCTTCTACAAAAAGTATGGCAGTGATTCCTGATATCACTGTGATCGCCCAGAGTCATAAAGAGGCCTGAAGAGGGCGTATTGTAACACCAAAAACAGCTGCAGATACATAAAATCAGTAAATACAACTGATGGATTTCTCATTACTACATATAAGATTCCTTTTCAGGCCACAGAACACAGACAGATATGTACAAATCTGCACAGCTGTATTATGCCAGCTGAATACACTGTTCCAGCACAGCTCTTTTCTTACTTATACAGCAACCTATGAAATTATGCTAAGAGAGACAGGTGCAAACTCAGCTGTCAATCATATGCCTAAGATTTCCAATAACAAGACAGAAAACTGCAATTTGTATAAAATTTTATTGGTCCATAAAAAACTGTTGTACAAAAAGTACACTATGATATAAAGCAAGTCAATGTTTGACCTGCTCACTGCATCCACGCCAAGATTTTCCTCTAAAATTTTTACCCCACACTTCCCTCCCTCACAAAATTGACAATTTCTTAATTTCTTGTGTTGTGTCCTATCAAACAATCCCTTTGTTAATCAAGTTGAGTCATTTACTTCTTTCTTTCTTAATCCATTTGAGTACCTCCTCATTAGTTATTTGATCTACCTATCTAATCTTCAACATTCTTCAACAGTACCACATTTCAAAAGCTTCTATTCTTCTTTCTGAATTGCTTATCATCCACTTTTCGGTTCCATACAAGGCTATACTCCATACAACTACAAATACTTAAATTTATACACTGAAGAGCCAAAGAAACTGGTACACTTGTATCATGTAGGGCCCTGCGAGCACCCAGCAGTGCTGCAACATTATGTGGCGTGGACTCGACTAATGTCTGCAATAGTGCTGGAGGGAACTGGCACCATGAATCCTGCAGGACTGTCCATAAATCCGTAACAGTACGGGGGATGGAGATCTCTTCTAAACAGCACATTGCAAGGCATCCCAGATATGCTCAATAATGTTTACGTCTGGGGACTCTGGTGGCCAGCAGTAATGTTTAAATTCAGAAGAGTGTTCCTGGAGCCACTCTGTAGTAATTTTGGACGTTTGGGATGCGCTTTGTCCTGCTGGACCGCCCAGGCAAGGAGTAAAGCTTTGTTTTGTGCAGTCATCAAGGGTTCACAAGCCCATATTGATGATGTTTTGTTCAATTGTTCAAACGCTGACATGTGTTGATGGTCCAGTTTTGAAATCTCCAGAAATTTTGGAAGGGTTGCACTTCTGTGATGTTGAACGTTTCTCTTTAGTCGTCGTTGGTCCAGTTCTTGCACAATCTTTTTCCAACCACAGCGATGTCGAAGATTTAATGCTTTACCAGATTCCTGATATTCACGGTGCACTCATGAAATGGTTGTGTGGGAAAATCCCCACTTCATCATTACCTTGGAGATGCTGCGTCCCATCGCTCATGCACTCACTATAAAACCATGTTCAAACTCATTTAGATCTTGAAAACCTGCCATTGTAGCAGCAGTAACCAATCTAACAACTGCACCAGACATTGTTGTCTCATATACACATTTCCAACCACAGTGACCTATCTGCCTGTTTACATATCTCTGTACTTGAATACACATGCCAATACCAGTTTCTTTGGCACTTCAGTGAATTAAATGTAAACAATTCCTTCTTTTCAGAAATTTTTCTCTTGCTAAACCCAATCAACCTTTTATATCCTCTCCACTTCCACCATCATCAGTTATTGTGCTGCCTAAATAGCAAGACTCATCTACTACTTTTTTTTCCTCAGCATCACCTGATCTGATTTGACTACATTCCATTACCCTCATTTTACCTTTGTTGATATTCATCTCATAACCTCTTTTGAAGAAACTATCCATCCTGTTGAACTGTTCTTCCAAATTCCTTGCCATCCCCGATCTTCCTGAACTATAATTCCCTTTCCAAATTTCTCCTTGGTTTCCTTCAGTGCTTGCTCAATGTACAGATTAATAATAATGCTGGGGATAGACTACAACCTTGTCTCACTCCCTTCAACTTTACTTCTTGTCTTTTATGTCTAATTCCTTACAACTGCAGTCTGGCTTCTGTACAAGTTATAACTGATCGTTTGCTCCCTGTACTTTAGCCCGGCTCACTTCAAAATTTCAAAGAATTTAGTCCAGAAGACAATGTCAGAAGCTTCCTCTAAATCTACAATTGCTAAATGTAGGTTTGACTTTTTTCAACCTGTCTTGTATCATATGGCATAGGACCAGTCAGTATTTTACAACTGTGACTTATTATTAAACTGGTGGTTCAAATAATGGAAAATCCAGGAAATTAACAATACGAGAGAAGGAAAGTAGCTACTCACCATATAGTGGAGATGCTGAGTCGCGATAGGCACAATAAAAAGATTCACACAATCATAGCTTTCGGCCATTAAGGCCTTCGTCAGCAGTAGACACACATACACACACATACACACATGCTCACGCGAGCGCAACTTGCACACACGTCTGATGTCTCAGAGAGCTGAAACTACACTACAAGCAGCAGCACCAGTGCATGATGGGAGTCGCGACTGGGTGGGAGTAAGGAGGAGGCTGGGGAGGGGAGGGGGAGGGATAGTATGGTGGTGACAGTGAAGTCTTGCAGTTTAGATGGTGGTAGGAGGATGTATGGGACAGGTCTTACATCTAGGTCTATTACAGGGGTAAGAGCCATGAGGTAATGAATTGGGAGCAGGGGTCGTGTAAGGATGGACAAGTATATTGTGTAGGTTCGGTGGACGAAGGAATACCATGGTAGGAGGGGTGGGAAGGATAGTGGGTAGGACATTTCTCATTTCAGGGCACGATGAGAGGTAATTGAAACCCTGCCCGAGAATGTAATTCAGTTGCTCCAGTCCCGAATGGTACTGAGTTATGAGGGGAATGCTCCTCTGTGGCTGGACTGTGCGACTTTGGGTGGTGGTGGGAGACTGGAAAGATAAGGCAAGGGAGATTTGTTTTTGTGCAAGGATGGGACGATAATTACGGTCAGTGAAGGCATCAGTGAGACCTCAGTGTATTTAGAGAGGGACTGCTCATCACTGCAGGTGTGATGACCATGGGTGGCTAGGCTGTACGGAAAAGACTTCTTAGTATGAAACGGGTGGCAGAGTAGAAGTGGAGGTACTGCTTGTGGTTAGTATGTTTGATATGGACGGAGGTACTTATGTAGCCATCTCTGAGGTGGAGGTCAACATCTAAGAAGGTGGTTTGTTGGGTTGCGTAGGTCCAGGTGAGCAAATGGGGGAGAAGTAGTTGAGGTTCTGGATGAATGTGAATAAGGTATCCTCACCTTCAATCCAGATAGCAAAGATGTCATCTACGAATCTGAACTAGGTGAGAGGTTTAGGATTCTGGGTTTTTAGGAAGGATTCCTCTAGATGGCCCATGAATGGGTTAGCATAGGATGGTGCTATGCGGGTGCCCATAGCCGTACCGTGGATTTGTTTGTAGGTAATGCCTTCAAAGGAGAAGCAATTGTGGTTGAGGATATAGTTGGTCATGGAGACTAGGAAGGAGGTTGTTGGTTTGGAATCCATAGGGCACCTGGAAAGGTAGTGTTCGATAGCTGGCGACAAGCAGGGCACCATGTGGTAAAGGGAAAGGAACTGTGGAGAATCGGTCAAGGAAATGGCTGGTATCTCTTATATACGAGGATAGGTTCCGCGTAATAGGTTGAAGGTTTTGGTCTATGAGAGCACAACAACCATGCACAATGGGGTGTCCTGGGTGGCTGGGTTTATGGACTTATGGAAGCATGTAGAAGGAGGGAGTGTGGGGAATGGTAGGGGTAAGTAGAGAGATGGACTCTGGGGGAGAGGTTCTGGGACGGGCCTAAGAATCTGAGTAGCGAATGGAGATCCCGCTGGATTGCTGGAATGGGATCACTGTGGCATGGTTTGTAGGTGGAAGTATCTGACAGCTGATGGAGTCCTTCTGCCACGTAATCTTTAAGGTTCAAAACTATTTTAATTGGCGTGTACCACAGTTGCAGTCGCGGCAAATCTGCGGCTGCCACTGCGCCACTCTAAGTGATTGGGGGTGTCCTCGCCTCGCCTCTCCTTGCCTCGCTTCCCCGCTTGCACCACTTCAGATCTCTGATAGTCTGGTCACCTGGTGCTTTATGTGACCGGCAGGGAGTTGAACATTCTCTGGGTGACACCAGACCTTGAGCCTTTGTCTGCAGGTAGGATTATAATGTCGGGACTTTAGGAAGTGGTGGGAGACTGGAAAGATAAGGCACGGGAGATTTGTTTTTGTACAAGGATGGGAGGATAAAGGTCAGTGAAGGCTTCAGTGAGACCCGCAGTATATTTAGAGAGGGGCTGCTCGTTACTGCAGATGCGACGACCATGGGTGGCTAGGCTGTATGGTTGGGACTTCTTAGTATGAAACAGGCGGCAGCTGTTGAAGTGGAGGTACTGCTGATGGTTAGTAGGTTTGCTCCCAACCCATGCCATCTTCTTTATGCATTGCACCTCACCACCGGCCCCTGTGTATCACATGCATAGCACATGCACCTGCTACTTCTCCCTCCCGCATTCCTGGCCACCACACTTAGTTTTTCCATACAAGCCACTAGCTACCCATCTCCAATCCTTCTTCCTGTTTCCCACTTCTTTCTGTTCCTAACCACCCAACCAGCCATAACCTTCATCCCACAATAGTCCACCTGACTACCTGCAATCCAGGCATTCTGTCTCCTGTCGACAATGTAGTGGCATAGGTGACAGGTGTGTGTGTGTGTGTGTGTGTGTGTGTGTGTGTGTGTGTGTGTGCGTGTGTGTGTGTGTGTGTGTGTGTACTTTAGCTTATCGCAGGATTTCTTCTGAAAGCTGGCCGCTTGCTTAGCTGGGTGGTAACAAGTTCACCTCCCATGCAAGCGGGTCTGGGTTTGATTCCCGGCTGGGTTGGAGACTTTCTCTGCTCGGGGACTGGGTGTTGTGGTGTCCTCATCATCCTTTCATCCTCATCACCTCCATGCAAATCACCCAATGTGGCACCTAACGAAAGACGATGCATTTGGCAGCCGAACATAACCCCGATTGGAACTCCCAGCCAACGATGCCATACATTCATTTTTTTTTCCTGAAAATTAACAAGTTTTCATTCTCTTTTGTGTGTACCTGCTGATGCCTCAACTACTCTGCTTTTTGTAGACTGGCCCTCTTTACTCCGCTGTAACTTTCCTAACAATATTTAGAAGCACGGAAACAGGTACACTTACAATCAACAACTTATATCAATCAGTGTCTTTATAAAATGTATTTTCCTAAAAACTATCAACAGGACACAAAAAACAGTGGAGAGCATAGGGTATGAGAATCTCAATTCAAACACTGTCACACCTAAAATCAGTGAAACACCTAAATAAGCCTACAAAATAGGGAAGACTCCAAGTTATTGAACATATAGCAAAACATAAAAAAGTGATTATGAAAGCAAAGTTAACACTCTATACATGAACAGAACGGTGTAATGGTCGCCTAGTCGTAGATATTGTTATAATTGCACTATTTCACTCCCATTTACGCAGCTTGTTAGCACTGATGTTAGGTTGGCGCCATTAAAATGCATTGTGGTAATCGCTGTTGCTTGCTGGATCGCTGCGGTGTCTCGATGCTGGTGCTGGCTCTAAATCTGATTGTCTAGGGGTAAAAAGATGAGGTCCTGTGTTTTTGATGTGCTTTTGATGATAAATAACGGGCGAAACCAACAAATATTTAAACTTCAAATATTTATTACTCTGGTGGCCATCTTAATTCCACTGTCCACCAAAGACAATGACACAACACAAAGTAGTACTTCTTTTACATGTTCTTTGCATTGTTTATCCACCTCGAACAATAACACATATACACACTTGACTTTACCAAAGTGACATTTCGACTTCACTCTCGACCCTTCTTGCTGCTTGTATTTATAACATTGTCAAAGAACTACTAAAAAGAGATATAGTTTATAAGTCAAATGTACATCTGTTATCATAATTTGTGCAGAAAAGTTATTAATTTACATCGAGTGACATAATTTAACATGTTATTAAAATGACAGACAGATTTGTTGACTTGACAGAATAATTCTTTGGTACAAAAAGGCCATTTTTTTAGAAGTTTGTCAACTGACTTCTCTAATTTGCATAAATAAGTAAATAACATGAGTTATTAAGAATTACATTGGTTTTCGTCTAAAATAAGAGTGATTACGTGAATACTGAGTGAAAACGCTCCTAGTGAACAAATAGGTTTCACTGTGCGATTTTTATTTAAGGAGATCCAAAATACCTAAGTTGGGTCTCTATTTTTCGAACTTCATATTAATTATTTAAGATGAACTTAGTGTTTTTGTATGATGACATTTGCTGTATCAGTGATCAAGTGATATTAAGCTTTGTGTGGGTAAGTTATTCGTATAATTTAATGGGTTGACTGTTTATGGAGACATGTTATGCAATCATTGTTAACATACACAATAACTTTTCTATAATCATAAATAGTCGTTAAACTGGTTGCATTTGGATGGTATCGCATACTTCCGTAAAGTAAAGCTTTTAATAGGTTCCGTTACAACGGGACGAAACCCTAATAACTAGTACAACGGGACGTACCCTTTGTCATGCACCTCATGTTGGTCCGCAAAGTACAGATGTGGATGTAGATGTAATAATGAAATTTGCACTAAATAAATCAAAGGCCATGTCGAATATAATAAGAAATGAGACACACACAAAAAATGGAGAATCTAGGCTGGAATGTAATGATATTATGAAAAGGAAAGTTGCCACTCACCATATAGTGGAGATGCTGAGTCACTGTCACAAATAAGCTTTCCGCCAGTAATGCCATCATCAAAAATAGATGACACACACACACACACACACACACACACACACACACACACACACACACACAACTCACACGCATGACTGCAGTCTCTGGCACGGTGAGCAGCAGCGCCAGTGCACAATGAGAGTGATGACTGGGTGGGGGTAAGGAGGAGACTAGGGCAGGGAGGGGGAGGTGTAGTAAGGGAGAGGTGAGGGTAGTGAAGTGCTGCTGGAGAGCACACAGGAATGAGGTGGAAACAAGGTGTAGGGCAGCTATGTGCAGTCTGGAAGTTAGACGGTGGGCAGGGAGGATGTGGGGGAGGGGGGCTAGCAGAAAACGAAAGAAATAAAAATACTGAGTGTGATTGTGGAATGAAGGCTGTGTAGTGCTGGAATGAGAATGAAGGATGTCATGCTGGGCAGATTGCTCAACAATAGGGTGGTCCACATGCTTTTTGTCCACAGTTTGTCAGTGGCCATTCATGCAGACATGCAGCTCGTTGTTTGCCATGCCTACATAGAATGCAGCACAGTGGTTGCAGCTTAGCTTGTAGATCACATGACTGGTTTTACATGTGGCCCTGCCTTTGATAGGATACGTGATTGTGACTGGACTGGAGTAGGTGGTGGTGGGAGGATGTATAGGACAGGTCTTGCATCTAGGTCTCTTACAGGGATATGAGCCATGTGGTTAGAGGTTGGGCGCACGGGTTGTGTAGGGATTGACGAGTTTATGTGTAGGTTCAGTGGATTGCAGAATACCGCTGAGGGAGAGATGGGAAGGATAGTGGGCAGGACATTTCCCATTTCAGGGCATGACGAGAGATAGTTGGTTAAGAGGGGAATGCTCCTCTGTGGTTGGACAGTTAATACTTTGGGAGGTGGTGGGAGACTGGAAAGATTATCCTCCCAAGGTTGGCAGGATAATTACAGCCTGTGAAGGCTTCAGGGAGACACATGGTATATTTTGAGAGGGACCACTCATAACTGCTGATGCAACGACCATGGATGGCTAGGCTATATGAAGGGACTTCTTGGTATGGAACAGGCGGCAGCTGTCGTAGTGGAGGTATTGCTAGTAGTTAGTAGGTTTAATATGGACGGAGGTACTGATGTAGCCATCTTTGTGGTAGAAGTCAACATCTAGGAAGGTGGCTTGTTGGGCTGAGTAGGACCAGGTGAAGCAAATGGGGGAGAAGCTGTTGAGGTTCTGGAAGAATGTGAATAGGGTGTCCTCAACCTCGATCCAGATCACAAAGATGTTATCAATGAATCTGAACCAGGTGAGAGGTTTAGGATTCAGGGTGTTTACGAATGAAACTCCTCACCTGGTTCAGATTCATTGATGACACCTTTGCGATCTGGATTGAGGGTGAAAACACCTATCCAAACTCCTCCAGAACCTCAACAGCTTCTCCCCCATTTGCTTCACCTGGTCCTACTCAACCCAACAAGCAACCTTCCTGGATGTTGACCATGACCTCAAAAATGGCTACATCAGTACCTATATCCATATCAAACCTACTAACCACTAGCAATACCACCACTTCGAGAGCTGCCACCCGTTCCATACCAGGAAGTCCCTTCCATACAGCCTAGCCACCCATGGTCACTGCATCTGCAATGACAAGCGGTCCCTCTCAAAATACACTGAGGATCTTACTGAAGCCTTAACAGACCATAATTATCCTCCCAACCATGTACAAAAACAAATCTCCTGTGCCTTATCTCCTCAGTTGCCCATCACCTCCCAAAGTCTCACCGTCCAGCCAGAGAGGAGCATTTCCCACATAACTCAGTACCACCCTGCACTGGAGCAACTGAAGCTGCAATCACTGTGCTGCATTCTATGTGGACATTACAACCAACAAGCTGTCTGTCCACATGTATGGCAACCGACAAACTGTGGACTAGAAACAAGTGGACCATCCTGTTGCTGAGCATGCTGCCTAACACAACATCCTTCATTTCGATGGCGGCTTCACAGCCTGTGCCATATGGATCCTTCCCACCAACACAAGCTTTTATGAATTGCACATTTGGGAAATATACCTGCAATATATCCTATGTTCCCATAACCCTCCTGGGCTCAACCTTCATTAGTCATTGTCCTCACCAATTCAGTCCCTTCCCTGTTCCAACTCCAGCACTACACAGCCCTCATTCCACCATCGCACTCAGTCTTTTTACTTCTCTCCTTTTCTGCTTCCCTCCCTTCCTCACCTCCCCTTGCCCTCTGTCTAACCTCCCAACTGCACATAGCTCCCCTACACCATCTCTACACCTCATCTCTGCACACTCCCGAGCAGCACTTTACTGGCCCATGCCTCCTCTACTCCCCCTCCCTGCCCCAGACTCCTGCTTACCCCCAACCAATTGCCACTCCCATCATGCACTGGTGCTGCTGCTCAGTGTGGCTTCAGTTGCCAGAGACTGTAGTCGTGTGTGTGTGTGTGGGGGGGGGGGGGGGGGGGGGGTTGTTGTCTAGTTTTGACGAAGGCATTACTGGCCGAAACCTTATTTGTGACAGTCTTTTTGTTGTACCTATCTGCAACTCTGCATCTCTGCTGTATGGTGAGTGGCAACTTTGCTTTTCATAATATTGAAACAATCAAAAAGATGAGACCAAAATAGCATAAACTTGAGAGATTATCAAGGAAACTTAATAAGTGTTCAGAATTATGTTAATTACACAGATGACTATACAGAAGTATTCCAATAAAGATACTCAAACATTGTGCCAAAAATTTCAGTAACTTAACAACAGTTAATATCTATGCTAGGTCAGTGATGTTGAATAGCAAATAAACGGCAGTTATATAGTAAAACTAAGATAGCAGCAGCTTTTTTAAAAGTAGTAGCTTCCTCACTAATTTACTTGGTCAAATTTAGATGGCATAAATAGGAATATCATTAAGTAATGTAGAGATAGTTCATTGTTCATACAGTATACAGATTAATTTACTATGATGTCTTTGTCTTACACTAATGTATAGCTGGACTCTTTACACATTCTATAATGTTCTCCTTCTTGATGGGATCTACGGAACATAATGGATGAATGAATGAATTAATCTCACATATGAGCTTATGGCAGTAATAACGAGACTGAGAAATGAAATGTCATCTGGCGTGGATGAGGCATCAGTTTCTATTCTAATTGGCAGAACAACTGCAATTTCCAAACCTCTGCTATGCATTATAAATATATCTTTTTTACAGGACACTTTTCCTAATGATTTTAAAGTTTCTCAAACAAGCCCACTGCACAAAAATGGCCTGGACCTTGTAGCTGGGTAACTTCATACCTGCTATCATTAATGCCAGCCTTCTCAGAAGTGATAATGAAAAATAGAGTATAAAATTTTCTGGAAATTTTCTACATTTCGACATGGTTATTATTAAGGTACACAAACAGCTATAGGAGATAATTTTAATGGATTGGACTAGGACAATAGCACTATGGTGGAAATGAACCTGTAGGGTTTGAAACTAGTCTCCAAACATAAGTACTGCAACTGTTGACAGATTCGTTATTAAATGCTTTATGATAAATTTTGATTTATAGAAGGCATCTGATACAGGGCAGCACAATATCTTATCGGAAATGTTTGAAAAAATTGGCATAGGGGAAGGGGATAGTAAAACAACTGTTTGTCTTATCTTGAAAACAAGTACTGGGTAGTGGAAATAATGTCAACTAACAGTCAAAATCAAATAATTAAGTTCAGAATTGGACATCAAAACAGCAACAGTGGATGTTCCACAGCAAGTGTCTTAGGACACCTCCTATTCCTCATTTATGTTAATGGAATTACGGTCCTTATAAATAGTGCACATATAACATTGCTGATGACAAGTGTTTTAATAAAAGATATTGATTGGGCACTGCCAATTACTACAAGCCCACTTCTGGGGTATATAAAAACTGGTTCCACTCAAATTTGATGACTGTAACTCAATCGAAAAACTATTTTATAAATTTTCAGAAACCAAAATTTAAGCAAGAAATAATTTTTCTCAGGTTTGCACCAAGAAGGAAATCTTAACTGGGATGCCCATGAATTACATCTTACAAACATGCTGTACTTTAGTTTGCTTTGCTCTATTCAATCTAAGAAAATGTGAAACACAGAATGTGACAGAGCAGCTTTTTTCACATTTCTACCCTACAACTGCATACAATGAAACAAACATCAAACAGTTTTCACCTACAAATATCAATCAGTTTTCACCTATAAATATCAGTTTTCACCTAACAAACAAAGGCTGTAAGAATAATAACAAAAAAGTTCCAGGTTAACACCCTCCAGACAACTACTTGCCAAACTAAACAAGCTACATTTGCTTTGTCTCTACATTCAGCACAAAATCAAGTAAGGTAAAGTTCATAATTAATTCCAGTCTCCACCCATGCGACACAAAGTTATGTAACAATAAGGCCATTGCGCAAAAAGATACATCTCGAGTATTAGATTGTATTACAAGCTTCCTGATACCATAAAAACAATTAAGAACATAACATCGGTCAAGGTTGCAGCTCTCAAACACATCAAGCTAAACTGATTCTACAATGTGAGTGATTGGTTGGGCCCACTGCAAAAAATGGCTGTCAAAATTTGTGGGGAAAGGCTGTAGACAGGTGGATGCAGTATTTCTTGATTTCTGAAAAGCATTTGACTCAGGACCAAATCTATGCTTATTGTCAAAAACTTGATCATATGTGGTATCAAGCAAAACTTGTGACTGGACTTAGTACATTTTTGTGGTTGTGGTAGAAGCAGAATAAATATTCAGTGAAATCTTAGTATAATTTCAAAGTAGTGCAGAGATTGGTAACTGGCTTTAAATGTTCAAAAATGTAAAACTGTACACTTCACAAAATGGAAAAAGTGGTATCATATGACTACAACATAAATGAATCACAGTTGGTATCAGCCAACTCATATAAATACCTGTGGGATATGACATGGAATAATCACAAAGGCTCAGCTGTGGGTGAAGCAGGCGATAGACTTTGGTTTATTGGTATTATACTGGGGAAGTGTGATCAGCCTATGAAGGAGATTGCTTACAAATCGAATAGATAAGTTACATTTGAAAGATTACACTACTGCAGGTTACTCGTGCAGAAATAACATAGGGAAAAGGAGGAGTTGTGAGATACATTAGGACACATGGGACGTTCATAAACATTGAGACGAGTAGATTTTGTAGTGATCAGCACATAGAAGTGTGTGAAGGTGAATTAATGCTGAAAAATAATTCATTTTTCATTGTAACAGTATACACATCCCCAGTGAGAAATTTTGAATTATTTATGAGGAATCTGGATTCCTTACTGTGCTATCTGTCAGACAGCAGCAAGCAGTTAATAATCTGTGATGACTTTATAACAATACAGCCCGACCCGTGGGTTAACTGAAATGACTGATACCAACTGTTTTTTGATATGTAACTGTGTAGTTATTGGACAATTCAGTGCCCTAGGGATTTGTATGTGTACCTATGTGTATTTATATATTAGTCTGTCGCATTTACTAGTAATATTCTGTATTCGTTGTGAAAAGACTTTTATTGTCGTCATTGTTGTCATTAACGGAATTACATAATAAATGCCAAATTAAATGATTCATCAGCAGGGTGAGCTAAGAAATGTAAAGTAACGGATAATAAGATACTGTAGAAGTATTGGTATAAGTGGTCAGAGCCACTAATTACGATCATTTGGAACAAGAAATGTATTAGTATAGAAAAAGCTTCATTATCTTGAGAAACAGCTTTTTAAGTGATTACCAAGCAATGTATTCGTACTTGTTATTCATTTTATATCCTATTTTGAAATTAATGTACTTTGTAAACACATTTTGATTAACTCTCCAATTGTTTGCATCACACAATGTTCAGATTTTTCGTATTTCAGGGCGTATTTGTAACTTCCTTGTATACAGTCTGATAGAAAGCAGAATTTGTGATGTCATTAAATGTTAGTATCTGAAACCGAACTGTAATTAATTAAATAACTCAAAATTCACAAAAGACATTATTGTAATTAGAACCATATCGATTTTTAATATTTAAACCTAGTGATGACACTACAAAAATTACGTCAATTAATATTGTTAATTTTTCCTTATTCGGATGTAATGTCTGTTCGCAAACATTTTGTACATTTTAATTGTAACTTTGAAATTCTTCAGAATTAATAATGCAATATTTTGTGAGTGATTGTTAAAATTCTATATAAGCAGAGATGATGCGAGGTCAGGGTCAGTCAGTTGTTTGTGATGATTTCGGCTGGAGAGTCTGTACAAGTGACGCCTGTAAATAAATAATGTGAAGCGTGAAGAATTCTCCGATTTCTTCATCTAAAAATGAACCCCCAAAAGTTAAGTTTATAAATATAAAGCTGCTCGACGAACAAGTAGCTTTATAAGTGGTGGAGGAGCTGGGATTTGATGATTGAAATCGGAACTGTTTTTAAAAAGTAATTGTTTCAGGTGACCGCAAGACGAATACTAAACATAAATTGTGAAGAAATTTTTGTGTTTATGGACGCACAGAACGAGTGGATGTTGCTGCATGAGAAGAGTTGGTGTGGATAAGAAATACAAAGAAAATCATCACCTGCATGGAGAGATCGTAAATCATAACAACTGATCTGATGATAATGGACCAAATTCTCGGACTGCACCGCTGGAATTCAGATGAGTAACAGTTTTTTTAATTAATTTGTGTTTTTTTTTTTTGTTTTTGTGAGGAAAAGATTTTACTATGGCTGATAAAAAGTGTGTAGGCGGTGAATCAATTGAAAACACTTCGGACCTAGGATCGAGTATCAGTGAACTAAGTGTAGATCGAGGTTTTGGTGGAGAGGGTTCCAGTGAAAATGTCGCCACAAGTACTCCAATTGCACAGGGAAGAGTAGGCGGAAACGATCTGTTAATGTTATTAATGCAACATATGAAAGAAGCGAAGAAACAGATGGGACAGATTAGGCAGGATACTAGTAAGATAAGGGAAATCCAGGATGGTTTGGCAGCACTAAAAATGACTGTCAAGACAGGGCAGGGTGAACTCAATACTCGTGTAGGAGCAGTGGAAGAACGGGTTGATGTATTAGAAACTAATTTCACACAAGAGTTGTCCAAAAATGAGGAAAGGTTCAAAAAACTAGATAAGCATGTAGAAGTAGAAAATTCAAAACTGAAAGTAGAGGTTGTTCAGACTAGGAGAATCTTAGAAGAAAAGCTTGAATCCAATAAAAAGAATTCAGAGTTAAAATTTGCAGAAATTTCCAATCAAATAAGTAATGTAGATCTAAAGTGTGATGAAAAAATAGATTTGTGTAAAAATAATGTTGTAGGTTTAAGTAAGAAAGTTGTAGAGTTACAAGAAGGTGTAGCCCAAAGAAATTTTGTTAGCAATTTTAATTGTGTATGGGGTGGCATACCTTTAAAATGCTTTCCAGGAGATGGGAAATTGCATCCAGTTGATTTTTTACAGCATTGTCAGGATAATTTTAGTAATGACATGACAGATAATGTAAAAATTAAATTTGTTAAACGATTTTTGGATGGAGAAGCAATCTCGTGGGCAAATCAGAATGTTAATTCTACCATGTCATATAATGAATTTGAAAGAAAGTTTTTAAATAAGTTCTGGTCAGATTCTGAGCAAGCTAGGATTAAAAGTGAGTTTTTGAATGGTCGAATGTATAGGGAAAGTGATGGTAGCTTGAAGTGTTTTTGTGAAAGTCAGTTGAGGAAATTAGTACACCTCAACAAACCTTTTGATGAACTAATACAAATAGATGCATTAAAAAGAAGACTACCAAAAAGAGTACAGTGGGAGTTGATTTATGGACCAGATGATTCTGTAGATCAGTTCTTGAGGTATGTAGATAAGTTGGATAGAGCTTTTGAGAGAAATGAGAGGTTAAACAATGGCAGATTTGGCAATCAACCAACTTGGGGGTGGAACCAAAGCAGGAATCAAGGCAGGAGTAATAATAGTGATAACAGATGGATCAACCATAGTAATGGGGATGGAAACAGAGGGCACAATAGCAGGGAGAGACCTTGGGAAAATAATAACAGACAATTTGATAATCACCAATCAGGACGAGGCAATTTAAACTGACAGATGCCTCATTGGGAGCCTGTCAGTTTGGGGCAAGAAATGTGTACCGAAATCAGGCTAAACACCACTGGTCTAGAGACACCGAAAATAATTACAGAAGACAGAATAATCGAAGATGTTGGAGTGGAAGTGACAGTACTAATGTAAGACGAGTGCATCAAATTGGCAAATTGCAGTTTAACAGTAAACTCTGGAAATGTATGAATGAAAGTGTTGTAGATAGAAGTAATAGCATCTGTAAGAATGTTGAGGAAGTTCCGTTAGAGGAAGAAACTATTTCAAGTCTATATAATCAGTGTGGTAATGAAGTTTGCAAGGAAAATGTTGGTTCTGATAGTAATCTTGATGAGTTTGGATTAAGTAAATTAATGAAAGAAGAACCTACCCCTGTTAAGCACTTAAGTGATGATACCTGTACTAGTGTACATGTCAACAATTCTGATGGTCATAGTAAAGATGTTGTAGAAGTGTTCAGTGTTGGAGATGATAGCATATGTAGTAATATTGATAGTGAAAGTGTTGGAAGTAATGATGAATGTGAGGAAGAATTAGATGACATGGTGTATTTGGAGGTTAAAGAAGATTTAATTAGTAGTGAAGAAGATGATATCAGTAGTATTTGTGAAGAATATGAAGATCAGATTGTGCCAATGAAAACTGGGAAGGTATCATCAGATAAGGAACATGCAGAGAGCCATCATAATGTAGATGAGATGCTAGAAATGTTATGGGATACTTACAAGGATTATAGTGACAGTGACAGAATAAAAAGGGTCATCAAGATTATTTGTGAAGAATTGCATTCCAACTGGCAAGGTAGAACCAATCAACAGGCTTACAGTGGGATCAGTTCCGGGAAAAACAGACAGTGTGTTAAGGACAGACGTGACATCAAGCAATCATCTGATATAGCATTAAGTAAAATTCAGACAAGTAAGAGAAATTGTACAGGCAAAAATGGTACAAATTACTTGGACTTTAGAGATATTGAAGAAGATCTGTTGGATGAAAATGAGGACAGTAAGAAGGAAAAAGTTTTAGGTTGCCCGTATATACGTATAAAAGTTGCAAATTATGAAGGACTTTGCCTCTTAGACACGGGTAGTCCTGTCTGTGCTATTTCTGAAAAATTTAGAGACCAGATAAGACATAGTGATGACTTTGAAGAATATCCTGTTATTGGAATCAAAATTAAGGGAGCAACTGGTAGGCACAGCAAAGTTGTAAACAGGCAAGCCTTAATATCTTTCACTATTAATGATGTACAGTATAACCAAGGATGCTTTGTAGTACCTGATCTCAATGAGAATATTTTGTTTGGAATGAATTGGATACAAGGAGTAAATGCAGATTTTGACTGGAATAACAAAAAGTTAAAGCTCACCAAGCCAAAGGCAGATGGAACACATGTGACTGAACTAATTATCCAAAATTGCCTAGAGAATAATTTTCAGATTAGAAGAGTGATTTGTACAGATGAGAAGATCGACATTAACAAGGAAGACAATGAAGAAGACTGCAGTGAAGACAAGTATGCTGAATTAGTGGCCACCAAACTAAAAGAAGCTGGTAATTTAAATGAAGAACAGACAGATCAACTAGGCAGTTTGTTGTGGGAATACAAAGATGTGTTTAGTGAGAAACCTGGGAAAGTGAAGAACTATGAATGTAGACTTAAACTAAAACCTCACGAACCATTTTTCATCAAACCCTATGGAGTACCCATTTCAAAAAGAAAAGCTGTGGAGGAAGAACTACAAAAGATGGAAGAGTGGAGAGTAATTGAAAGATGTAAAAGTGCATACAATAACCCGTTGGTGGTGGTTTCCAAACGTGATGGTGGAGTAAGACTTGTACTCGATTCAAGACATTTAAACAAATACCTTGAGAGGGAAACTGATCACCCTGAAAGTATAGATGAGTTATTACATAAGTTTGAACATATGAAGTACATGTCTAGCTTAGACTTAACAGCTGGTTTCCATCAGATACCATTAGAGATTCAGTCTAGAAAATATACTGCGTTTTTATATAGAGGAAGATGTTATTGCTATTGTGTTGTACCATTTGGCCTTAATGTATCAATTGCAGAATTTATTCGAGCATTGGATTTTGTTCTAGGAAAAGAACTGTTAAGAAAACTAATCCTTTATGTTGATGACATACTTGTAACAGGAAAAAGTTGGGAAGAACATATACATTTGTTGGGTGAAGTGTGTTACAAATTAAGACAGGGAGGCATGTCATTAAAACTAGAGAAGTGCAAATTCGGAGTTAAACAGCTCAAATTTTTAGGCCATACCATATCAGAAGAAGGAATCTTACCTGATGAAGAAAAACTTGAAGCCATTGCAAAATTTCCTGCACCCAAGACTAAGAAACAACTTAAATCATTCTATGGAATTTGTGGCTACTACCGGAAGTTTGTCAGCAATCAAGCTTTAAATGTACCATGTCTGAACAACTTGTTGAAGAAGAAGAACACCATTTGGGTATGGGACAAGGATTGTCAGGAAGCATTCGACAACATCAAGAAACAGATGTGCAACAGTAAAATGTTATACAGACCTGACCTTACAGAACCATTTTGTATCATGACCGACAGCAGTGACTATGGACTGGGAGCTCATTTGTTCCAAGAAAAGATTGTAGATGGTGTGACGGAGCACAGGTCAATAGCTTTTGCCAGTAGAACTTTACAGAAACATGAGAAGTCATACACTGTCACCGAAAAAGAATTGTTAGCAGTCTATTGGGCTTTCATCAAGTTCAAGAATTACCTATTAGGACATCAAGTGGTAGTATACACAGACCATAAGGCTTTGATCTACATACAAGAGTGTACTTTGCATCACAGCAGGATAACCAGGTGGGCACTATTCCTCCAGCAGTTCGACTATACAGTAAAATATATAAAAGGTGAAGAAAATCAAATCGCAGATGCTCTATCAAGGTTGCCAATGGGAGGAGAAGGTGAAAATAACAGTGATGAGTGTGAAAGGGAGTTTCGGATTATGTATCTAAAAGGGGTGAAAGATGAGAATGAAATCAGGAAAATTTGTAATGACATCCGTAGATATCAAAACCATGATTCCAACTGGAAGTTAGTTAAAAGTTATCTAGGTAAAAGAGGATATGAGAAAGTAGAGCAGTATTATAAAGTGCATAAGGGTATACTATTCAGAAGATACAGTGCAGACAGTGACACTTGGAGATTGTGTTGGCCAGAACAGTATATTGAAGTGTTGATAAAGTATGTACATGAAAGTTTCGGGCATTGTGGGACACTGAAATGTATCCAAAAGATTCAAGAAAATGTGTACTTCTACAACATTGCTAGGAGAGTGAGAAAGCAAATATCTACATGTGACAGGTGTCAGAGAGTAAAAGTTAGCAATCAAACTTGCAGAGGATATATGCAAAACATCTTGCCAAAGGAACAACTACAACTTGTAGCAGTTGACCTTTATGGATCATTGCCTAAGGCTAAAGGAGGATTTTGTTACATATTTGTCATGGTGGATCTTTTTTCAAAATTCATTAAACTATATCCATTGAAGAAAGCAACAAGTAAGAACATCATTTTGAAAATTAGAAGAGACTATTTCACAAAGGTGGGAAAACCAAAGAGCATGCTCTCTGACAATGGAGCACAATTTACTTCTAAAATTTGGAAAACATTTGTGGAGGATGAGAACATAAACCATATTCTGATCTCTGCGTATCACCCGTCCAGCAATCCGGCTGAACGTTACATGAGAGAAATAGGTAGATTATTTAGAACTTATTGCAACAAAAATCATGTGAGTTGGATAGAGTACGTAGACAGCTTTGAAGATATACTGAACAGCTTACAACATTCGTCTACTGGGTTCTGCCCATATGAAATACTGTATCATAAGAAACCGCCAAATCTGATCAACGAATTAATTGAATTCCCAGCATGTAAAGCTATGAGTCCACAGGAAAGAGAAGAAATAGTCAAGAAAGTAATGGAACAACAGGGGAAACTAAGAAAAAACAAACATGACAAGAAGTTGAAACCTACAAATTTTAAAATTGATGATCTGGTCCTGGTGAAAACACATGAAAAATCCAAAGCGATAAGCAATGAATTAAAGAAATTCTTTGACATCTATATTGGCCCATTCAAAATTCAGTCTATGCCACACCCAAATGCATATAGATTAGTGTACCCAAAGTCAGGAAGACTATTTGGTTTACGTAACATAACTGAACTGAAACCTTATAAACAAGTGTCAAATACCAAGAAAAAATAAGATAATGTAAAAGCCCTCAGGAGGATACATCCTGTATCAAGTGCATTCTATTTTCTTCTTTTCGTTTTCGGATGCTACATCTTTTACTCATCTATAAACCTATAACGAAGTTATCTCTCACTGAAAATACTAGCCATTCTTTTAGTATAAGTTTTTTTTGTATGTCATATGATTATTGAGTGACATTGTTTGAAAATAAATAAATAAATTTAACTGTGTATAAAATTTGAATCCTCCCTTGACTAATGACTAATAATTCTTTAAGCATTTCAAGCAATAGTTATTACTATAATTCCTGATTAATATGTGGTGTAAAACTTTTCCAGATCCATATGTGTGTGTACTCTATGTTATGTAATATTGTAAATAAATTACTGTTAGCATTTTCATTACAGAATAGAATCCAAGGGGATATAAGATAATGGAGGTTATTGTGGTTATGGTCTGTAGAGTATGTATTTGATTTGTGGGTGGTTCTTTGAAGATTATAGGCTTGGTCATGATTTTATTAGTTTGCCAATGAGATATACAAATGGACAATGTTAAGGATGTACACGTGTTACTAAATGGACAAGTTGTACTGTGAAAAATGAGTAAGTTTGTCATTACAAGGTGGTGTGCTAATGAACAATCAGTGAGTTTGTGTTCGATATGATAAAGAGCTAAAGGATATCTGGGACATTTAATATGCTGTATAGTGTATTATGCTGAAATATTAATCAAAAAGAAAGGATACATAAATAATTCATTTTTGTTCATTAACTTTAAGTTGTATATAGCTAAATCCTTACAGTTTAGAGATGCTTAATTTTGTGTGATTTTGTCTATAAATATACTAATAGTGTAGGATAGTATGTTAATGATTTTGATACATTTATACCTGATGTGACCTTAATTGTAACCTGCACGAGTACCTTGCGAAATGAGTTCATCCCTGTTCCTACCTAGAGAACTGTATCAAAGATCCTTACCTGACCTGAAAAAAAAAAAAAATAAAAATTAAGAAACTGAAAAACTAATAGTGGACTGTGCTATTGCAGTGTAGAGACTGCCAGAAGCAGAGGGGCTGCAGACACAAGATGGACAGCGCATTGGGACGGATGATTGTGAGCTGCCAATTCATTAAGATATGCAACATGCACCAGTGACTGGAGTAACAGCTAAGAAAAAAGAAATTCTATTTTGGAGGGTATTTAGCAGCCATTCATACAAGTTACACTTGTAAGAGTGGCTGGGGGGGTGTATAACAATACAGCCCGACCCGTGGGTTAACTGAAATGACTGATACCAACTGTTTTTTGATATGTAACTGTGTAGTTATTGGACAATTCAGTGCCCTAGGGATTTGTATGTGTACCTATGTGTATTTATATATTAGTCTGTCGCATTTACTAGTAATATTCTGTATTCGTTGTGAAAAGACTTTTATTGTCATCATTGTTGTCATTAACGGAATTACATAATAAATGCCAAATTAAATGATTCATCAGCAGGGTGAGCTAAGAAATGTAAAGTAACGGATAATAAGATACTGTAGAAGTATTGGTATAAGTGGTCAGAGCCACTAATTACAATCATTTGGAACAAGAAATGTATTAGTATAGAAAAAGCTTCATTATCTTGAGAAACAGCTTTTTAAGTGATTACCAAGCAATGTATTCGTACTTGTTATTCATTTTATATCCTATTTTGAAATTAATGTACTTTGTAAACACATTTTGATTAACTCTCCAATTGTTTGCATCACACAATGTTCAGATTTTTCGTATTTCAGGGCGTATTTGTAACTTCCTTGTATACAGTCTGATAGAAAGCAGAATTTGTGATGTCATTAAATGTTAGTATCTGAAACCGAACTGTAATTAATTAAATAACTCAAAATTCACAAAAGACATTATTGTAATTAGAACCATATCGATTTTTAATATTTAAACCTAGTGATGACACTACAAAAATTACGTCAATTAATATTGTTAATTTTTCCTTATTCGGATGTAATGTCTGTTCGCAAACATTTTGTACATTTTAATTGTAACTTTGAAATTCTTCAGAATTAATAATGCAATATTTTGTGAGTGATTGTTAAAATTCTATATAAGCAGAGATGATGCGAGGTCAGGGTCAGTCAGTTGTTTGTGATGATTTCGGCTGGAGAGTCTGTACAAGTGACGCCTGTAAATAAATAATGTGAAGTGTGAAGAATTCTCCGATTTCTTCATCTAAAAATGAACCCCCAAAAGTTAAGTTTATAAATATAAAGCTGCTCGACGAACAAGTAGCTTTATAACTTCAATGTTGATTTTGTAAAGGATTCTGGTAGGAACAATGATATGGAAACCTTATTTGGATCCTATAATTTGGTCTCAGTAATTAATTTTCCAACACGGGTGGATCAAGACATTAGGGCACTAGTTGATAATGTTTTCTTTGTTGAAGCACAAAGTAAGAAAATAACTGATAACTCAGTGACAGATACTCCCTCTGATCATAGTGCACAATTAGTTAGCATAAATAACATAGCACCTTCCACTATGGATAGTCGTCAATGGAAATTAAATAGAATAATTAGTGACTCCAGGTGAATGTTTTTAAGGATAGTTTAAAGGAGATGACATGAGATGTAACTCATAATGAACCAAATGCTATTATAAAATTTAATATAGTCCATCATAAATTCATATCATTATTTGAAAATAGCTTTTGCACAAGTTAGTCAGGAATGACACTAAACAGCCACGTAAAAAACTATGGATCACTAGAGGGATTGAAGTATCTTGTAAAAGGAAAAGGGATATTTATGTTTTGGCAAGAACACATAGGGATCCTGCAGCAGTTGCACACTACAAAAAATACTCAGAATTAGTAACAAATCAAAGAACATGCACATGATGTTAGAAATTAGTACATCTGACAACAAACTTAAGGCCATATGAAATGTAGTGAAATGAGAGACAGGACAACCAGCTACATTGAAGCACAACTGAACTGAATGGAAGGTCTATAAATGACAAGTCACAGGTAGAAAATGGGTCATTCCATGTCAAATCACACAGGTCATGTCACCCATCATCTCATATTTTCATGAAACATTGCACATTTGCTTATATTTATAACATAACAACTTTTGCAAAATCTTTTTGCTTTTCTTTCAAATTTTAAATGTAGTGATATTTTGTTAACTGGGCTCTGCAAGAATGTCAATGCAAAATGGTATTTATCTTCATAAATGCCCATGACTCACATGCTTATGAAGCTTTTGATTTGGAATTTTTTTTTAATTTTTTTCACAAGTTAAAAGAAGCTGTTAAGTTATAAAGAACAATACAAAAAATTAATATGTGTCACTTTCCAATTTCTAAAAAAAAGTACAGACACATTGAAAAATGCTTATATCACATTTCTCCAACCTGGTGGGAACTTATAATTGGTCTTAAATAATTCCCAAGATAGTAGACATTGTAATAAAATAAAATAATTAATGGGTTTTCTACAAATGGACACACAAATAAATCTGAAATGACAAGAATTCTAAGTAAGATCATCCATACCTGACACCCACTGCTTTACATTTTCATAAAACTTTTTCTACTTGTTACTTTCTGCATGGAAATAGTCAATACAAAATTTCTCCACATACTTCATGCAACTTGAAGGGAAAAAATGGAAATTTTTTACAAAAGAAAATTTTGCAACTGAAGTTTGTCATTTGTATTGCATTACTTCAGACAAAAATAATAATAATATAAAGTATCTCACTTTTAACACATCACTGTCATATTTCCCCAGACATCACAGAAAGGATGTATCTTTACTGGAAAAAAATTAATAACTACTCTTGTCTTACAGGAATATAGAAAATCAACTAAAGCTGTTGTGGTCCAAACTAGCATATTTAAATATGTAATATACTTTCTGACAGCTAATAAAAGATTTACCAAAACTCTGATGTTATTTTTTTAAAAAGAAATAAGAAGGGGGAAGCACCCCGAGTTTTGATAGACACTGGATGTTCCTTTAACATATATCACGCCATTATTCAAATAAGATTATGCAGACTGACACCCTATAATAAGGCTGCCTCATGAAAGTACAGAGTCAAAAGTTACAAATTGTATTCAAACATTTTCATTACATGGGTTAACTATCTAGGGTGTCAAATTAGCACCTTTAAACAACAATTAATCTACCCACACTAATGTTTATTTAAAATGTACGTGTTCAGCATTGAATATCCCTGAAACTATCAATGAAACTTCTTAAGAGCATATCTGTTTTTAATGCACTGTGACAAATTACATTGTGTTAACTTCATATTTTTTTCATTAAAGTAATACATTCTGCCTAATGATGTTAATTTAGGCACACCAACAGCACATGAAATGTTTTTCAAAGGCGCAAAACAAGAGTTTTCCTTCTCAGGCCGAAAGAATGATACTGCTGGTCCAGGTGTGTGGAGAAAAAGTAGTTCAATGTGTCCTTCTTCATCACAGACATTTCTGACAAAGGCAAAGGATCACCTGTCAATATATAAATGTTGTGACTCGCCGATCTTTAAAAGTGACACTGCGCAGTTACACGTGTCCTCTATACTCGGTGCTGCATGCCAGCCATGCAGCAGCCGCGCCACCTAAGCGGCCAGGCAGCCAACGGCCAGACTTGGACTCAGTGCGGATTTGAATGTTACCGTGTTCACATGTCTTGCTTTGTCAACTTGCTCTGTGACTTACATGTGTTGTGTCGTTTATGAAATGTATGTGTTCAACTTGACAACTGGCGACAAGGCAGCAGATTTTTCCTTTTCATCATTGACCCCCAGGTCCATGGCTACTTTGGAGCAACTATTGAAAGGTCTCATTGAACAGCAAATGCTTCTCACATCGGCGATTCTCGATTTCGTCATGGCACCCAATGCGGGCCGTTTCTTGTCATTGTCTATACTTCCTTTTCCTCCTTACGACAAAATGGCAGAACACTGGTCTGATTACAAAAAGTCTTCAACAGCACTTCTTGGCTTTTCATGTCACAGATGAACAAACATGTAAGTCTCTGTTCCTTTCATGGATTTCACCTCAAATGTATCGATTGTAGTCGCAATTGGCTCCTTTGAAAGATCCTGGATCTTTGTCCTTTGCTGAAATGTGCTCACTTCTGTCCGTATATTTTCATAAGCAAACGCATGTGATAGCCTTTCGTGATGCCTTTTATCATTGTCAAAAATAACCGAATCAATCCTATCGCGCTTGATCTGCTAAGCTTCATTGCCTCAGTCGAAAGTGTCAATTTGTTACTGACGTTCACAAAGAATCCTATGCAGATTCCATGGTACAGGATGCTATTATCCAGTCGGCGCCCGACAAAGAAATGAGCAACGTGCCCTTCAGTTGGCAAATCCAACTCTAGATGAAGTCCTATCCATCGCACAGTCATTTGAAATTTTCCCGCTGCTGGAGCGCAAATAGAGGCGTGGGGTGACGTTGGGGAAATACAACCTCTGTGCGCTATTGACGACGCGTGCGGCGTGTCCCCGCCGGACGACGTGGCCGCAGTACGCTCCCACGCCCAGCCTCGGCCTAACCGTAAACAACCCTCTCAGAAACTGCAACAAAACCCCCGGCAACTTCCTTCATGTCCGCAGTGTTTTACGAAACATTCACGCGAGGATTGTCCCCAACATTGGGCCATGTGTCACAATTGCAAAAAGAAGGGTCATGTGTCTTCCGTTTGCAAATCCGACCGCATACATGATGTTCATGACCATGACGCTGATTCTGCTTCTGCGATGTCTGTCAATTGCAATTCTTCCCTTTCAGGGAAGTTATTCCTCACAGTCCAAATCCTTGGTCGGGATGTTTGCATGCAGGTGGATACTGGTTCTGCTGCCACTATCATTAATTCTCAGGCATACCTTCAGTTGGGTTCTCCACTCCTATCACCTGTCACTCGGCAATTACAGACATACAATAAACAGAAGATTTCTCTCTTGGGACAATTTAATGCTGAGATATCTTACAAATCTGTCGTTCGCACTGTTCCCATATCTGTGGTCGACCAGAGTAATGCAGAAAATCTTTTTGGTTTCGATGCCTGCCACATTTTTGGGTTCTCCATAGATGACTCTGTCAATATCGTCTCTGATGCTATTCCTTAAGCTCAATTGCATTCCTCGTCGATGACATTTTCGTCCCTTTTCTCTCATATCACACTCAAACCCACTGCTCGGCCTAAGTTTTTTCGGGCTCGGCCCATTCCTGTGGCCCTTCGTGATCGGGTAAAACGGGAGCTGGATTGTCTTACTACGTCAGGGGTCTCGCTTCCTGTCACTTCCAGTGAGTGGTCCTCTCCTGTCGTTGTCGTTGCTAAGCCCAATGGTGACATTTGTCTCTGTGGCGATTTTAAAGCCACTGTAAATGCGCAATGCCTCATCGACACTTACCCTATGTTCGGACCTGAATAATTGCTCACTAAACTTGTGGGAGGCCAGTATTTTTCTGAAATTGACCTGTCAGAAGCTTATCATCAACTTCCTCTCGACACTGCTTCCCGGAAGTTTCTGGTCCTTAACACGCCTTTCGGCCTCTATCAATACCAATGATTGCCATTCGGGGTTGCCAGCTCCCCTGCTCTCTTTCAGCGATTCTTGGAACAATTATTGCTTCCTGTCCCTGGGTGTATCAATTACTTGGACAACATTGTTGTCACTGGCTCCACCACTGAAGAACATTTTCAGAATCTCCGCACACTTTTTCATGTTTTACAGACTGCCGGTCTTAAGTGTAATCTTCAGAAATCACAATTTTTTCAGGCATCTATCACGTACTTGGGGTTCCAACTCTCTCGGGATGGTATTCGTCCGCTTCAGCAAATTGTCGCTGCAATCAATGTCCTTCCTCGCCCTACATCTGTTAAGGAACTGCAGGCCTTCTCGGGGAAAATAGCATATTATCACAGGTTTTTACCGTCTGCTGCCTTGGTGGTTCAGCCGTTGCATCACCTGTTGCATAAAAACATGCCTTTTCATGGTCCGCATCATGCAATGCGGCTTTCCAGAAATTGAAGACTATGCTGAAACAGGCCCTGTGCCTGGCTACTTATCGACCTGGCCAGCATCTCGTTCTTGCTACAGACGTCTCTCAATACGGGGTTGGTGCAGTCCTTGCGGTATCGAACAACCCATTGCTTATGCCTCAAAAATGCTCACAGGTGCTCAACGAAAGAATTCTCAAACTGAAAAAGAAGCTTTGGCCACTATTTATGCTCTTCATAAGTTTGGTTCCCCCCCCCCCCCCCCCTCTATGGATCCAAATTTCATCTTGTTACAGATCACAAACCACTTGTTTTCTTGTTTCATCCATCAATGTCGCTTCCTGACAAGGCTTCACACCTCCTGCATTGGGCCCTTTTACTTGTCTCGTTTCAATTATGAGATTCATTTCTGGCCAACGGCTCAACATGTGAACGCTGATGCATTGTTTTGCCTTCCCATGGGTCCTGATCTGGCATTCAATAGGGACGAACTTTTGTATTTCCACCTGGATGTTGCCGAGCAGCGGGTTGTGGATGGGTTCCCCATCACAGAGGACCAGCTGGCGGCTACTATGTGTTCTGACCCAACCCTCTCCCGGGTTTTACGCTGTATTCAGAAGGGTTGGCCAGATCGTCCGTCTGCTAAGACTTCTGATCCATTGCGGAACTACTACGCTTTACATTACCGCCTCACAGCTAGAGATGGTGTTATCCTCCTTTCCACTGAAAATGCTTCGCCGTGTGTTGTGGTACCTGCGTCTTTGCGTGCTTCGGTCTTGCACCTCCTTCACCAAGGACACTGGGGTGTCTCTCGTACAAAGTCTCTGGCACGCCGCCATGTGTACTGGCCCAGCATTGACTCTGAAATAGCACAGATGGTAGCTGCCTGCAGCCCTTGTGCGTCACAGGCCGCCGCCCTGAAGTCATCTTTGTCATCTTGGCCTTCGCCTGAAAAGCCCTGGGAGCGAATTCATGTTGACTTCGCAGGACCTTTTTTTAGGTACTTATTGGCTACTCGTAATTGACGCCTACTCTAACTTTCCTCTCATTGTCCGTTGCACGTCACCTACCACCGTGGCAACCACAAGTGCTCTCCCCGCATTTTCTCTTTGGAAGGCCTTCCCTCTATTCTTGTTACTGATAATGGTCCGTAATTTGCCTCTTCCGACTTTGCGGATTTTTGTGCTCGTCACGGTGTCATGCATGTCACGGACCCTCCATTCCATCCCCAATCATATGGTGAGGCTGAACGACTGGTCCGCACATTTATGGCTCAGATGAGGAAACTCCTGACTTCTTCAGCTGCTGATGATGCTTTGACTCTACCTGATGCGCGGGATACTGGAATCTCTCATTAATGACAACGCAGTCGTCTCACCATCATATCGGTGCTAGCACAAGAACAGACGCCACCAGGAGACGTGCCCATGCAGAAACCAGATGACCATCATCTGTCGGAGCAACTCTACTCACCTCCTTCTCCTACGGACGTGGACACATCTCCCATGTCTCCTGCTATATCAACCGGACTTGCTGCAACGGGCAGATTGGTGCACTGGGCCCCAACAGATTCGACCCTACGTCTCCTGTCATCTCGACCCGTTACCATTGGGGAAACTTCTGTCTGTACGGGAAGCCTCCTCCTCGAGACTTTACAGCCAGTCAAACAACACCTATGGGCGTTATCAATCTACAGACCACCTCCGTCAAGACCAGTGCAAAAAATTAAAAGGGGGGAAAGTGTTGTGACTCGCCGATCTTTCAAAGTGCCGCCGCGCAGTTACGCGTGTCCTCTATATGCGGCGCTGCCTGCCAGCCATGCAGCAGTCACTCCACATAAGCGGTCCGGCAGCCAGCGGCCTCTAGACTTGGACTCAGTGCGGATTTGAATGTTACCGTGTTCACATGTCTTACTTTGTCAACTTGCTCTGTGACTTATATGTGTTGTGTCGTTTATGAAATATATGTGTTCAACTTGATGTTATAATAAAACCATCACACACAGATTTACATTGGCTAGTAGCAAAAACAGAATGCTCAGCATCAATAGAAAATTCATTTTTGTGCTCACACAAATTTTTAAAACTTTTTCTATTCTTATATTGAACAGCACATCCATGCACTTTCTTCACTTGTGGGTAATTCTCTGACAGCCATCTAACATTTTTTCTGGACAACATTTACAAATCCTACATCATTTTCTGTATTATCACTTAAAAAGCAGTGGTTCACTATTACCAATTTACTTTCTTCATTTACTACATAAACATGCATGGGATGGGTTGTACAGCTGCTTCTTGTCCAGTGGCAACTCTGAATTTCATTCTGAATTACTAAACTGTAGTTTTCAGCAAAGTCCATTAGCAGAATTATTTTTCATGGGGTTAGATTTTCTTTCAATTTTTTCAATGATTTTGACTTACACTTTTAAATATAAATGAGAGTGGTTTAAGCGCCTGTAATTTTGTTACCAACAAGTCTATGTATTCACCAGCCGTTGTAGACTGCTTTACCAATTCTGCCTGATGATTTGTATTTATCCACTGGCTGAACTCAATTTCATCATCAGTATCTTTGTAAGCTAATTTCTGTTTTAATAATACTGACAGTTTGTCATCATTGGGACAATTATCACAGTGATTAAGCATGCAGTTGTAGTTTTCAGAGTCACATATAAGAAATTTTATAAGTTCTTTGTATGTTTCTTCAACATGTTCCGCATCCAAAAGCAGTTTTACATTTTGATGGATACAACACACACACACACACACACACACACACACACACACACACACACACACACACACACACAATGAATGAGCGCCTGCAGCACCAGTTAAAATATACAACTTTGATCTTAGTGAACAAAATTTAGAAAGACCAATGTTAACGTTTGGATTCTCCCATTTAAAACAAACGTACAGTTATTGTAAGTTGCAAGGACAAGTCTTTTTTGCATATACACATTCTTCCGAATGCTAACTTTGTCTTTTGCTCCTGGTAACATTCGAGTACATTCACCATTTTGGTAGAAATCAGTGACAACCTTTACCACTTCATCAGCAATAACTTTCCCCTTTTTGGTTTAGGAATTGATAAAATACCCATTTCTGTTTTCAATTTCCTTGCTTGTCGAACCATGTACTCAGAATCAGAATCACTTTTTCTAGCTTCTTTTTACCATATGAAGCCTAGCTGTGATTTGGAAAGGAGTGAAGTTTTAAGGCAGAGCACTCCAAATCATGTAACGTTTTATTTGCATCCTCAATACATTGACTTTTTAGTAATGAATCGTGAAATGTCACCTCTGGGTCATCTGCATCACCAACACTGAATTCTGTCTTTATGTTTTCTTTTGACCTAGAGGGTGGATCTACAGTTAAAATTCGAATTTTCTCAGGTATTCTTACACTACCACTTTTTCTTGCATTAACAATATCATGGAATCAAAATTGTTTGCTTTCTTAACAATTTCATTATCAATTTTTTCTTCTCTACTGTCAAAATCTTCAAGACTGCAGTCTCATGCCTGGCACACTTGTCTTTCCAAAACATGCTTCACTTTTTCTAGCTTCTTTTGCCATATGAAGCCTTGCTGTGATTTGGAATGGAGTTAAGTTTTAAGGGAGAGCATCCCAAATCGTGAAAAGTTTTATTTGCATCCTCAACACTTCAACTTTTTAGTACTGATTTGTGAAATGTCACCTCTGGATCATCTGCATCACTTTCATTTCTATCACTGATGACAGTTCTCTGTTCACAAATCTTACGAAATGTTGTGTACAGTTTTTGGCCATGTTCTACATCGATTCTTTTAGCACTTAATGTTTTAGACAAAGACAAGCAAACTGACCTCAAAGATTTTTTAACTGTTGTCTGTTTTTTTAAGGATCACAACCAGTTTTTTGATGACTTTCAAAAAGTTTTAAGTAATAGTATCTGTGATGTCCACATATGGTAGCACTTTATTGAATCAGGATCAGAATTTTTAGTGTCCCATATCATAGAGTTAAATCACAAGATTTAATGTACAGGGGACTCGTCAATACTGCAATTACAATTTATGTGTATTACAGAAACAGTAATTATTAATTTATTATTTACAGAGGCTGTGTGTAGCCTAACAACAGTATTAGTGCAAAAAGAGAGAATAATTGTTACAGTCATTTATTAGGCATAAAACTTTTAAGCTTAATTAACAAAACATTTCAGCCACTTGCTTTCTCGCTCAGGTTGTTATATTCTTCTAGTTTTTGCTTTAGTTGCCCAATCCATGCTGAGGACTTCTTTTTTAGTGTGTTGTAAATTTTCATGCCCATGTATTCTGGGGTTTGCGCAAACAGCTTTAATCTGTGAGTGGGAACCATAAAATTCTCCTTGTTCCTAGTACTGTATTGATGTTTAAAGTTATTACCTATGAACAACTTGGGGTTATTGTATACCAAAATTATCAGTTAATAAATATACAAACATGGAGTACTCAATATTTTTAACTTTCTTAAAAATGGGCAATAGGATACTTGCAACAGTTCAAGTGCAAAAACACAGCAGTATGTTGAAAATGTAACACTATAAAATTCTATCATTAGCAGCTATCACCAACTTCTCCTTCTCAGATTAAGAAAATTATACATTATCTCAAAAATAAAAGCTCATCTGGCTTTGATGGTTTTCCAACACAATACTAAAACTTTTTCCCATGTAACAAGGCCAGTCTTACCTCAAAAATGTAATGCATCACTAACTAACTCAAGGCATTTTTCCAGACACTGTTAAATGCCTCTTTGAGGAACATGATCAAAGAGATGTCAATAATTATTGAATTGTTTCACTGCTGACATCATTCTCCAAAATTTTTGAGAAGGTGATGTATTCTACAACAGTATCTCACCTTAGAAACAAAGGCATTCATAGTATATCACAGTTTGGGTTCCAGAAGGGTTGCTCTACTAAGAATGCCATTTACATGTTAACTCACCAATTTTACAAGCATTAAATAATAAAATAGCACCAGTTGCTATTTTCTGTGACCACTCCAAGGTATCTGATTGTGTGAATCACAGCATTCTCCTAGATAAATTAACTTTCTATGGGAATGATGGTATAGCCAACGAAAGGATAACATTGTATCTAACCAAATGGACGCACAAAGTTTTATTTAGCAATTCAAGCAACATAGTCCAAGAAAATGATTTTGACCAGGGAGAAGTCATGTATGGGGTTCCCCAGGATTCAACCTTAGGTCCACTACTGTTCCTCATATGCATAAACAATCTTCCATCTAGTATACAATAAGCAGAATTAGTTCTTTTTGCAGGTGACACTCGCATTGTAATCAATTCAAGCATTCATGCAGGCACAGAAAAATTGGCAAAGTTCTTAAAAGTATCATTGACTGATTTTCTGTGAGTGGTCTAACCCTCAATTTTAAAAAGACCCATATTCATCTTTGCACAGCTAGAGGTACTACACAAATGGTAAGTGTAACAAATGGTGAGGGATTAATAAATAGGGCGGCAACTTCAAAATTTTTAGAGATCTATATCAATGACAAATAAATTGTTAAAAAAATACATTTTGGAACTCCTAAAACAACTTAGTTCAGCACATTTGCATTTAGCATCATTGCAAATCTTGGGGAGTGGCGAATCAATACGTTGATATATTTCACATATTTTCATCCAGTAACATCATATGGATTCATATTCTGAGGTAACTTATCTTTAAGAAAGAAAGTCTTCATTGCGCAAAAATGTTCTGTTAGAATAACATGTGGTGCTCACCTACAATCATCTTGTAAATGTCTGTTTAAGGAGTTGGACTTTCTGATTACTGCATCACAGTGGATTTATTTCCTTATGAAGATTGTTTCAAATAATCCACTACCATTCAAGAGGAAGAATGAGGCACAAAATTACAACACCAGAAGGAAAAATGACATTCATTACTCAACTTTAAGGTTGTATTTACCACAAAGAGCACAATGCTGCAACAAAAGTCTTTGATCATCTACCCAGTGATATAACATGTCTGACAGACAGCAAAGGAAAATTTGATAGAAACTGGGAAAGTTTTTCCTAATGGCATACTGAACATTTGCAGTGAAGTGCAGTACAAATGGTAATGATGCTGAAGAAACTGAACTGGCAGACTCTTGAAGATAGACACTAACTATCCTGATAAAGTCTAGTAAAAAAGTTTCAAATGATGACTCTAGGCATATACTACAAGCACCCATGTGTTGCTCACATGGAGATTGTGAAGTCAAGATCAAAATAATTACAGCATGCCCAGAGGCATTCAAATAATTATTCTTCCTGTATTCCATGCACGAATGGGACAGGAAGAAACCCTGAAGTAACGATTAATGCAATATGGTGCCTTAAACCATTTTAACCTTCATACGTGAATATGGTCTAAGTCTGAAACCGGCAGATGTTTGGGTTTAAAATAAAAGCAGCTCGCGGTTCAAATATGTAATTTATACAAAATCCTAATAACTGGTCCAATGGGACATACCTTTGCTCATGCACTTCGTGGTGGTTTGCAGAGTATGGATGTAGATGTACTACATCAAATGGTAATGTAATGTCATAATTTTCTCTGCTATTATTTCCCTCCTTCATATAATGTATATTCTTTTGGGTTTATTGAATTGTTTTAATTGACATAGTATTCCTTTTCCACAAAATCTTTCACAATGTTTAATTTACTTGCTTAGTTCTATACTGATATGACTGTTACTTTCATTATGCTGTACATTCTTTAGGGTAACTGTACTTTAGTGGTTCACACATCACTTGAAATAAAAGAGGTAAAGTATTAACACCGGTATTGGACAAGTCAGCATAAAGCGTTGCAGAAAATATTATGTACATAAGCGAAAAGTATATCACTGTGTTCCAACAATATACAATCAAATAGTCCAACAGTTTTAACTGTACAATTCATATTTTTTCCCCTTACGCATCACTGATGAACACGTACTCGTAACTACACAAAATTTGTAACACATTGTATTTTTCACAATGCAGTGCTACATGTCCCATTCATAAATTTCATACATAACTGTCTCACAAACATTTAATTTCCTAGTGCCTGTTTATTAACATATAGTTTGCAAAGTTCGATTTTTATCTTGTTTTATAATGTTCTGTTTCTGTTTAAAGTTGTCGACTTGGAGTCTACTTACCATAGTAGAATTGTTTATTCGAAGGCTTTCATGCCATATTGCATCCTACCTGGATGAATGCATCAAATAAAAGAAAACACCCCTCTTGGCGTTATTCCGCGTTGATAAAACGCTGTTCCGCGCGTTAACCTGAAGGAAGCAACAATGATCAAGGTGAATATTCCAGTTCGATGTAATGACGCCAAAGTTAACTAGTTAATGATTGTTGGTATGATTGTCTCCATCACGCTCGGTCAAAATTGAACTTGGATCACATTCTCATCCAATTTCGTGGATGCATAATATAATAACATAAACGCATATCTCGTTTTGTTGTATCACAGGGCCTCAAAACATTATCTCAGTCAGTGCTGAGGTTTGTTTTTATTCATCGGCCCTCCGCTCAGCTTTACGCGACCCACCATATCTACCTAAGTCATACTTTTATTTTAATCTTCTTACATTCCTTTTTTATGAATCCACACAGGCGATTCGTTTACAAATTCGCCGTTGATTTCCTTAAAGGACCCAGCACTTAATGTTTCTGTAAAATAACTTTTATGTGTTGACAGTACTGCGAATTTAATGCGTCGCAATGATTTGCTGTATCCCTTCCTTTTTACTTAATCGTGTGGCATGAGTTGCTATGTTTCACCAGTGCCTCGTTAACTTACGAAAATAATTTTTTTGAGCCGTTAAATGTTGCGTTTATATTTTAGATCAGGGACAGCGAATATCTATTCGCTGATTGTGAATTTCACTAGCAGAATCCAGTGATAGAACTCGGCCGCGGTTGGAATCCCCTTTTTACATTATCGCTGCTGTAGTATGACGTTCCCTCTTAACTTACTTGCAGTTATAATGAATATCGCTGATCCCAACAGCGACCATACGGGCCTATACTCGATATAGTTTTTGTTTTTCGACAAGAACATGTTGAGCAAGTGAATAAATCCTTGTCAGAAATTATAGTATTTGAATGACAGTGTTTTTGAGGATTTTCGTGTGAATGCTGTGAAATTACGAAAAATTTATACCACCTTTCCGAAGTGACAATGATTAAGTTGTTTTCTTTGAAACAGCAGAAAAAGGACGGAGAAGCAGCCCCCAAATCAGGGACTCAAAAGAAAGCTTCCGCCGCGCAATTAAGAATAACTAAAGGTTTGTCGAATTGTAGTGTTTGTAAAGGTTACGACAAAAGAAATAAGCGGAAGTATACTGAATGCTAAGTGAGTGGTTACAAATTTATATATTTGTCGTATGATTTTGAATTTGTTCATTACAGATATAAATGAACTTAATCTTCCAAAAACCTGCAATACCGAGTTCCCAGATCCGGATGACTTACTCACGTTCAAGCTTATTATATGCCCCGATGAGGTACGAGAAAAAATGTGTACTGGCAGTACTTCACGCAAGTAGAATAGTTTGTTACATTTTGTCATATTTGCATCATCATCTCTGATAAGAGATTTTCGTAGATGCACTATATTAAAAAGCAATCGAGACCAATAGTTTTGTGCAGAAATTATTTAGATGCTATTCTGTGATTTATACTTAAACTGACAGCACAGAAATAGTGTGTTATTGAAGTAAAAGACATTTTCCCTGTGGTTATTGTTGGTTATCAGAAGTTATTTTGTACATTGTAATGTTCTTGTTACAGCTATTGCTTTCTTGTATGTCGACAATTTTGTAAAATGTGAGAGAACTTGCATGTCATTTTGACTGAAGTCACACACAAAATTCAGTGTAATTGGTTTGTGACGTAGGTATTTGTATTTCAGGACATTTTATTGCTTTTATAGTCAGTATGATTACTGCTGAGGTTTGGTACAGCCTGGATGTGATAATGTAACAGAAGAATGAGCTAGACATAAATTTGGTCCCACTCAGATAATCTGTCATGCCTTTTTCATGGGCCAGTGAGGTCCTTCATTACTTTTTTGTTTATTTATTGTGATCCAACATCAACTGATTACAAAAAGAGGCTTTTTTGGTCCAATCTTCAGGATAAGTCAGAGCCTTACTTACTAGGGTTACATACTATTGTCTGGCACTTTTATCTACACAACTTTTTCTAAATTTAGTTGAGAAAACAGAGTTACATACATGAACAATACATAAAAACTTGTTATTGCCATACTTAGATTAAGGAATCTACAGTTTGTGACATAGTATTCACATCTGACATTCAAATATTTACAGTTTGTGACACAGTCTAAGATCTGAGATTACATATATTTTCAGATAGATGGTCTTCCATCATGCGAGTGCACTAAATCTAGAAACTCATCTAGGTCGCTATTGAATATACAGGATTGTTTAGGAGCCATAATTTTAATATCATTTTTAGTTTTGTAATGGGCAATTTGGAGATATTAGGATGGAAACAATTCAGTAGTTTTATTATGCCTGCATAGTGAGGGCTTTTCTCATAGTGTTGTTGTATGAGGTATGATGTAGGGTCTCTCTCTACCTCTAGTGTTGTGAGTGTGTATTTCTTTATTAAGTGTTTTGTTACTGTTTACTGCCATAATGATTATCTTCAGCACGTATAGGTTATGAACAATTAGTATTTTAAATTCTTTAAACAAATTTCTGCAGGACTCCCTGGCACATTTCCTTCCCACAATTCTAAGTGCCTTCTTTTGTAAGATAAGTACACTTTTCATATTACCTTTACTGCTGGATCCTCATACCTCTACCCCATAACTTAGATGGGATTCAAATAGTGCAAAATATATTTGCCTCAAGTGTGTTGACGTTACAAAAAGGTGTCGGTTTTTTTAGGACGTATATGGTAGTATATAGCTTTTTGCAAATATCATTCACATAATCAGACCAGTTTAACTCTGCATGAAGTGTCAGGCCAATAAATTTGGTCGAGTATTGTTTTTTAATGTATTTGTCACCTATTAATATTTGGTTTTCATGAGTTTTTTGCCTCCCAAGATCAAATTCAATATAGACAGATTTATTTGTGTTTAATTTGTTTGTTTTCATTAAAATACTGCTGAATTAAGCCTGCTGCAGTATTGGATTCCACTTCAATCTGCGAACAGCTTGGATTGCAGCATATTAACGTGTGGATAGAAGTGTCTTATGATAACATTTACTAAGTTTCTTTTTATAATGTTTGTTTTGGTAATAATTTCATAAGATTTGCTCTATATTTACAAATGTTGAATATGAAAACGTGCACAAGCATTAAGGTAGCGAGCTAAAATATAGTAAAAGTAGGCCTACAAGAAAGAAAGAAAAGATCAGATACTTATTTATTCATTCATTCATTCATTCTTTGTCCCAGTAAGTCTTCTGCCAGAGTATTAGTGGTTTCCTGTTAAAGTGCACTATAGTATCAATACTGTGCCACCCACACCAGTACAATAAAATTAGTGATCAGTGAAAATGCTATGATAGATTTAACATTGTGTTGTTCCGGATTGTCATATTTAGGGAGTATAGTACAGTTAGCTGTTTGGCTGTATTAATTGTCGCTCAGTTTAATACACAAGTGGCAGATCTTGGCTTTGATCCATGGTGTAATGATTTGATGATTTATGTTTCGTACGTGAGGGCTGAGATAGACCAGAACACACATTGTTTTGAACGTGGTGTTTCATTTTCTGTCAGGTACCATGATCGTGGGTATTCAGATGTTTGCTGTATTTTGCAACGTTACTTTTTACTGACTTACACATTTCTAATGTGTATAGACTGCCAAGTGATAGAATGAGTGATGTTTGGGCACTTATGCAGTTTAGGGGGTACATGCGCTGATCATGAGAGAAGTACCTATTTTTGAAGGAAACATGTATTTCTGAAGATATAAGCATATATATGCATGGAATACCAAAAAAGTACTTATTTTCATATGGATGGAAAAAAAGATAAATTAACTGTCTGCTTTCACTAGTCAGCATTTTTGGGAAAATCCATTCCACAATTTCATTGAGCATGTTCGAAAAATCTACGCTAATGCTGCAAATTAACTTGAGGTAACTGTTTTTATCTAATCTATGATTCTAACTTTAATGTATATGTGTATAAAATAAACAAATATAATTTTTTGAGAAAATTTTGTTATTAATTCCATCTTTTTTTGCAAAAAAAGTTTTGAAATTCCAAGCGTACATAAGCAGTACATCATTTTGACAAAAAAATTTTGAGACAGTTAATTGGTTTTTTTTTAAAGCATCCATATGAAAACAAGGACTTTTTCGGTGACGTGCACATCAGATATGACTGTAACATACAATTTTTTAAATAAAATGTTTCTTGGTATTCCGTGCATATATATGCTTATGTACCCCGTATTCAGAAATACGTGTTTCCTTCAAAAATAGTTATTTTTCTCGTGATCAGCGCATGTACCCCCCTAAACTGCATAAGTGCCGACTTTTGAAAGGGAGGATGGCAGCTGTGATTTGGCTTTGTATTTGGTGAGGAGACTGCCTAAGCTGTGTGTATGGCACCATACCATACTGCATTACACTATCAAATTGTGCACAGTAAACAGTGCAAACAGGCTCTGGGCTTGTGCAGTACAAGATAATGCATTAGGTATAGCGCACTTGTTCAGGTTACTGTAAGCTTTGCTGATATAAGTCTGTCATTTTAAGTTGTCCCAAATCCATAGGTCTAAAAATTTTGTTTCTGATATGTAGGATGTTTTGGAACAGTGTAATTTTGTATCTAGCATAAATTTCTTGGTTCTCATGTGGAAGTTCAGGAAGATGGTTTTCTTTCTGTTGAGTCTCAGGTTATTCTGTCAGACAAATCAGAGTTAACCTGTACTTTCAGTTACATATTCTTAGAGTTCATTGTCATTTCTTTTGGTATCAGGAAACTGAAGCAAGATTAAAATTACTTGATAGTTGGAACTTAATAAGTTGGAGCTGGTTTCCTTCAATCAGAACACTCAGTGCCATGCCCAAACCATTCGCCATTTCCAAACTGCCTTAACAGTTGGCCAGTTCATTTCCAGTTCCCTGTCCATCATTCTTTCTTGATGTGTTTGGATCCAGAATTGTGGGCATGCCACTTTTATTTTGTATTTAATCACGCATGATAACCACACACACACACATTCACACAAATGGTGCTAATGAAATAAGCACACTTCATACATAGCACTAACCAAACACTACTGGCTTTTTCTGCACAAAATGTGATTCACCAGGACCTATGCAGTTATCACAATGACCAGAGACCGGCTCACATTTGATGAGCTTTGCATGACATTGCGTGAAGCTGATTTTTAAAGGCTGCAATTTGTTGTTACAACTAGGTCACCAGTGTCGTAAACATAACCACACAAAGGAGTGTTGTGGTGTATTGCCGTGGTTAGTGAATTGACCTGCTGTGTAGATCACACGTTTGAATTGCATCAAATGTTGCAGTTTTTTTAAATTTCTGAATCTAATCAAAATAGTGTTATTATTTCTGTTCAGTCAATTGGTTTAAATGTAATACTTTTTTCCCTGCTTGTAATTCTTTGCTGCATTATTCTCATCGTCATAAAGACTTTATTTACTCTTATTTTTCTTCCTATAGTTCTTTTTGTGTTTGTAATCTGCCTGAGTCAACTACAATCAGCCTACATCTACACTCTGTAAACCACTGTGAGGTGCACGGCAGAAGGTACGCCCCATTGTATCAGTTACTAGGGTTTCTCCCAGTTCCATTCATGTATAGAGTGCAGGAAGAATGACTTTTTGAATGTCTATGTGTGTGCTGTAATTATTCTAATCTTGTCTTCATGATCCCCATGTGAGTCATGCTTAGGGGATTGTAGTATATTCCTAGAGTCACCATTTAAAGCCAGTTCTTGAAACTTTGTTTTTAGAGTTTCTTGGGATAATTTACATCGACCCTAAAGAGTCTTCCAATTAAGTTCATTCAGTATATTGGTGACACTCCTCATGTATTAGGCAAGTATCCTCTGTTAGTCCTATCTGGTACAGTTCCCACACACTTGAGCAGTGTTGTAGAACTGGTTGCACAAGTGATTTGTGAGCAATTTCCTTAGCGTATTTATTGCACTTCCCCAGTATTCGACAAATAAAATTAAGTCTACCATGTGCTTTACCCGCAACTGAATTTATGTAATCATTTCATTTCACATCCCACGAAGTGTTTCAACCAGGTATTTGTATGAGCTGGCCAATTCCGAAAGGAATTCTTTGACTTTTAGTCACAGGACATTACAATTTTTTGCGTTTTGAAGTGCAGAATTTTACATTTTTTAACATTACAAGCAAGTTGACAGTCTCTGCACCATGTTGAAATCTTATGAAGATCTGACTGAATATTGATGCAGCTTCTTTCAGATAGTACTTCATTATAGATAACTGCATCATCTGCAAAAAGCCTAATTTTACTCTTGATATTGTTTGCAAGGTCATTAACATACAACATGAACGGCAAGGATAACACACTTCATTGTAGCACACCTGAAGTTACTTCCAAGATAATATGTTGCATTCTCCCTACCAAAAAGTCGTCAATCCAATCACAAATTTTGCTAGATACCCCATATGATTGAATTTTTGACAATAATCGTAGGTTTGGTAATGAGTGAAATGATCTTTGAAATTAAAGTGCCAATGAGAATGTCAATGATATCAAGAAATTATTTTGCTTTTAAAACTGAAACTGAGTTCTGAAGAAAGCGATCATGATTTCAGTTTTTCTGCAGATTGTTGGCTGTCATTTCCTCGGATAAATGGCATCTCCCAAGGTTGTGATTAGTTTAGGATACAAGTTTAAATCCATGGCTACAAAACGTATCATCTGCTTCTGTTCAGTCACTGGTCACTCTAAATCATCTGTCAACAGGGCATCTCATATTGCCGACATACTTCACAGCATCCACTGCCAACATTGCTCTATGTTACTCATTAATAGCACTTGTGAAGTGACCTACTGTGCTTGTGTGTGACCTATAACCAAGCAGTGGCTGGCAGCTGATGTGGCAACACTATAGCAGCAAGTGAGACATCAACAAACAAATAATTTTAAATGGACTATAGTATCACCTCCAAAGACTGTACTGGTACTGCCACTGACATTCAAGGCCGTGGGGCACACCTTGTGCATTTTCGCCGTAATCAGAGCAAAACCGTGGAACGTCATAAATTCCAGAGAACAGGCTCTATGTATTATTTCGTCAGCAGTAATGTCCCAGAAGAATATAGGGTCCATAGATGTTTTTATTTTATGTTTTTCTGTTGGGTGTGGGTTTCTTATGCTTTGTAATATTTTCTTTATAATACTTCCGTAGTAATTGTGAATATATTTGTAACTTTTTGTGGATTAGTGACTGTAGAGTTGTTGTGGATCAGAGTACTGTTTTCTCTTCACAAGATAGTTCATTTGTTTCATTTCTTTTAATTTTCCACACTTACCTTTGTATCGTTTGAGAACATTGCCGCATAGTTAACATTTGCTGTTAGCTAGCTTGTGCTTAAGGATTTTTACATATCGCTTAATGTATCTCCCTTATTAGTGTTTGGGATTAATATAGGATATTTAAATTTGAGAGGAAAAGCAATATTGAAGAGGTTTAGAAATGTATTTCAGGAGGATGCCTGTGTTTTGTCATCTCTTTCATATACTTAATTTCATTTTTTGGCGCTAAAGAATTATTGAAGGTTTTCATATTTTCTCAATTAATTTATAACTTTCATTTCATTTTTTGGTGCTAAAGAATTATTGAAGGTTTTCATATTTTCTCAATTAATTTATAACTTTAGTTGTGTGTTTGTTGTTGCAGTGTGAAAGGACGGCATTTGTAAGGTAGAGGACTTGGGTACAGTGATCACTATAGCCTGTATCCAAAGGTTCTGCTGCCTGTTAGACAGTTTATAAACATCAGGTTGAGGGTTTTGGTATGATCTTTGCATCTTGTAGGGAAGGTTAATGTAATTTTCAGACTGGATTAGCTTGAGAGAGTCAATAGAGGTTCTCTCACCTGCCCTGGAGACTGAAAATCAACATTTAAAGTCACTACAGAAATTTGGTACTTTTTTGTTGTGATAAAGTGTGTTGTTTAGGGGTATCTCCAGATTTTTGAGAAAAACACTCACGTTCCCTGTTGGGGAATAGTGAAAGCATGCAATAATTATATTTGTTCTAATTTTTTTGTAGCAGCCAGCTAAACATTCTTATCTTGGTTGAATTAACCGAGCTGGTCAAAACATATATTTTACAAATTTTGTTTATAAGAATGGCACTGCCTCCATCATCTTTGACTTTTTCTGCAATAGTGTGATGTTAATGTATTACCTGGTATGCTAATTTGGTCTGATTTCAGTCATTGTTCTGTAATGCATATGGCATTGACATATTTCAGGTCTCTTATTGATAAGAGTTAAGTGTCTTGCAAGCTGGTTATTGATTGCATGTTTTGGTGACATGCAGAAAAGTTTTTCGTTCCATTTTTCGGAGTTGGCACACCACATAATGGCTCCATTGTCTCTCTTTTTTCTGAGATGTCTATGTGACAGGTGGACATAGACAACTCTTTACTATCACTCCTCCTCGGATAGAAAGCTTGGCCATAATAAATTTTCTGAATTAAATGTGTTACTTGCATAATCTGTGTATTTTGAGATTACTTTTGTCTTTGGGTACAAGGTGTTCCATACCTCCTGCGGGTCTGGGGTAAGAATAGGCCTGAGGTATTCCTGCCTGTCGTAAGAGGTGACTAAAAGGAGTCCCTCCCCCTCAAGGGGATAGTTTGCGCCTGCGTTCTGGAGACGGATGGTTCAACGGCTTACACGTGTAGTCATTTTTGTTTTTCGCTTATTGTGGTTCCCCACCCCCTTTTTTTCCCCCCTCTCCTCACTGTCTTCCTTACTTTTTACCTTGCCTTCTTGTCCACCCTACGGTCTCCGCCTCGGCATTTGAGGCAGTCTGTCCTTTCTCTCCCTCTCTCCCTTTTTTTTCCTATTCTTTCCTCCCTGTGCGTGCCTGAAGGCCGACCCACGCGTTTGCATGCGTAGGCGGTGACGTGGTGAAGCATAATTCCCCGCCCTGGGTAGACAAGTAGGGCCCGTGCATACCCCCTGGTAAAGGCCAGGCCCGGGGAGGGGTGATTGCCTGAGCTGACACCTTCCGACCATGCCGATTGGTCCCTCTGTCCGTTTCTCGGGAGGTGTGACCTGAGGTGTAAACATTCACCTAAGGTGGGAGCGCCCTCGGAGAGGGTCCCCACAAGGAAGATTGCCAGCATCTCCGATGCTGGCAATCATGGGAGATTCATCCGCAATGGATTTTTCTTCTTCTTCTTCACTCTCAACTTCTACCCAAAAATGGAAACTGGACCAGCCACCAGTGACAAAAGTACTACCACCTGCCCCAAAGTTCCTCGTAGTTTCTAGATCTGAGGACGGAAAGGATTTTTCATCTGTCAACCCTTTCATTATTCAGAAGGGTGTTGATGCCATAGCCAGACCTGTCAAGTCTTGTGCCAGGATGCATAACAGTACCTTGTTGTTGGGAACTGAGAGCGCCTTTCAGGCACAAAAACTCCTTCGGGCCGCACTGCTGTACACGTTCCCTATCCAGGTGGAGGTTCACTGCACTTTGAATTTGTCACATGGTGTGGTATCTACTAGATCACTCGACGGATTGACTGATGAGGAGATTCAGACTTTCCTCTCTGAGCAGGGCGTGACAGCTGTCCATAGGGTCATGAAAAAGGTAGGCAATGACCTTGTACTGACCCAGTCGCTTTTCTTCACCTTTGATAGTGTTCAGCTGCCGTCGCGCATCAAAGTGGGCTATGAGGTTATTTTTGTTCGCCCCTATATCACAACACCTATGTGGTGCTACCAGTGTCAGCATTTTAACTACACCCGCCAGTCTTGTTCTAATGTGGCTAAATGCGTCACTTGTGGCAGGGACGCCCATGAAGGTGACTGCCACCTCCATCTCCTCATTGCGAGAAATGTCGGGGTGACCATGCAACTTCCTCCCGCGACTATCCCATCTACAAGGATGAACGCTGTATACAGGAAATTCTGGTCAAATAGAAAGTGCCCACCCCGGCTGCTCGCAAGCTTTTTGCTAGTAGGATGCCCACGCTGCTCCCAGCGGGGAAATACAGTACTGTCCTCGCCTCTCCTCGGCCTACCAGGGAGGTTTCGACGCAGACATGCGATCTGACCTTTAGCGCTACGGTCATCCATCCGGCCAGTGCTAAGATAGCCCGGTCAACGTCTCCTCTTCCTCCCGTCACCCCTAATACACAAGCACCTTCATCAGCTTCTGCCAAGTCTAAGACCCAGAAGTCAGATGCACTGGCCTTCAAGAAGGAACTGTCCCATGAAGACTTCTTACGTGCCCCGAACTCCCAGCCATCGACCAGTGCTTCGAGTAAACGACATTCCAAGAAGGCTCATAGGAAGCAACGTTCTCCTTCTCTGCCACGCCGCGTTTCATCTCTTGCGCCCCAGGCCGTCACCCATTTCTCCTGGCCACACCCCTGGTAGCCGAACATCTGGCTGTTCACCGGCGAAGGAAGCTCCCCCTCCCGGTCATTTTAACATGGTGGCCAACGAACCTATTGAAAAAATGGACGATGACTCTCCGCCTGTTGATAGCGGCAGCAGTGCTCGCTCGAAGCCAGGCCCTCAGCGGCCTTCGAGGTGACCCCTTCTTGCTTCTCCTTTTTCTTTATCTTCTCACGATGGCACTTCTTCATTGGAATATTCGCGGCATTTGCTCCAACCGAGAGGACTTAAAGTTGCTGCTACGCTTGCACTGTCTGCTCGTGGTAGCTCTCCAGGAAACGAAGCTACGCCCATGTGATCGAATTGACTTGGCACACTATGCTTCTGTACGTTTCGACCTACCCCCTGTGGCAGTATTCTGGCTCATGGAGGGGTTATGTTGCTGGTCCGGGATGATATCTACTACCTGTACGATCCCATCACATTGCACACCGATCTGCAGGCAGTTGCCGTCCAAATTACTCTCCCCACTTTCAAATTTTCCATTTGTACCATTTACACTCCGTCGTCGTCTGCCATTACTAGGGCAGTCATGATGAAAATTATTGCTCAGCTACCTGCACCATTTTTGTTGACTGGAGACCTCAATGCCCACCATCCCCTTTGGGGCTCTCCAGCATCCTGCCCGAGAGGCTCCCTGTTAGCAGACGTTTTCAACCCCTTAATCTTGTCTGCCTCAGTACTGGTGCCCCTACTTTTCTTTTGGACACAACTCACACCTATTCCCATTTAGACTTGTCTATATGTACTACCCAACTTGCACGCCGGTTTGAGTGGTACGCTCTTTCTGATACGTATTCGAGCGACCACTTCCCTTGTGTTATCCATCTCCTGCATTATACCCCATCTCCATGCTCAACTAGGTGGAACATCTCCAAAGCAGACTGGGGGCTCTTCTCTTCCAGGGTGACATTTCAGGATCAAAACTTCGCAAGCTGCGATAGTCAGGTCACACACCTCATGGAGGTCATTCTCACTGCTGCTGAATATCCCATCCCTCATATTACTTCTTCTCCACATTGTGTACTGGTCCCCTGGTGGACCGTAGCATGTAGAGACGCTTTACATGCTCGTCAACATGCTTTACACACCTTTAAATGGCCACCGTACAACGGCGAATTGTATTAATTATAAATAAACGATTACATGCTCAGTGTCATTGTGTTATTAAAGAAAACAAGAAAACCAGCTGGGCTGCTTTCACAAACTCCTTCAACAGTTTTAATCGTCCTCCTGTTGTCTGGGGTAGCATGCGCCAGCTATCTGGCACTAAGGTCCACTCACCAGTTTCTGGCTTGACAGTCGCGAATGATGTCCTTGTGGCCGCTCATTACCACCTTGCCTTCCTCCCCCGAAAACAGGTAGAGGAAGCAAGGCCACTTAACTTCCGCTCCTTGAATCATGAAAGTTATAATGCCCCATTCACCATGCGATAACTCTAAAGTGCATTTGCCCGGTCACGGTCCTCCGCTACGGGGCCTGATTCTATTCATATTCAGATGCTGAAGAACCTTTCTCCTGCAGGGAAAGGTTCTCTTCTTCGTACTTATAATCGCATCTGGATTGAGGGTGATGTTCCCATGTGCTGGCGCGAAATCAATTGTTGTCCCGATTCTTAAGCCGGAGGAGGACAAGCCCTTGTCTTTCAGTTATCGACACATTTCCCTTACCAGCTGTGTCTGTAAGGTGATGGAACGAATGAATGTACAATGTGGATTTCGTAGGCGCCGCTCTACTGTTGACCATCTGGTTACCTTATCAATCTTCATTATGAATAACTTCTTGCGGAAGCACCATACAGTGGCTGTGTTCTTTGATTTGGAGAAGGCTTAAGACACCTGTTGGAGGGTGGGCATTCTCTGCACCATGCACACATGGGGCCTTTACGGTCACCTCCCTCTTTTTATTTGTGCATTTTTAATGGATCGACAGTTCAGGGTATGTGTGGGTTCTGTCCTGTCAGACACCTTTCGCCCGGAGAATGGAGTGCCACAGGGCTCAGTTTCGAGCTTCACTCTCTTCGCCACAGCGATCAATCCAATAATGGATTGCCTCCCAGCTGATGTATCAGGGTCCCTTTTCGTGGACGATTTTACCATGTACTGCAGTGCGCAGCATACATGTTTCCTGGAGTGCTGTCTTCAGCGTTGTCTTGACTGTCTTTACTCCTGGAGTATCGCCAGTGGCTTCCGCTTTTCTGCCGAGAAGACTGTCTGTATTAACTTCTGGTGCTACAAAGAATTTCTCCTGCCGTCCTTACATCTCGGTTCCGTTGCTCTCCAATTCGTGGAGACAACAAAATTTTCAGATCTTACATTTGAAAGGAAACTTAGCTGGTCTCCACATGTCATATTTGACTGCCCATTGTATCCGTTCCCTAAATGTCCTCAGTGTTCTCAGCGGTACATCGTGGGGAGCGGACCGAACCATCCTACTTCGCCTTTATCGGTCGATCGTCTGCTCAAAGCTGGATTATGGGAGCTTTGTATACTCTGCACAGCCATCCATCTTACGCCGCCTAAACTCTATACAACATCGGGGGCTATGTCTTGCGATTGGAGCATTCTATACTAGTCCTGTCGAGAGTCTTCATGCTGAATCCGGTGAATTGCCACTAACCTACCAGCGCGATATACTGCTTTGTCAGTATGCCTGTCGGCTATTACCAATGGCTGATTACCCGTCTTATCGTTACTTTTTTGACGACACACTCGGCTGTCACTGTGGGTTGTATGTATCTGCCCTGATACCCCCTGGAGTTCACTTTCGTTGCTTCCTTCAGCACCTTCATTTTTCACTCCCTGCAACCTTTAGAGTGGGCGAGAGCCACACGCCACTTTGGCTCCAGGCTCAGGTTCGCGTTCACTTTGACCTCAGCTCGCTCCCAAAGGAGGTTACCCCAGCTTCGATATATCGCTTGCGGTTTGTCAAACTTCGTTCGAAGTTCATTAATACAATCTTCATTTATACAAGTGGCTCTAAGACCAATGACGGTGTTGGGTGTTCTTTTATTGTGAGGGCACACAGTTTCAAATACCGGCTCCATGGCCATTGTTCGGTCTTCCCAGCTGAGCTATTTGCCCTCTATCAGGCTGTTTTTTTTACATGCGTCGCCGCCGACATTCTGCTTATGTCATCTGCTCTGATTCAGAGTGCCACCAAGAGCCTCAGTGATTTGTATCCGGTTCACCCTTTTGTGCACCGGATCCAAAGCTCTCTTCAGCAGCTGGCAGACGATGGTTCTCCAGTTACCTTTATGTGGGTTCCTGGCCATGTCGGTATCCCTGGGAACGAAGCTGCAGATGCCGCCGCCAAGGCTGCGGTCCCCCGCCTCAGGCAGCTTCTTGTTGTGTGCCTTAATCTGATTTTAGCAGTGTCATTTGTCAGCGCATTTCATCGATGTGGCATGCCGATTAGTCTACACTTACTGAAAACAAGCTTCAGGCCTTGAAACCCCTCCCCATGGCTTGTATGTCCTCTTCACGCCCTTCTCAGCGGGAGGAGGTCGTTTTGGCCCAGTTATGGATTGGACAGTGCCGGTTCAGCCACTGCCATCTGCCGACGGCTTTGCCGGCGCCGTTTTGCCCAAGTGGCAAGTGGTTACAGTACGCCACATTTTAGCGTCCTGTCCAAATTTTAATACACTGTGCATTGATCTTGGCCTGCCAAGTACTCTGGATGAAATTTTAGCGGATGACCCAGGGGCAGCTGTTCACGTTCTTCGTTTTATCCACTTGACAAACCTGTCTAAGGACATTTGATTATGCTGTTTCCTTTTAATCTCTTGCCTGTTAATGTGCCTTTTATAGTGTTGACCTTTTTAGTTGCTGTTTTAACATTGTGCCACGCAGTGCATTCATGATTTAGTCTGGGCACTAGTGACCACTGTAGTTGTGCGCTCTAAAACGACAAAAAAAAAGCTGTTCCATAGCAATTTTGTTTCTTGTAACTAAGCACTATTGTCGGGCCAGTACTTTTTGCTTCAATTCCTATTATAAAATTAGGGATTTCTCTTCTGGCGAGGTTGTTTAAGTGAAAACCCTTTTTGTGTATAACGTTCCCTGCAAAATTCGCTTACTTTAATTATTGCAACATTTGCTAATTTGAACAGGGTTTACAGCTCTGCAAATTTGTATGTGTTACTTCTGTATTTGCACATGACCAGTTTGCAAGTTCAATTTAAATGGCATGTACATTAACAATACTTTCTTTTATGCAATGCAAGGTAGTTTGTTTCTTAATTTTTAAAAGATAGAGGCTTTTATTACAGGCACCATCATTTTTTCCTCCTGCAGTTACCACAATATTAGAAGTACGTGTTTCAGGAGTGTTGTGGTTAGTGTTTTTCATTACAAAACATGCATTAGCTTGGGGATAAAAATAACCTATACATTCAATGTGAGCATCTGTGTTTAGAATCTAGATATATCACAGACTTGGAGTTGTCACCCAAGATGGTAGGCTTGAACTTTTCACGCATCTTTTGTTTTCCAAGAAAGTTCGTATTTACTTCAGCTTTGTTTCAGTAATTACTGATAGATAACAGTTGTGATGTAAGTCACTTAAGAGGTATGCACTCATTTTTACATAATTTGACAATTACATCAGTGCTATAATTGGCTCTCTAAAAATTCATGGAAGTCACAGTTTGTGTGGTGACTACTTTCTTTAATGACACTTTTCGACTTGTGCTTCACCAGATTAATCAGGCTTAAGGAGAACATGTCATAAATAGGTGTGGAGTAAAGTAATGAGATTTTGTCCTTAACCTTGATTAATCTAATGCTGTATAAATCAAAACAAGTCATTAAAGAAAGTAGTCACCACACAACCTATGAGATCCATGTATTTTTTATGGCAACCATTATAGCACTGATATAACCTCCAAACTAGAGTTTGTGAGTTGTGCTTGCATTGTTTTGGAATACATATTCATTTTAGTTTATAATAGACATGGTTGCACTTTATCTGTCAAGCTGATAGTGTTACGCACATTATTCCTGAAGTTCTTACTTGAAGCACTGGTGTCATGATCCTTGTTTACAATTTTCTTGGTGTTGGTGAGCCAGTTTATGTTTTGGAGGTAGGAGTATAGCCAGTTTCCCATTGTTTGTCCTGTTCTGTAAAGTGATTCCTACCCAACAAGTGCATTTTTGACTCATACAGTCAAAAGCTTTAGAAAGATATAACAGATGTATGTACAAAGTTGCAGCTCAATATCTCCTTTGATTCCTTTTCTGTAGGAAAGGTCCAAGTTCACATCTGCATGCATACCAAAGTACCAACTTGTGGATACATTTTATGAAAGGTGCTCATAACTTACAATCTCCTGCTTTTGGAAACGTAAACATTTTTGTGCTGATTAAGATTATATGACTGATTCTTTTTATTATTATTTTCTAGAGCCATCTCATTTTTTCAAAATTCCAGTGGTATTTTTTATGATTCGGATGCGGGCTGAGTTGGCATCCCTTCGCTCGCAGCTTCAGGCAATGTTGGCTTCGGTCACACTCTTTGAAGCTGTTGCCAGTGGGCATCACTGTGGGGGTCCGGATGGGGGTTTGTCGGGGACGGCCAACTCGTCCCACACATCCCCCGATCGGACTACTGCTGTGGCTGCCTGGGATACTGCCCACATTGAGGCTGACCCCTCACCCGTGGTAGAGTGGGAGGTTGTCTCGAGGTGTGGCATGGGGCGAAAGACATTCTGGAGGCCTGAACGGAAGGCTCTCCAGTTTGTCTGACGAACCGGTTTCAGGATCTGTCTCTGGCTGATACTGATCTTCAGCCGGACATGGCTGCTTGTCCTGTTCCACAGGTTGCCCCTCAGTTTGCGGTTGCCCCTCAGTCTGCAAGATCCGGGCGGTCCCAGAGGGTGGGCTTACTGGTAGTTGGGAGCTCCAACGTCAGGTGCATAATGGGGCCCCTTACGGATATGGCAGCAAGAGAGGAAGAAAACCAATGTGCACTCTGTGTGCATAGCGGGGGGAGTCATTCCAGATGTGGAGAGGGTCCTTCCGGATGCCATGAAGGGTGCATGGTGCATCCATCTGCAGGTGGTCGCTCATGTCGGCACCAATGATGTGTGTCACTATGGATTGGAGGAATTCCTCTCTGGCTTCCGGCGGCTATCTGATTTGATGAAGACTGCCAGTCTTGCTAGCAGGATGGAAAGCAGAGCTCGCCATCTGCAGCATCATTGACAGGACTGACTGCCAACCTTTGGTACAGGGCCGAGTGGAGGGTCTGAATCAGAGGCTGAGACGGTTCTGTGACCGTGTGGGCTGCAGATTCCTCGACTTGCGCCGTAGGGTGGTGGGGTTTTGGGTTCCACTGGATAGGTCAGGAGTCCACTACACACAGCAGGCGGCTACACTGGTAGCAGGGGTTGTGTGGTGTGGACTGGGCGGTTTTTTAGGTTAGATGGCCTCGGGCAAGTACAGAAAGGGCAACAGCCTCAAAGGGTATGGGGCAAAGTCAGGACATGCTGGGACCAAGCAGCAATCGGTATTGTGATAGTAAACTGTCGAAGCTGAAATTGTTATAGGTGCGGAAAGCTGGCTGAAATTTTTACAAAGGCACAGACGGTGTTTAGAAAGGATAGATTGCATGCAACCAGAGGTGGCGTATTTGTCGATGTTAGTAGTAGTTTATCCTGTAGTGAAATAGAAGTGTGTAGTTCCTGTGAATTATTATGGGTGGAAGTTACACTCAACCAAGCTAGGTTAATAATTGGCTCCTTTTACCGACCTCCCGACTCAGCAGCATTAGTGGCAGAACAACTGAGAGAAAATCTGGAATACATTTCACATAAATTTCCTCAGCATGTTATAGTCTTAGGTGGAGATTTCAATTTACCAGATATAGACTGGGACACTCAGATGTTTAGGATGGGTTGTAGGGACAGAGCATCGAGTGACATTATACTGAGTGCACTATCCGAAAATTACCTCGAGCAATTAAACAGAGAATCGACTCGTGGAGATAACATCTTGGACCTACTGATAACAAACAGACCAGAACTTTTCGACTCTGTAAGCGCAGAACAGGAAATCGGTGATCATAAGGCTGTTGCAGCATCCTTGAATATGGAAGTAAATAGGAATATAAAAAATAGAGGAAGGTTTATCTGTTTATCAAGAGTAATAGAAGGCAGATTTCAGACTACCTAACACATCAAAACAGAAAATTTCTGTTCCAACACTGACAATGTTGAGTGTTTATGGAAAAAGAATCATTTTATGGATTTTTCTGAGACCTATTTATCTGTCACTAAAGATCCTGTTAAACGGTTTCATTGGGAGAACAGAAGCCACATTCCATTTCATTGCAGTTTGTTTTGGTGGTAAAGAACCACAGAATATCAGCATCTGTACTATTAGTAACTGCCTTCGTCATAATACCATTGCAAATCATGCATTCATAATGAGGCTGAATGAGAATTTGAGGATAATGGTAGGAAAAATTGAGCAAATATTTATGCCTGTTGATCTGTCTGAGTTCTGCCATGACGTTTCAGGCATCTACTTTTAGTGTTACACAAAAAGGAATTGAATAAGTTCAGTTTGAGCGGAAAAGGTTTGCCTCAAAATTTCTAGGACAAGGGAAATCTGTCAGATACGCCCCTTGGTTTAAACAGGATCAGAGTAAGCATAGTTTCTAATGATGTTGCAGCTTTCACTGTTAATGCATTTGAAGCAGGTGAAGAAATTCCAGGTGTTTCAGTTACAACATTAAAACCTGGATGGTATGTTACATGTATGTATGACAGTTCGTGGTGTGTGGGAAATGTCTGTGAAGTTTGATTAGAACAAAAAGATGCCTTCGTCAAGCTTATGCGCCCGGTGGTCATACCTGTTCCTTCAACTGCCCATCTACTAAAGATACTTACTGAATTCCAGAACAACATGTATTTAAACTAATAAAGCATCATCATTGTCGTCGTCGTCGTCACTAGGGCAGTGCCTTTTTTTAAGAATCCAAACAAGACAGTATTTGCAATTTATTCAATCTTAAGTGGAAAATAATTATTACAGTTGTAGAGTAATGTTTGAACTTGTATTTTTATCGACACAAAAGCAATTTTAACTGCTTTTACTTTCTGTATACTCATTAATGTCACATTCTAGTAATAACTTTTAGCACTGTTTTTCATCCACCAGCAGGCATGGGTCTAAAATCCATACTAATGTTAAAAGTGTGGACGTGACATTGTCTGCTAAATATGAACTGATTTTGATGAAATGTGGCATGGGGATAGCTTGAACGCAGAGAAAGAACATAGGCTTCTTTAGGAAATTAAGACTATCAACCACTTAGTGTGAAGTAGGTATGCAGATTTTTTTATTATTATTATTATTTTTATGCTAATGCAGTGGTCGGTGGCTCAGTGTTTAAAACCTATTCTGTGACAGTGTGAATCAAAATGCATGTTTGTTAGCAAGGTTTCTGAAATTTTAAAAATATGTGGTACACCGCCTGGTGAAGCTGGACAGTTTTTATGATGAAATATTGTGAATGTTCATAGTGAAATCCAGTGGTTAGTCTGTCAGCCATAGTTAGGACTGTTAAGTCTGCAAAGCCTTAAGGGAGGTAGTATTATTAGTATTTGTTTTATCATATGCCTAGAAAATGAAAGTCTGGTTTAGCTCATAGTTCTTAGAAAGCTCAAACTGTGGAAGTTACTGGAACCTTACAAATCTCGGAGCAATCTCAGATCCACTATAACTTAGATGCAGAACATCTGGCCTTAAGAGCTAGTGTTAGTAGGACAGTAACAAACCCGACACATTTTAGATGCTGAGCATCGTGTGCCTCTTATAGCATTCTGAAATGCTTGAAGGCTCACTGTGACGGGTTGTTTAATGGCATGCAACAGGCAGACACATTGTGCCTTTACATGTAGGCTGCATTTTGACGACGGCATGTACTCATGTCAGATAGTTTTGTATTCTGACAGAATGTAACTTTGCAGTGTTACTTGAAAATGGCCATAAGCCCGAAATTGCAATAGTAACAATAAATATTTTAGACAGTCAACGGCGACTATGATGCCTTTTAAGAAATATTATAGGACTGTGAATCCCAACCATGAGAAGTTAATCAATAGTTACAAGAGTTTTCAAGTTTAAAGTAAAAAGAAATAAACAAGAAGTGCAATGTTTTATCTGTTCTGTTGAACTGCAAAAGAGCTGCATATTTTACATTGGTTACAAGAAAAGATGACACTTTATCAAATTAATGACATCGCTTTATTTGATAATTGACAAGATACTACATGACATTATTGTAAAAAAAAATATACATGGTCCATGTGACCTTATCAACCATCATTCTCCTTGATTGGAAGATTGGTTATGCACAAAAAAGTTCCCACATAGGCTTCAAGCAGAGGCCATCAATGAAAACAGATATCCCCTGTACCAACAAAGAGCAGGAGAATACAGGGTTGGATGCAGTGATAGTTTCAGAATAGTGGCGTTAATATAGTTGGTTGGTCCCCTACTCCTGAATTTAGTCAGCATTGTTCAGTGCGCATATCAGTGTAAAGGCCTGCGGTTCAGTGTGTGCTAGAAAATATATCTGTGAATATATTAACAAAGACAGTGATCACACTATCTGCCATTAGAGAACCACTGCTTGAACATTCTCATTGTTGGAAAATCTTTTTATGCCAAGATCTTCTGTCAGCTTGCCAAAATGATCGAATGGTTTGTATTCTAAGCCTCTTTCTGCCTTCATATTTTTGATGAATGACATTTTTGTGTGCCTTGACAGGGCTGCTTGGTTTTATATTTTCTTAATTTACTAGACTGTATCGAGCACATCCTCGTCTTCTGCTGTCCTGTACAAGATACATAAAATAATACCTAATAAATGCTACAGCTTATATGTTTAGGAAGTTGTAATGTATCTTTAGTTGTGTGTATTTTGAGTTGGACTGTTCAGTACTTACATTTTATTGTTAAGCCTTCACAGATATTTTTCTCAAATATTCTATTAAATTTATGTACTTTCTAGGTAGTCCGTATCATTATAAATGAAGCAAATCGTGCTTTCACATTTCTGCGATATATTTTGTTGTTCAAAATGCCAGATATCACTTCTTGTGTTTTTTAGTGTGTGTGATCTCTATATTTCTCTTGCCAGTTGCAAAAAATATATATAGAAATACAGTTAGTATAAAATGAAACATAATGAACTTTGTGCTATTATTATGTACACATTGTACTTTCATATTAAGCACATTTTTAACATTGGATGAGAGCAATATAGAGATTACACATATTACAAAAACCAAAGATAAAATATGCAAGAAATGATACCTTTGACATTTTTGGCATCTTTGACAACAAAATATGCCACTTATATTTGAAAGCATGATTTGCTTCATTTATAAGCATATGAGTGTGTGCTAGAAAGCATAAATTCTTTATAAGTACATACTGAACAGTCCAAACATATACATGTAATTATAAAAACATTCCAACTCCCATAACACAAAGCCCATACCATTTATTATGTATCATTTCTATGTATCTGCTATATGACTGCTGATGATGAGCATGTGCTTGATACTGGTCTGGTAAATTAAATAAATAAAAACAAAGAAGCCCTCTAGTCATATATACAAATAAAAATGTCTTTCAAAAAAGGATGGAATTACATGGTGCAAGATCTGAACAGTATTATGGATCAACATCACCGATGTCTGTGCAACCTGGGTCAAATTGTTGGCACCATTTCGCTGTGCTGGACACAAAATTTGATTTTGCCTGTATACCAATAGAATTGTGAAATTTAGATGTTTTACCTATAAGAATCATACTGTCTCATTAATTGAACTTTCGAGTACAATGTCAGTTACTGCACCATTTCACTCCCACACTGTGACGTAACTGTTATCCATACCACAGCCTAACTGTGCCTGCAGGAAACCCAGAACAGACACTCTCTTATGACAGTGTACTACGCTTGTTGTGCAATGGTCTTAGCATGGGGCTACGTATGCCACTTAATTTCTGAAGTCCCTACACACATTACCATGCAATATTTTAGCCCTTTATATATTGTGCCTCTCTTTATTTCTTTGTGCCTGTGTAATTTGCCTTGAACTTTTGGTTTAATAATTTTAAGATATATATGATGACTATTGTTGCATTTATTGTTGTTATTTCCAGGGCTTCTATCGGGGAGGAAAATTTGTATTTAGCTTTAAAGTAGGTCCTAACTATCCTCATGAGCCACCTAAAGTGAAGTGTGAAACTCCAGTATATCATCCGAACATTGACTTGGAAGGGAATGTTTGCCTTAACATTTTACGAGAAGATTGGAAGCCAGTGTTAACTATTAATTCTATTGTTTATGGACTACAGTATTTGTTTTTAGTAAGTATTATAAGGATATAGGTGAATTACATTTTTAAGTATATTTCAAAATTAGATTATTAATTTAAAACTCTTTGCAGGAGCCTAATCCAGAAGACCCACTTAACAAAGAGGCTGCTGAAATGCTGCAGAACAACAGACGTATTTTTGAACAGAATGTGCAGAAAGCAATGAGAGGTGGTTATGTTGGTTCTGTATACTTTGAAAGGTGTTTGAAATGAAAAACTGTGAATGGAACACACAACCTTTTTTTTCTGAAGAAAGATGTGACCTATGGTCTAGCAACATGGGTTTGATTAAAGTATTATTTAAGCCAGCACATTATAATGCTTCGGCCAGACAGGTCACTTGCTTGAGAAAGTTTTTATTTAAACCAGCTTTCAGTACGAACTCTGAAGTTTTTCCATTTGTTAAATAACCTTATTCATTGACAGGAACAAGTCCAAATTTTTGAAAGTGAGGTGTAATATGTGTGTGTGTGTGTGTGTGTGTGTGTGTGTGTGTGTGTGTGTGTGTGTTCCATAAATCTGTTCTGTGAATTATTTTGTCCACACAATTTTTTAAAAATGTTTTTGTTTTTGCCATTTAAAAGATTAATTTTTAACCCACATTTAAAATGCATTGAAATGGAATTTTGCTTTATTACAGTCATTGTTGTAACATTTTGCCAAATAGAACAAATGTAAGCTTGAACTCATTTCAATAAAGTATGTCTCAAAGTGTAAATTAAACAGTTGGTAACTGTTCTTGAACATTAGTTGATTTACACAGTAAATTCCTTTCTAAATAATAGGCTGACAGTGAGGAATTGCAAAATATATTTGATACCATTGATCAGATTGTGTTGCATCAATTTGTGTTAGTGTGGGAAAAAAAAATCACCTTCTGCAAATAAATGGATCGTACAAACTCATATTTGTAGTAATGTATACTATTGCACAACATCCATATCCCAGCATAATATAAATTTTCTTCCTTATACTGAATGTGAAGGTAAGTTCCTTTATAAATTCCTTCAAATGCTGCTACTTTAAAACATTGTGGAAAGGAGCCATGCCACTGAGATGCCTTTCAGGTGCCATAGTGGCTGGTATATATTATCATCGTATAAATTTCTCTTTTTAAAAGTGTAAGTGTGATACCCATTCTGGAATATAAGATCACTTTGGCTTGTGCAAATTAATTACTTGGTAAAGTTTAGCTGTCAGTTGGGTTTTAACAGTTAATTTCCTCTGTTACACAGCATATAAATATGTTTGTCCTTGTTCCAATTTATAATACAGAAGTTTGTTAGATGGAAAATAATGCACTCAGGTTTAAATTTATGATTAACTTCATCTTTATTTATTTATTTGTTTGCATTTCTATTTCACCTACATGGCTAAGTTTGAGTACTTAGTTTTTATGTACAGAGATTAATTCACATTTGATATCTGTTAAATTTATTATAGGTTATCCTCGTTAAATTTATTATAGGTTATCATCGTTAAATTTATTATAGGTTATCTAGTGTTAAGATGCGACTGGTAGACCTTTTTTGTTTGTGTATCTGTGAGTATAAATCAACTGTAATGGAACTTCAGTATGTGAAAACACACATCAGTGTAATTATTTACAGAAGTATGATCATTATTGGCAACTGTGCATGTCACCGGAAGTTGATTAAGTTTGGGGTTGTGTGTGGTGGGGACTGTGTTTTGTCGTTTCGCTCAGATGAATGTAGTGAAATGGAAGAAATGATTCCATGTCAGTTCCTCTCATAAAGATTGCAGAACAAGAGACGAAGATTTTTTTTTCTATTTTGGAAGAGAGAGTTCTTGAAAAATGAAACAGAGTGGGGTGGGAAATGGGGGGGGGGGGGGGGGGGGAAGCGAGGTGTGGGGAAAAGGTAACAGGAAAGGTTGAAAATAGAATATTTGGATAGTCAGTTGTGTGGCGGCTGAGCTAAAGAATATGTAACAGTATGTCATTTGTTAAAGGGGAGAAGCCTCGTAAGTTGCAGAAGAAATAGGACACAAAAGGACCATTAATGATAATTTAAGAGATTGGTCAGAAACTAAGCTGAGTAAAAAAAGAGGAACCATCATGGGGATGAAGCCAACATTTTCAGAAAAAACTGGACACAGGAAGCCAGGTCATAAGTATTGTAAAACCTAGTGCTGGCCTTGACCATGTAGTAGAGGATATTAAGATACTGCGTAAGCATCTGAATGAATAGAACCAGGTATTTGTAGTTTGGGGACATGCTTAAACAAAATTAACCCTGTATAAACAAGCCCATTAGGTGAGAAAACCAAGAACTAAAGCAGATTGCTGTTGACTTTGGGTGGGTTTGTAGCAGTTGCCGCTATTGGAAGACAAGGCTACAGAAGACATGAGGAGGAAAGATGCAATAGCTGAACTGAAATCTAAAAATATAAGGGAGATGAACCAGTCATAGATGATAGAATTGCTGTGATTACAGGTATATGCAATAAGCTTGTTTTAGGTTAAATACCTCTTTGAGACAAACGGTATTAAAGTAGGACCAGAAAGATGAAACGTCATGCCCAAAGGAAACTCCTTTGAATAATATTTTTATTGTGTATTGGAATATTAGAGCACTAAAAAACAAAGATAATGAACAGAAGTAATGGACACTTTCGACAAGTGCTTCCAGTTGTTGTTGTTGTTGTTGTTGTTGTTGTTGTTGTTGTTGTTGTTGTTGTCTTCAGTCCTGAGGCTGGTTTGATGCAGCTCTCCATGCTACTCTATCCTGTGCAAGCTCCTTCATCTCCCAGTACTTACTGCAACCTACATCCTCCTGAATCTGTTTATTGTATTCATCTTTTGGTCTCCCTCTACGATTTTTACCCTCTACGCTGCCCTCCAATACTAAATTGGTGATCCCTTGATGCCTCAGAACATGTCCTACCAACCGATCCCTTCTTCTGGTCAAGTTGTGCCACAAACTGCTCTTCTCCCCAATCCTATTCAATACTTCCTCATTAGTTGTGTGATCTACCCATCTAATCTTCAGCATTCTTCTGTAGCACCACATTTCGAAAGCTTCTATTCTCTTCTTGTCCAAACTATTTATCGTCCATGTTTCACTTCCATACGTGGCTACACTCCACACGAATACTTTCAGAAATGACTTCCTGACACTTAAATGTATACTCGATATTAACAACTTTCTCATTTTCAGAAATGCTTTCCCTGCCATTGCCAGTCTGCATTTTATATCCTCTCTACTTCGACCATCATCAGTTATTTTGCTCCCCAAATAGCAAAACTCCTTTACTACTTTAAGTGTCCCATTTCCTAATCTAATTCCCTCAGCATCACCCGACTTAATTCGACTACATTCCATTATCCTCATTTTGCTTTTGTTGATGTTCATCTTATATCCTCCTTTCAAGACACTATCCATTCCATTCAACTGCTCTTCCAAGTCCTTTGCTGTCTCCGACAGAATTACGATGTCATCGGCGAACCTCAAAGTTTTTATTTCTTCTCCATGGATTTTAATACCTACACCGAATTTTTCTTTTGTTTCCTTTACTGCTTGCTCAATAAACAGCTTGAATAACATCGGGGATGGGCTACAACCCTGTCTCATTCCCTTCCCAACCACTGATTCCCTTTCATGCCCCTCGACTCTTTTAACTGCCATCTGCTTTCTGTACAAATTGTAAATAGCCTTTCGCTCCCTGTATTTGACCCCTGCCACCTTCAGGATTTGGAAGAATATTTGAGTCAACATTGTCAAAAGCTTTCTCTAACTCTACAAATGCTAGAAACATAGGTTTGCCTTTCCTTAATCTATTTTCTAAGATAAGTCGTAAGGTCAGTATTGCCTTACGTGTTCCAACATTTCTACGGAATCCAAACTAATCCTCCCCGAGGTCAGCTTCTACCAGTTTTTCCATTCGTTTGTAAAGAATTCGTGTTAGTATTTTGCAGCCGTGACTTATTAAACCGATAGTTCGGTAGTTTTCACATCTGTCAACACACGCTTTCTTTGGTATCGTAATTATTATATTCTTATTAAAGTCTGAGGGTATTTCGCCTGTTTCATACACCTTGCTCACCAGATGGTAGAGTTTTATCAGGACTGGCTCTCCTAAGGCCGTCAGTAATTCCACTGGAATGTTGTCTACTCACGGGCCCTTGTTTGGACTCGGGTCTTTCAGTGCTCTGTCGAACTCTTCACGCAGTACCGTATCTCCCATTTTATCCTCATCTACTTCCTCTTCCATTTCCACAATATTGTCCTCAAGTACATCGCCCTTGCAGTGACCCTCTATATACTCCTTCCACCTTTCTGCTTTCCCTTCTTTGCTTAGAACTGGGTTTCCATCTGAGCTTTTGATCTTCATACAAGTGGTTCTCTTATCTCCAAAGGTCTCTTTAATTTTCCTGTAGGCAGTATCTATCTTACCCCTAGTGAGATAAGCCTCTACATCCTTACATTTGTCCTCTAGCCATCCCTGCTTCGCCATTTTGCACTTCCTGTCGATCTCATTTTTGAGACGTTTGTATTTCTTCTTGCCTGCTTCACTTACTCCCTTTTTTGTATTTTCTCCTTTCATCAATTAAATTCAGTATCTCTTCTGTTACCCAAGGATTTCTACTAGCTCTCGTCTTTTTACCTACTTGATCCTCTGCTGCCTTCACTATTTTTATTCTTCAAAGCTACCCATTCTTCTTCTACTGTATTTCTTTCCCCCATTCCTGTCAATTGTTCCCTTATGCTCTCCCTGAAACTCTGTACAACCTCTGGTTCTTTCAGTTTATCGAGGTCCCATCTCCTTAAACTCCCACATTTTTGCAGTTTCTTCAGTTTTAATCTAAAATTCATAACCAATAGAGTGAGGTCAGAGTCCACATCTGCCCCTGGAAATGTCTTACAATTTGAAATCTGGTTCCTAAATCTCTGTCTTCCCATTATATAATCTATCTGAAACCTGTCAGTATCTCCAAGGTTCTTCCATGTATACAACCTTCTTTCATGATTCGTGAACCAAGTGTTAGTTATGCTCTGTGCAAAATTCTACCAGGCGGCTTCCCCTTTATTTCTTAGCCCCAATCCATATTCACCTGCTACGTTTTCTTCTCTTCCTTTTCCTACTGTCAAATTCCAGTAACCCTTGACTATTAAATTTTCATCTCCCTTCACTACCTGAATAATTTCTTTTATCTCATCATACATTTCATCAATTTCTTCATCATCTGCAGAGCTAGTTGGCATATAAACTTTTACTACTGTAGTTGGTTTGGGCTTCGTGTCTATCTTGGCCACAATAATGCATTCACTATGCTGTTTGTAGTAGCTTACATGCACTCCTATTTTTTATTAATTATTAAACCTACTCCTGCATTACCTCTATTTGTATTTGTATTTATAACCCAGTATTCACCTACCAAAAGTCTTGTTCCTCCTTCCACCGAACTTCACTAATTCCAACTATATCTAACTTTAACCTATCCATTTCCATTTTTAAATTTTCTAACCTACCTGCCCAATTAAGGGATCTGACATTCCACGCTCCGACCCGTAGAACACCAGTTTTCTTTCTCCTGATAACGACATCCTCTTGAGTAGTCCCCGCCCGGAGATCCGAATGGGGGACTATTTTACCCAAGAGGATGCCGTCATCATTGAATCATACAGTAAAGCTGCATGCCCTCGGGAAGAATTACAGCTGTAGTTTCCCCTTGATTTCAGCCATTTGCAGTACCACAACAGCAAGGCCGTTTTGGTTAGTGTTACAGGCCAGATCAGTCAATCATCCAGACTGTTGCCCCTGCTATTACTGAAAAGGCTGTTGCCCCTCTTCAGGAACCACACGTTTGTCTGGCCTCTCAACAGACACCCCTTCGTTGTGGTTGCACCTACTGTACGGGTATTTGTATTGTTGAGGCATGCAAGCCTCCCCCCACCGACAAGGTCCATGGTTCATGGAGGACATATGTAGTTGATAATCAAATATTATGACAATTCTGTTAATTATGAAATATCATGAAAAAAAGCAAAGTTTTGTCACTAAATTAAATACACTTGCATAGAGAATATGATGATTTTAGTGTAGTTTTATAATTTCTGTATTTTAACATTGATTCTTTTAATGTATATAACCACCTACTGCCAATTACTGGTTTTTGTGTTGGGTACTATGCTTGGTTCCGCTGTTGTGTTTCTGGAGATGTGAGCGTTTTAAGTGCTTGCTATCACAATATGGTGTTCACCAAGACATATTCCACCTCTTTTGCTTCAGTGCATATTTTAAGGGAAAAGCTTTGAGATTTATCTGTGTTGTTGAGCTTTTACAAATATTTTTGAATATTCTAAAATATTCTCAAATGTTCTACATTTTAGAATGTTTTAGAAAGTTCCTGAATGTTTCGGAATGTTCTCAATGTTCTATAAAGATGTGTTTGGCAGAGTACTTTATTTCAATTAGTGTATTGTCAAATACTTGAGTGGATTTGAGTATTTTTTTTTAGTGTGACGTACTAATATATCTACGACTTTATGAATGTTCACTTTTATTATGTTCTTGAGTTATCTGAAATGTCTGCAGAAAACGAATTAAAATAAAAACAATGCAAAACAGGTCTTCTTTAGCTAGTAAGTTATTCCTTGTTAATCCAGTGGTGAATGACATGTCTACGGTGCACAACTAGCTATACTAAATAGCTTACCCATTTCCAGTGAAGTGGTGTCAAGGAAAAAACAGAATTGACTAGACAGCAGAGGGAACTGATGAACTCAGATGTTAAGTCCCATAGTGCTTAGAGCCATTTGACCAGACAGCAGAAAATTTCAAGATACAGAAAACTGATATGAGGAATGTGTGCAGTGTGACATGTCATTTCCAAATTTAATGTATTTAGTGAGTGGTTTCTGTCAAGCTGCTTTCCTAAGAAAACAATTATGGCACTAATAACACACCATAAAAGCCTTGATTTGATTTGCAAAGGGAATTAAAATCAAGTGAAAGGAAAAGGAAATTTTTGAAATGACAACAACAGAGTAATAGTACTGACTACATGTTATAAGAAATACTGCTTGTCCTAAGAGAAATGATAAAAGAAAACCTCTATACAATATCTAAAACCAGTAATTCAGGTAGTAAACTAAGTCTATATTTCCCAAACAGTAAAAAGAGAGAGCAGGAAATAGTAGAATTACAAATGCTAGCATTTGGGCAACTGACACTTTGTAATCACTTCCTTGGAGTAGGTGAGAAGATTTGCATTGGCAGTTCAAATGATAAAGCAATAGGGTACATGCAGGAGGCAACCCCTTTTACAGGCAAATCATAAGTACTGCTTTGTTTGCCAGAGAAATTAAGAATATTGTTAACTCCTCAAAACTAAAACCTCACATGAAGTTGACAATATCCTGTTCTTCGAAAATGTGCAATGTACTGAGTCACGTAATCAATACATCACTATCACGGGGATATTTTGAGACAGATTGAAATATGCTATTGTTAGGTCCCTTTACAAGTGAGGTAGTAAGACAGATATTAATAATGACTGTACACTGATTAGTTAACCTGTTTCTCAAAGGCCCTGGAAAAAATTGTGTAAGCAAGAACTGTAACACACCTATCTTGCAAAAAGATATTTACGCTTATTTTATATTTCAGTAAAATCTCTCCACAGAACATGGTAGTCTCCAATTAAAAAATTTAAATGGCAAAGTATTGCAGACTGATATTTCCCACAACTTGTCAAAAGCACATTGTGCAGTTCAGAGTAATCAAATATTATGGCAACAGAGATATTGCTGGTTACATGTTTTCATCCTGCCTAGTTAAAAACATGCAGTGTGTTGCATGAAGCAGCTCAGGGTGTGTTCACAATAAATCTTAGTTTTTAGAATGAAGAATAATATTGTCAGATGTACCATAGGTTTCAATATTGGATGCAGTCATGTTCTTGATATTTACTTGTATAAATTATCTTCCATCGTGTATCTAAGAAACACAAATAGTTCTCTTTGCTGATCATGTAAGTTAACTTCAACACTTGAAAATATAAATAATGTTTCTGAAATTAATATCTGGTTCTCTGAAAATACATTGTCACTGAATTTAGATAAAATACTATACATGCTGTTCTGTACTGCACAAGGCTTAACCATAGCATTAGAAGTAATGCATGAGGGTAAATCAGTAAATAAAACAATATTCCAAATTTTTTGTTTTATTTTGATAAGAACCAGAACTGTAGTCATGTTGTGAGTCATCTCAATGGTCTAACAATGGATCCCTTGAGTGCAAGTTTAGTCTTCAGTGAGGCTCATTTGAAACTGTTGCATTAACAATTCTAACAGGAAAAATGTTAGGTGCTAAAGACTCACCTTGTGCATCATGAGGGCGTCAGAAAATGAGTGTCCAGGAGGTGCAGAGATCAATCTTCTGTGGGATGTATGTATTACACTTCTCTAAATGGACATCATTGACATTCAATAAATTTTTAAAAGAAATTACTAAATTCCACCATGAAGACCAAGCGATTACAAAAGTTTGCACCATCAAAATCGAAGGGGAACTCCTTGGGTGTTACAAACTGTGCACGACATTCAGCTAGGTATCCATATAAAAGCACATTGGTGTAACAGGGTGATGAGAAATGTTGGAAAGTGATGGCATGGAACCAAATGTGAAAAGAGGCATAGCTGCAGAGAGTGTGATAATGTTTTATAGGCACAGAAAAAACAAACATCCAGAGGCTGAATTTGTCCAGCAGTTCCAGGTGGTATGAGTTGTAATGTTGCACACTTCAGGAGGGATAGTGTACTCTTGAGTACAGACCACAAATCAAGCAAGTTATTTTGACCAGCTATTGGCTAAAAGTAATGTGCATACCATAGTTATAGTGTTCATGACCATTTTCTCATTTTTGCTTACTGTGATGTAAATATTCCCTGCTGCCCTTGCAAGATCATGCAGACAAGTAGGGGGCAGAGCATGTCCAACTTCTCACACCACAATAAATAACTTCCAGCAAATTTGCAATCCAGATTAATAGTCAGCATAATTATAGACAAATGCATTAAGGCACTGATCTTCATACAACTCTCTTGCTACCTACAATTTGCAGGGTTCCTTTCATATTCCCCTTCAAATCCGAATTGGTTGGAGTTGAAAACAGGTTCTTTACTAAATGATGGGAGAAGTTTGTTTATCTCATCTACAGATTTTTCAGCCGATTCCACAATTTGCTGTGCATCATCAAATTGACACTTTGTTTCAAATTTCATTAACTTAGACCTTGCCATTCTGTGGCACTGAAGTTAAACAACCATCCACTGCTGCTCTTGAAATAACTGTAATCTGTTGCGCACAATTTGATGTGCATAACATAGGTCACTATCATGCATATCTCTGAATTGTCTTGGGCAAACTTGAAACATGCAAACGCCAGTTTTTGTAACAAGTGCGCCTTGCCCTCCCTATAATATACATAGTTTTTCTTGTGCACTACAGCCACATTGCTGTAGATTTATTCGAAATACCCTCATAATGTTGTTTACTGTGCTCCGTTTTATCTTCCATGTTCGTAATTGTCTTATTACGCATTCCTTGAACAATGATTGGTCCTTTACTGTGTTCCACTGGAGCCACGATGTGTGTCTCCCTGTCACAAAAGGATAACGAACTACATGGCTCAATACCTGTTTCAATATCACTTTCACTTATGCATGTATCATCATTATTGATCTCCACTTGTACATTGTATGTGATGCCACACATTCCACTGACTAATTTTGCAGAAATGCTAATATTTCACCTGCTACTTCTGTCTCACTCTGAAATTCCTTGGGTGCCTTTCTGATGAATTGTTAACTTTGGAACTGTTGTTGTAGATATAATGCAACATTTGCTTTGTTTGTTGTTGCTATTGCTCTGATTTGTATCAGCACCACTAGCACTGTAGCAGTTTTTTGAGTTACTTGTTGACTAAGCAGTTCAAATATGTTCCGTAGCATCATGCTGTGGTCACCATTTGAATACTTCCAGTCCTGCCCCCTGTTGCCATTGGCAGTCATTAGTTTAGTTCCATGGTAGACAATATGTGGGGCATCAAATGCAGTAAACATCATTGGACTTTTGCGACCTTGCACTCAAGCGGTTCTTTGTAAGTTCTTCAGAATGTGTTATGAATAAAATAAAAATGTCAGAAAGTTGACATAATTTACTGTTTTCATACTCTGTCTTATGTCTGCTTCGATCATATTTGATCATTATCGTGAGATAATAACGAGACGGGAGTCTCAAAGGACACATTTAATTATAATATCCTGGGATAGTTCATAACTGAGAAAAAAACAGTTGTTGCAAAGAAGCACATAATAGTGATAGCAGATGGTGTCCCCTCTACAACTTCTTGTAGACAGCTCACTTGGTCACACTGACAAGTTTCACAGTACAACTACTGCCTAATGAAGTTTGTTGTCAACAATCTATCAAGGTTTAAAAATAATAACATTCATAAATATAACACTAGAAGAAACTGATTTGCACTATCCATCACTCAAATTTAATGGTACACAGAAATGAGTGAGGTATACAGCCATAAAAATCTTTGATTACTTACTCAGTGATGTAGATAATTTAATGGGCAATACAATTAATTTCTAACAACTGAAATCATATCTGCTTAACAACTCGTACTCCTATTGTATGTGATTTTTTTTTTTAAAAAAAGAAAGGAACAAAGAGACAGAACAACATAGTTAAGGATAGGTAACTGTATTATGGAAACAAAACCATAAATTAAGAAATCTGGAAGTGTTTGCGATGTTTCAGTACTTTTCACCAAGAAAGTGTACTGCAATGGTAAAACTTGACTCTTTTTTTCACAGCATAGCAAGAGGTTGCAATTATGACCAAACTCCAAGTTACTAACAAGGGAAACTCCCTTTCGTACTCCCTCAGATTTAGTGGTAAGGTGCCCCATTGGATAGCCCGTCAAAAACTGAACACAGATCAAGCATGAAAACAGGTAGGAGTATACTGAACTGAAAAAAGAAGCAAAATAGAAACAGTGAATGTCCGAGCTCAACATGTCCAACATCGAGCGAATTTGAACAGCCACAGTATTAGGCTTAAGGTGGCAGTTCCATGTTCAAATCTTCATACTTCAGAGACATGAAGTAAATTTCAGAATTATTTCAGCTTCTTTTCATCTAAGGCAACCTATACATATTGGTTCCTCCAATTACCTCATGGAAAAAGACCTCGAAGGTAAAAAGTAGATAGGTGAACTCTTACAGGAACGTACCACAACTGTTATTACCATGAAGCATTTGCAAGTGGAACAGTAAGAAGCTGTAGTTCCATGTCAATTCAACAGAGCACTCAATAACCTGACCAACTCGGATATCTTTTAAATGTGGTGCATCAAATGATCCAAATAAGAGAGGGAAAATACCAATTTTCAGATATACAGGGTGGTCCATTGATAGTGACTAGGCCAAATATCTCACGAAATAAGCATCAAATGAAAAAACTACAAAGAACGAAACTTGTCTAGCTTGAAGGGGGAAATCTGATGGCGCGATGATTGGCCCACTAGATGGCGCTGCCATAGGTCAAACAGATACAACTGCATATTTTTTTTTTTTTTTTTTTTTTTTTTTTTTAATAGGAACCCCCATTTTTTAATTACATATTCGTGTAGTACGTAAAGAAATATGGATGTTTTAGTTGGATCACTGTTTTCGCTTTGTGATAGATGGCACTATAATAGTCACAAACTTATAAGTACGTGGTATCACGTAACACTCCGCCAGTGTAGACGGTATTTGCTTCGTGATACATTACCCGTGTTAAAATGACCGTTTACCAATTGCGGAAAAGGTCGGTATCGTGTTGTATGGCTATTGTGATCAAAATGCGCAACGGGTGTATGCTATGTATGCTGCTCGGTATCCTGGACGTCCATCATTAAAGTGTCCGGACCGTTCGCTGGATAGTTATGTTATTTAAGGAAACAGGAAGTGTTCAGCCACAACCTGCAACAAATGATGATGCCCAACTAGATGTTTTAGCTGCTGTCGCGGCTAATACGCAGACAAATAGCGGGAGAATTGGGAATCTCAAAAACGTCGGTGTTGAGAATGCTACATCAACATCGATTGCACTCATACCATCTATGCACAAGGAATTGCATGGTGACAACTTTGAATGTCATGTACAATTCTGCCAATGGGCGCAAGAGAAATTACGGGACGATGACAGATTTTTTGCACCCGTTCTTTTTAACGACGAAGTGTCATTCACCAACAGTGTAACGTAAACTGGTATAATATGCACTATTGAGCAATGGAAAATCCACGATGGCTGCGACAAGTGGAACATCAGCGACCTTACCGGGTTAATGTATGGTGCGGCATTATGGGAGGAAGGATAATTAGGCCCCATTTTATTGATAGCAATCTAATTGGTGCAGTGTATGCTGATTTCCTACGTAATGTTCTACCGATGTTACTACAACATGTTTCCCTGCATGATAGAATGGCGATGTACTTCCAACATGATGGATGTCCGGCACATAGCTCGGGTGCGGTTTAAGTGATATTGAATAGCATATTTCATGACAGGTGGATTGGTTGTCAAAGCACCATACCATTGGCCCGCACTTTCACCGGATCTGACGTCCCTGGATTTCTGTCTGTGGGTAAAGTTGAAGGATATTTGCTATCGTGATCCACCGACAACGCCTGACAACATGCGTCAGCGCATTGTCAATACACTTGTGAACATTACGGAAGGCGAACTACTCGCTGTTGAGAGGAATGTCGTTGCATGTATTGCCAAATGCATTGAGGTTGACGGACATCATTTTGAGCATTTATTGAATTAATGTGATATTTACAGGTAATACTATTGCAACATCATGCGTTCTCAGAAATGATAAGTTCACAAAGGTATGTGTATCACATTGGAACTACCAAAACAAAATGTTCAAATGTACCTATTTTCTCTATATTAATTTAAAAAACCTGCCTGTTACCAACTGTTCGTCTGACATTGTGAGCCATATGTTTGTGACTATTACAGCACCATCTATCACAAAGCGAAAACAGTGGTCCAACTAAAACATTCATATTTCTTTATGAACTACACAAATATGTAATACAAAATGGTGGTTCCTATTTTAAAAAATCTGTTGATGTCCGTTTGACCTATGGCAGCGCCATCTAGTGCCATCTGGTTTTCCTCTTCAACTAGACAAGTTTCGTTCTTTGTAGTTTTTTTTCGTTTGACGTTTATTTCGTGAGATATTTGGCCCGGTCACGATCAATGGACCACCCTGTACATGACAATTACAAAGAAAGTTGCAGGTCTGCAAAGTTTGAGATAGTGTGAAATTTACAGGCACCTTTCTCAGTATAAATTACTATAATTCTGGTTCTAATTGAGATATAGGAATGAAACTTTTTTGTGTAAGTGAAAATCTAATGAGTGGAGCCTTGCAATGATATGCAGCATGACTCGTTCCAAGAATTTTCATATTCAAACACCTTTAATACCTCAATTGTTGCTTGTATTGTACGAAAAAAAAAACACACACACACACATTTTCAGTTTTAGTTTGGTTAAAGTTAGTTCACTGTCCTTAAACCAGTGAAAATAAAACCTCAGATTGGCTTTCCATCGTTCCTTTAGGTCCTCTGTCATTTCTTGTTGGAATGAGAGTGGTATCGTCACCATACAGGATAGATTTTCATGGCATACCAGGTAGGTAGATCGTATTAAACAGTATGGGGTCCCAGTACAGAATCTTGAGGCATACATCTCAAACCATCTTGGAATGCAGAGCTCAAGTCATTATAGTGTACCTTCTGTTTCCTATTGCCTAGATACGGTTCTATAAGGGTGATATCTATATCTTGAATGCCATACCACCTAATTTTATGTATTATACTCCAATTACTCAGAGTCAAATCCTGTTCTTAGTTCAATCAGTAGGGTATCAACAGATGATTTTCCTTCATACACACTGAGAATTGTCAGCTCAACATTTTAAACAGCTGTTTGTGTAGGTAAACTTTCCCTTGAAACCATATGGAGTGTCAGTATTCCATTACAGGTGAAATGTTTGTAAAATTTTTGGTACATGCAATGTTGTACTATTTTAGAAAGTGTTGTTACAAGAGATATAGGAAGGCAGTCATCAACACATGACTAGTCTCCTTTTTCATGTAGCTGGACAACTACTGTTATCTTTAAGAAGACGGGAAGAGAGAAACTCGTGAAAATTCAGTTCATTAGTACACAAAGAGACTGTAGCATAACGTCCACTATCTTTTTAATAACAAAATTGGACAGACCATACAAGCTTCAGATTTTGAGTTGCTGAATTTTGCTATAGCTGCAATTCGTCCCCACTTGAATATTAGTGTTGCAGGTTTGTTGTGCAATATGAATAACTTTGTTTTTCTATATATTCCGCAATGCTTAATTTATAGTTGTCATTTTGATGTATTGTGTGTCCTTTGTTAACAGCTTATAAAAGAAGTTATTCATTTCATTTGGTGTGATATTGGTAGTACCACAAGTGGCTCTATTAGTATTACCCAGTTCTGATTTGATAACTCTCTAAGCAGCCTTACATTTCTTTTGTGATTGCTGAATATAGTTTTCATTTGCCATTAGTTTCTGTTTTACTAGGTCTGTTCAAAAAATTGCAGAATTTTGTACAAAAAATTTTCTACCCTTACCTTTTACTTACTGTGCATGGTATCCTTCAAACTACTCTCCTTCACAATTGTTACACCATTTCCACTTCCAGAAACAGTCTTGGTACGCCTCTTGCTGGATTGTTCAAAGTGCTGTCTGCAAATTTTCTTTTATCTCGTTATTGCTGCAAATCTTTGTCCTTTCAATTGGGGTTTCAAGTTCCACCCTCCCCCTTCCCAAAGTCTGCAGAGGCCAGGTCTTCTCTCAAGGACGATGGTTCAATCCCGCGTCCGGCCATCCTGATTTAGGTTTTCCGTGATTCCCCTAAATCACTCCAAGCAAATGCCAGGATGGTTCCTCTGAAAGGGCACGGCTGACTTCCTTCCCCATCCTTCCCTAATCCAATGAGACCGATAACCTCACAGTCTGGTCTCCTTCCCCAAACAACCCAACCCAACCCCCTTCTCTCAAGGAACGTCTTGTTCACAGACTGCGAGGCAAACGACTTTCTAGTCTTGGTTCATGAGTTGTGGGATGAAATAGACAGGAACACAGTGCATTCCAAGATGCTATGTCAGGGGTTAATGACATGACCCAACTGAAATGTTACATTCTTCTGCAACCTCTCAGGCAGTCGGTCTTCAATTGGCAGGAACAATTTTGTTGATATTCTTGACATGAGCGTCGTCGGTAGATGTTAAAAGGCATCCCGAATGAGGGTCATCTTTAACTTCCATCCGGCCATTTTTAAACAGTGTGAACCATTCATAACACCAAGTACAACTTCAGCACTTATCATTGTAGGCTTCCTGCATCACTTGGTGTGTCTCTGTAAATGTTTCTCTGAGTTTCAAGCAAAATTTAATGCAGACACAGCTCCTCTAACTCTTTCATCTCGAAATTTGGAAACTGTGCCACATAACATTCTATTCAGTACAGCACTTCCGGCAGTTTCACGTTAAACACAGGCGTGTGCAGGGATGCCAACTGCATTTCACTCCAACACACCATTGACACGGAATTACGAATGTCTCAGAAGTTTTTGGACAGACTTCATATAATTTCTGACCTGTACCTCTTCTTTAGTTGAAGGTACTTACGTCTGTGTTCTTCCCTGATCTCTGATCTGTTATAGAGATTGATAACTGGTGTTCTTTATTTTTTGCAGTCAGGTGCGAACCATTGATGTAAACTTCTGTGATTACTTTTTCTTGGTTTTCGCTTGTATCTTTTTAATACTCGAGGACAGCACTTATTAAATATATTAGAAGCAGAGCTGACAAAGCTGTCAAAAGCTTCATCTGCATTTGTAAATTAAGATAGGAAGCTGAACCATTCTGTCGTATGCAACTGTGCATTGATGTATCATTAACAATCGTAATGTACTTGGGTTGTTTACATTGTTCTGTGGGACGTTTTGTCAGCAGTTTTAACCAAATTCCTCCATGATGTGATAGATATATAATAGCCCTATTTCATACGTATTTCTTTCTGCATTTGTCCAGAAATAGCAGCAGTCTTGTTGGCTTGTTATTTGCATGAAACATATGATGAGACTACTTGAGGACATCAAGCAAGTGTAAGTGCTTTGTTGTTTGCAACCCTAATGTCAATGTTGATATCCTCAAAAATTACAACGTTATGTTGATTGTATTTTTCCGAATAGGAGATTGTTCTGTCTGGTACCTGTGTAAGAACATCAGTATACATATGCAAAATAATTTTTGGGCACAATGTCTTTGGTGTGCCATCTTGATATTCACTATGTTTGTGCTAGCATATTGGATCAATACTTTTTTTTTCGAAAGAAAAAAATGGAAAAAAAGAAGAGGAAAAAGGTGGGGTGTTTCGAGGTGCTAAAGCCCAAGGTTAAAGTCAATGGCGTTAAATGTGAAAAATCTTAGAAACACATGATGTTTCATATCAATGTAATACTGTACTCATTGGCTTTTCAATTATACACGTTTCACTGCTGAATCTTGATTGGAATCAGAATTATAGGCACTTACGTTTGACAAAGATGCATGTAAATATCACGCAATTTCCAAACTTTGCATACCTGTAACTTTTTTCACGATTGTCATTTAAGTCTGGCAAATTGGTAGTTTTCCATCTCATATCTGGAGCACTGAATGCACCAAATCTGAAAGAAAACTGAGGTGATCAGGGTGAAAATGGTACTTTTCTGCATTGAACTGACGCAATTACCCGAAGTGATAAATAACAGTGGTACACAAAATAACCTCCACCACATACCAGATACAAAAACAACCTAATAAAAACATGTTAAAGGGATCTGTATTCCGAACAGATCCATTACACAATGCATAGAAAAGCAGTTGCTTAAAAATATCTGAGTCTTCCGTCCAATCTTACAAAATTGGTGAATATTGGAAAAAAAACGGTATAAGAACTCACTTACTTCCCAGAACATTTTTTAAAAAAATTCAGGACGTGGGAATCAATTCCAAAATGTTGTACTTCTGCTACTCATGATGAGTCTTTTGTGGCACTGTAATTACAATTATTGGAAATGGGTTTCTTGATCAAACTAATGTACGTATGTCACATATTTGAAAAAGATAGTTCATTTGATCTCTTCATGCAAGGAGGCAATGAGGATGTTTTCAAATGAACTGAGAAGTTGTCTGCTTTGAATTTTTCTTCTCCCATAGTTCTGAAAGCACAGTATCGTAAGTGCGGAAGTGAGACATTCTGTTTGCTGCATACCACCCAAGCCATTACAACTGCCTGCGTCTATATCTGTGCGCTAAATACACAGAAGAACAACAACATGTTTCCCCTTTTTTTAGGTGGAGAAGCTGCTCTGTACATTTTGAGTCATGTTCTCTGTGGGGTAAAACTGCAGCACTTGTGAGTCGCTAAGGGGATTAAAGTAAATTATAAACTTCAAAGATCAATAAGACCTGATCTGCTCATAATCTTCAGGACTCCATACAGCGATGTACTGAACTCATGTGTCTTGCAGTGATGAGATGGCGAGGCGCGGCGACTCGAGCGCACCGAGAATTTCTCGAGCCTCTAGTTCTCAAGCAATTCTCGAGAAGCTCACGAGAGATGGCTCGGCGGCGTGTGCCGCTGCGCACCAGTTGGCTGCGACAACATACGCCGCGCCGCGTTGTTTTATGAATTGAAAGCCGCCGCTAGACAAACACGCTGGCTGCTCGCTGTGCTCGTAACTAGTATGTCTCAGGTTTCATTCGAGTAAAGTCGTTATTCAAATCAATATGGACACTCGAAAACTAACGTCATGGTGCTGGCAATACTTTACGGAGGATGGAGATAACGTTACTTGCAACATTTGTCGTAAAAACCTCCGTAATGTATCAAAAAATACAACAAGCATGATTAGACATCTTAAACTGCACAATTTATCGAGCAATAAAACAGCGACGTCCGTGGATACAGATGCTCATTCTTCTAATAGTGCGAGGCAGACAAAATATCCAGGTATGTGTGGTACAAAACGTGAATTCCGTGCAAAAGTTCGGATAGTGTCCGAAGCGGTCCGCCACGCATTAAAAAAAAATGATAATCTACAACATACCCCAAAATCAAACCTATACTATCCTAGCTTTTGCACGATACGATATGTAATTTAATTGGACTAGTTGTCGAGCATAAGGTATCCCCTTGCAGGGGCACTAATCTAAATCTTACGTTTCTCTTCATAGAGGGAAGTAAACGACAACAACAGCTAGATGAAGCACTAGTGGCCATGATAACAGACGATTTTTAACCACTTCCAATCGTCGAGGACACTGGTTTTCGACGTTTTGTTTCACTGTTGGGCCCACTATACTCGATACCAAATCGAAAAAAGTTGCGCCTCATGATTGAGGACGATTACCATAAACAGAAAGAGGCTGTAAACTTGGCCATGGAAGACTCTACTTGTGTTTATTTAGCGACCGATATTTGGACCTCACTCAATAGTGAGGCATATATTGCTGTAACTGGTCATTTCATTAACACTAATTGGAGTCTGAAAGCTTTAGCTCTCGAGACATTCCGTATCCCGGAAAAGGTTACAGCGCTAAATATTAGTGAGGCGTTAGATAACGTGATTTCAAAATGGATCATTGAAAACAAAGTTGTAAGCACCACAACTGACAACGCCAGTAACACGACGGCAGCCATACAACTTATTCACAGTGGCAACATAGATATGCAACATGTGCCTTGTTTAGCACACACTATCAATTTAGTTGTGAAAAGTTCTTTGAACAGCAACACTGAGCTCTGCATAATGCGGGAAAAGGTCAGAAAAATTGTTAGCTATTTTAAAAACAAGTTGCAATGCTAATGGCCGGCCACGGTGGTCTAGTGGTTCTAGGCGCTCAGTCCGGAGCTGCGCGACTGCTACAGTCGCAGGTCGAATCCTGCCTCGGGCATGGATGTGTGTGATGTCCTTAGGTTAGTTAGGTTTAAGTAGTTCTAATTTCTAGGGGACTGATGACCATAGATGTTAAGTCCCATAGTGCTCAGAGCCATTTGAACCATTTTTGCAATGCTAATGATAAACTCCATGAGATCCAGGATCTAATGAAAAAACCTGTTCATAAATTGATTCAGGAAATCGAAACCCGATGGAACAGTGCGTTTTATATGCTACAACGTCTAGTGGAGCAAAAGGAATGCATTGCAGCCTGTTTATCAACTTTGTATTCAGGTGTAGAGAACCCCACAGCTGACGAGTGGCGAATTTTAAGCGAATGTTTATGTGTACTAGAGCCATTTGAAGTGGTAACAAGTGAAATCTCAACTGAAGGCGTATGCAATGGGAAGTGGGCTACCACGACAGCGCAAGAGCTACAGCAACGTCTGCAAAACTCACTAATAGCCCGGCTAGGCTTAATAGAAACAAAAAAAGTACATGCTGTTGCCACAGTTCTCGACCCAAGATTCAAAAAGTTACCATTTACGAATCCCATTCATTCAAAACATGCCGATGCAAGTCTGAAAACAGATACCCAGGTCTATCTGTCGTGGCAAAAAAATCTTGCAATACCTGCAACTTCTGTTCCCAGTGAAAGAATATTTTCGAAAACAGGACTACTTATAGACAAACAAAGAAGCAGACTAAAAGGCCAATTGGTTAATAAAATCATATTTCTAAACAAAAATCGACGACAGTGTTGCAATGCGATATAAAAATGCCTTCTGCTGAACTACTTTTGTTTACTTTGTTTCTTCTGTAAGTAAACTCATGTACGCAGTTTTTGTATATAAAAGGCTATAGTACCTCTCTTTTACGTTTAAGCATACATACATACATGCAGAATGTACAAGGTAATTTATTTTGTAAGAATAAAGCTTCTGTTTTATGGGAATTCTGTGCTTTGTTTTAAACAACAATTCTATGATTTTTGTCTTATGAGACATATACTAATACTTCAGTAAACATTAATAACGGTAGTACAGTTGATATCAATCATAGAATTTCAAAGTTTTCCGAGCACGTACGTACGACGATTACGACCGCTGTGGCTCGGTGCTTCGTGGACTGAAGGTTTGCGCAATTTCTCAGAGAGCGCAGCACTGTCAATTTCTCGTGCATACCCGAGATATTCTCGAGAAATTGCCTTCGCGTCGCGGGTTTCTCGAGCGCGATCATAGCCCATCCCTAGTGTCTTGCATTCATGTGCTTTACTGCCAGTACAAGATCTGACAACATCCTAGTCAGGCTACACACTAAATATTCCATTCACATTGACAAATGGAGTTCTCATTTTCTACACAGCAACTCTCTCTCTAATACTGTTGCTAAGGAGCATAATTCAATACCTTTTAAGGAACCATTGCACTCCAAACACAGCAGCCTATACAAGCTACATAAATTACTAGTGGGCAGTCTTTCACATGTATCCAAAAGATCCCATTGAAAGTTACCAGAAAATCACTCCACTTGTAGCCAAGCAATGGGAAGATGTTGTTGTTGTTGTGGCCTTCAGTCCTGAGACTGGTTTGATGCAGCTCTCCATGCTACTCTATCCTGTGCAAGCTTCTTCATCTTCCAGTACCTACTGCAACATACATCCTTCTGTATCTGTTTAGTGTATTCATCTCTTGGTCTCTGTCTACGATTTTTACCCTCCACGCTGCCCTCTAATACTAAATAGGTGATCCCTTGATGCCTCAGAAAATGTCCTACCAACCGATCCCTTCTTCTAGTCAAGTTGTGCCACTAACTTCTCTTCTCCCCAATCCTATTCAATACCTCTTCATTAGTTACATGATCTACCCATCTAAGATGGGAAGATAAGCAGGTGTTTATAGCATAATACATCTTCTAAGTTTGTTGTACTATGCAAGACCATGTTATCAAGAGTGGATTAATATTTCTTGGACGAGCACTGAATGTAACTAAAGTGTCTGATACTAATATATAGACAGGGCACTGGTTGCCCATAACTCCCCTTAATTTCCTGCACAACAATTAATAAAGATGGTGTCAATGATTGTTTTCCTAAGTTTTACCAGTTTTAATACATATTGAAAATCGATTTGTCTTACGATTTTAACATCAAAGAAAATCTATTCAGATTCAATTGTAAATTAATGGGTATCTGTTCTCTAAGATGTTGTCGAGATGAGTGTGGACCACATCTCAAGATTGTTGCTCATGATGGATTCCAGCTTAAGTTTTTCAGGTGGTGGTTTTACAGTGTTGCAAAGCTATTCCTTTCTTGTAAATTTAGTGATTAGTCAGCGACACATTTGGCTATCTTTGTAGTTTTATGTATCTGGGGCCTGCTTGTGTGCCACACACAAATGTCAATATTACCATCATAAGCTGCACTTGGGCAGTAGGAGCAGCTGAATGACAAAAAACCAAATGGAGCTTCGACAGTGCAGATGGTGTTTGTGTTTTGTGATTCCATTGTTCTTGATCAGAGGGCTAGACAGTCCAGACCTTTTTTTAAATTTTTTATTGATTTTTGCTTATCCATCTTTAATCAGTTACATGCAATTGATGTCGTCATGAGCAATGTACAATATACATATTAAGAAATATAACTATTGTGAGGTTTCACACAAAGCTAAAGTATACATTTTAAAAGAACATACATAATAAAGGGATACATTTGATACATAAAGATATCCCACATAACTAAAGTGTGCACTTTAAAGGATGTGCATAGTAAAAGAATACATTTCATACATAAGGATTTCTCCACATGTTTAACAGTTTAATGTGGAACTACAGAGAGAAAAAAATTGCTTAGGAAGTGGTACAAACAGAGTTGCAAGTTGTTTCGTAAGTCTCATGAAACCAAACTTTCAGGACATATTTACTCAACCACTGCTGGATGTTATCATTATTGAGCGCACCTATTCGTTTAAAAAAAATGAATTTTGCTAATCACATCAGGACAGATTTCACACACTTTAATTTTGTTTAAATAAGGTGCAAAATAATTAAAAATGGGAACTGACACAGGTGAAACTAATAGAAGCAGAAACTTCCCAGTAAAAAATGGGCCTGTAAATGATCCAGTTGGTCTGAAATTTCACGCATTCATCACAATATTTAGTGCACCAGAAAAGTTTATTTGAGAATTTGAATCAGTTTCTCTTAAAATGTATGAACTGTTATGCACAAAGTCAAGGACATCAACCAACGTCTTCAAGAGAATGTTATCTGTTGCAATAAACTACATATTATGAGGACAAAACTTCTGTTCCACATCTGTACCCAGCAGTATTTTACTAAATTCTTTCAGTTGAGTTATCTGCAGTGAACACAAACATTTTAGTATAATCATGAACTGTGAAATACCCTCGTTAACTGTTTTCAAAACTCGAAATTATTGCAAAGCAGCTGATTTTACAAATTCTGATTTCTAGTACTTTTTCAAGTACCCTTTTAATAGAAAGGGGTTCTTTGAACACTTCTGTTTAGAAACCGGTATAATGTTAGGGTCCTTCAGAGATTAATGGTCAATAATCCTTTCAATAACACTAAGAGACATACAGGATTCTGACAGAATCACCATTAAAATAAATCGGGACTCCTGTTTTTGTGTTTATTTCCTGGTTCAATTGCTGTATTATCACTGTAGTTGAAGAAGTGTCACGATGATCTCTCCATTGGCAAAAGATTCCGGTATAGTCCCCCATTCGGGTCTCCGGGAGGGGACTGCCAATGGGGCGGTTACCATGAGAAAAAGATTGAATAATCAAAGAAAGGATAATGTTCTACGAATCGTGGTGTGAAATGTCAGAAGCTTGAACGTGGTAGGGAAACTAGAAAATCTGAAAAGGGAAATGCAAAGGCTCAATCTAGATATAGTAGGGGTCAGTGAAGTGAAGTGGAAGGAAGACAAGGATTTCTGGTCAGATGAGTATTGGGTAATATCAACAGCAGCAGAAAATGGTATAACAGGTGTAGGATTCGTTGTGAATAGGAAGGTAGGGCAGAGGGTGTGTTACTGTGAACAGTTCAGTGACTGGGTTGTTCTAATTACACTCCTGGAAATGGAAAAAAGAACACATTGACACCGGTGTGTCAGACCCACCATACTTGCTCCGGACACTGCGAGAGGGCTGTACAAACAATGATCACACGCACGGCACAGCGGACACACCAGGAACCGCGGTGTTGGCTGTCGAATGGCGCTAGCTGCGCAGCATTTGTGCACCGCCGCCGTCAGTGTCAGCCAGTTTGCCGTGGCATACGGAGCTCCATCGCAGTCTTTAACACTGGTAGCATGCCGCGACAGCGTGGACGTGAACCGTATGTGCAGTTGACGGACTTTGAGCGAGCGCGTATAGTGGGCATGCGGGAGGCCGGGTGGACGTACCGCAGAATTGCTCAACACGTGGGGCGTGAGGTCTCCACAGTGCATCGATGTTGTCGCCAGTGGTCGGCGGAAGGTGCACGTGCCCGTCGACCTGGGACCGGACCGCAGCGACGCACAGATGCACGCCAAGACTGTAGGATCCTACGCAGTGCTGTAGGGGACCGCACCGCCACTTCCCAGCAAATTAGGGACACTGTTGCTCCTGGGGTATCGGCGAGGAACATTCGCAACCGTCTCCATGAAGCTGGGCTATGGTCCGGCACACCGTTAGGCCGTCTTCCGCTCACGCCCCAACATCATGCAGCCCGCCTCCAGTGGTGTCGCGACAGGCGTGAATGGAGGGACAAATGGAGACGTGTCATCTTCAGCGATGAGAGTCGCTTCTGCCTTAGTGCCAATGATGGTCGTATGCGTGTTTGACGCCGTGCAGGTGAGCGCCACAATCAGGACTGCATACGACCAAGGCACACACAGCCAACACCCGGCATCATGGTGTGGGGAGCGATCTCCTACACTGGCCGTACACCTCTGGTGATCGTCGAGGGGACACTGAATAGTGCACGGTACATCCAAACCGTCATCGATCCCATCGTTCTACCATTCCTAGACCAGCAAGGGAACTTGCTGTTCCAACAGGACAATGCACGTCCGCATGTATCCCGTGCCACCCAACGTGCGCTAGAAGGTGTAAGTCAACTACCCTGGCCAGCAAGATCTCCGGATCTGTCCCCCATTGAGCATGTTTGGGACTGGATGAAACGTCGTCTCACGCAGTCTGCACGTCCAGCACGAACGCTGTTCCAACTGAGGCGCCAGGTGGAAATGGCATGGCAAGCCGTTCCACAGGACTACATCCAGCATCTCTACGATCGTCTCCATGGGAGAATAGCAGCCTGCATTGCTGCGAAAGGTGGATATACACTGTACTAGTGCCGACATTGTGCATGCTCTGTTGCCTGTGTCTATGTGCCTGTGGTTCTGTCAGTGTGATGATGTGATGTATCTGACCGCAGGAATGTGTCAATAAAGTTTCCCCTTCCTGGGACAATGAATTCACGGTGTTCTTATTTCAATTTCCAGGAGTGTAGAATTGACAGCAGAGCAACACCGGCAACGATAGTTCAGGTATACATGTTGACATCGCAAGCTGAAGATGAACAGATAGAGAATGTGTATGAGGTAATTGAAAGTATGTAAAGGGGGACGAAAATCTAATAGTCATGGGCGACTGGAATGCAGTTGTAGGGGAAGGAGTAGAAGAAAAGAATACAGAAGAGTATTGGCTTGGGACAAGGAATGAAAGAGGAGAAAGACTAATTGAGTTCTGTAACAAGTTTCAGCTAGTAATAGCGAATACCGTGTTCGAGAATCACAAGAGGAGGAGGTATACTTGGAAAAGGCCGGGAGATACGGGAAGATTTCAATTAGATTACATCATGGTCAGACAGAGATTCCGAAATGAGATACTGGATTGTAAGGCATACCCAGGAGCAGATATAGACTCAGATCACAATATAGTAGTGATGAAGAGTAGGCTGAAGTTCAAGACATTAGTCAGGATGAATCAATATGCAATGAAGTGGGATACGGAAGATCTAAGGAATGACGCGATACGTTTGAAGTTCTCTAACGCTAATGATACAGCAATAAGGAATTGCGCAGTAGGCAGCACAGTTGAAGAGAAATGGACATCTCTAAAAAGGGCCATCGCAGAAGTTGGGAAAGAAAACATAGGTACAAAGAAGGTAGCTGCGAAGAAACCATGGGTAACAGAAGAAATACTTCAGTTGATTGATGAAAGCAGGAAATACAAACATGTTCCGGGAAAATCAGGAATACAGAAATACAAGTCGCTGAGGAATGAAATAAATAGGAAGTGCAGGGAAGCTAAGACGAAATGGCTGCAGGAAAAATGTGAAGACATGAAAAAGATATGATTGTTGAAAGGACAGACTCGGCATATAGGAAATTCAAAACAACCTTTGGTGACATTAAAAGCAACGGTGCTAACATTAAGAGTGCAACTGGAATTCCACTGTTAAATGCAGAGGAGAGAGCAGATATGTGGAAAGAATACATTGAAAGCCTCTATGAGGGTGAAGATTTGTCTGATGTGATAGAAGAAGAAACAGGAGTCGATTTAGAAGAGATAGGAGATCCAGTATTAGAATCGGAATTTAAAAGAGCTTTGGAGGACTTACGGTCAAATAAGGCACAAGGGATAGATAACATTCCATCAGAATTTCTTAAATCATTAGGGGAAGTTGCAACAAAACGACTATTCACGTTGGTGTGTAGAATATATTGAAATGTCTCCTTTGACACATAATACAAGATTGTGCTTAAACTGACACACAATATTTTTTTAGCGCAACACAATCTGACTTTCAGTAATCCCTACAAGAGAATGGCCCTGACTAACATTAACCTATACGTTTCACAAATCACTTACCTCGCAAAAATCTTCGTTACTCAAACTACTGCAATACAGCGAGCGCCACTACTGCCAGCTAAATAAAAGACTCAACTACAGAAGGCACTAACTACTGATAGGCATAGTTAGCGAATGAAAGATTTTAATAGAGAAGAAACAATGTATTTACCTTAATAGTCATAATATATATCAGTTCATGACATCTATTCTTACAAATTTCAAAACTCCTCCATCTCTCACCCCACGTCCACCACTGCTGGCGGCTCACCTCCAACTGCGCAACGCTAGGCACTGTTAACAGCCAACAGCCCAACACTACAATGGCAGACAACAATGCAAACCAGCCACAGACTGCACACGGCACAGCCAGTGATTTTCATACAGAGCGCTACGTGGCGGCGGCGTAACCAATAAAAAAAAACTAAACAGCCTACTTACATAGCCCCCATGCTCCCCCCACAAAAAATTTACAAATTGTTTTGGGCACTGGCCAATACAGATTAGAAAAAAATTTCATAATTATAATTACAATAACAAAGAAATCAAATGCACACACTTATTGATACATTGTTGGTCAAAAGCTAAAATTTTCTCACAGTCCATATAGACGGTCCTGATCATTCATCACAGTAAAATAGCAGTGTTTTTCTCAAAGACTGAGCAATAAAAGAAAATGCACACGGAAGTAGTGGATTTCCAAGCAGTCTTGAAGAAGTAGTGTTGTCCTTCCAACGGAAAGACAGTGCTGACTCTTGACATGCAGACAGATAATGGGCCACAACAGAACAAACCCACAGCAGAGTCAGTCGAAGTTTTGAAGAATTTTGGTTGGTAGGTCAACACAGAGTAGACCCATTGTAGTCCTGGTAGAGATTACGGTATTGGTGGGCCACCAGAGGTGCAGACCCACTGCAGTCCTTGTAGAAATAATGGTATTGGTGCGACATCAAAGGTGTAGACCCACTGTAGTCCTTGTAGAGATGGCTAGCAGCCAACTGTTGCGACTGTGCAGGTGCACAATCACCATCGAAGTGTCTTGTGGACAATTTTGCAAGTCCATAAACCACCACTTGTCGACTCCCAAAAAAATTGTTTGAAATGTCCTTAGAACCAGCAATGCTGTTATCCAGACCCCTGCTGAATTATTAACACACGTGCAAACACTAACAGTCCATACTTCTCACATATAGTCCATATACTATGACCAACAGAAATGTGTGCAGTGAAATGTAACTTACAAATTACTTAATTTGATCAACTGGTGTCAAATACAATTTTATAACATAAGAATACAATAACAAAGGTACAAAATACATCATTAAAGAACATAACAATACAGATAACATTTGTAGTAAAACAAGCTTTACAAAAGAATAGAAATAAACATGCACACCAGTGTTACAAGAATTATGACATAAGTACATACATAAAAGATCAGAATAACTATTGAAACATCAACTTCACACATGAGCTTTAGAACAAAACAGAATAAATAATGTGTAAACATCTTTACGAAGTAAGTAACATGTTATTAATGCAAATTATATTTGAGGATAACAGTATTCCCCATCATAGTGAATGTAGCTTAGTATTAGAAGAGAGAAAATTCTATGAAACACTACACAGAGACAGGAAAAAAATAAATACACAAGGGTACACAAACATATAGTGGGATAACACAAAACGAAAGGACAGGGTTTGTTTTCAGGGTAACATTTGGTACTGCAGTCCAACCCAAAACTTCATACCATAGAGCGTTGCCGGCTGCGGTGGTCTCGCGGTTAAGGCGCTCAGTCCGGAACCACACGACTGCTACGTTCGCAGGTTCGAATCCTACCTCGGGCATGGATGTGTGTGATGTCCTTAGTTTAGTTAGGTTTAAGTAGTTCTAAGTTCCAGGGGACTGATGACCAAAGATGTTAAGTCCCATAGTGCTCAGAGCCATTTGAACCATAGATCATCCCTCTTATTTCAACATTTGCTCCAGCCAAAAAAAAATCTTATCCAAGCATGCTTTCTGTATTGTGTTCATATCCTCTTTCAAAAATAGTTTTTCTCCACTGTACGCTACTTTTTTGGCCAAACCATTTTCTTATAGCTTCTCAATGCTTTTCTTCCAATTCATCACAACTCGTTGTCTTATATAGCCTACCCCATCTTAAGCTAACTTAAATCTACTGAGCTCAGATACATAAAATAAGGGACAAGGCAATGCAGCAGCACAAAACAATTAACACAAAGAGCAATGACAAAAAAAATGGCAATTGGCAAAGTAAGCTACAGTAAATCTAAATTACCAAGCAATGCAACATTACAACTAATATGAAGCAATGAACAGCAACAAGAAAAATAAATCAGTAGTAAAACTGGCTTAACAGAGTAATACAAAGTGAAATCCTATGCCTGGCAAACAGCAGCAGCAAATGCAATATCTTATATCTAAACATGACAAAGCTGAAGCAGAAAAAATATTACAGTAAAAATGTTTAATACTTATGTCACATCTTAACACTAGAGTGATGCATCACAAGAACATACGCTAGCAGATAAGTTACCAAATCGTAAAAAAATTATTTTTGCAATTCCTGTGAAGGGAAATGTCTATTTGTGCTCTCTTTTCTAAGAAAGTAGATCATAAAATGATTCTTTACTGGGTCTGTAGACAGAAAATAGTGATATTAGTACATCTATTAAATTTTGTTTTAGCCAATGCTGCAGTGCAGATAGAAACTGGATATTTAACAAAATGAGCAATCTCTCAGCTAGAAAGACAATAGATATAAAATGTTTCTCATCATTTCATTTCAGTAAATATCATAAATTAAGAGCTTCACAGTGTAATCATATGTTTTCAAGTTTGGGCGTGTCGTATTTCCGATGCTTTCTACAAAGGAATGTCAATAGCGAGGTTAATGGCCTCCTTTTTTCTTCACCTGTGCCTCTGAAAGGCACACACTAATGACTTTTTCTCAAGACGGCTGGCACACCTGGACGCTCACAACGCATTATGTCACGGTCACTTACCTTTCATACCAAAATATTTACGACAGCAGTTTCCGCTACAGTGACAGTCTCATATAAAAATTTCACAGGTCAAGAATTTGCCTTATTTATCTGTAGAAACAAAATCCTATTGATATAACAGTGTCAAAAAATTTTCGTCGGCATTGTAATACATTTACACATGTACACGCATTTCATAATTCTTAAAGTACGATTCTTGGTTTCCAACATCCTTTTCCACAAATCAGAGTCCCTAACCACTACTCATTATTCCTTACCTTATTATACATATACATATTCGTAGACACTTCTTCAATATTTCATCATAAAAGATACATAGCATAACCAAATAACTCATATAGCATCAGCTTATTGATCATAAACATACCTCATCAGCATAATACACATTGTCATCATAATAATAACATCATAAAAACTCAGCCAAATCTCAAAAACGTCGTAGCTTTCTGCAATAATTTCAAAACCTATAAAATATTCTCTGCTCATTTCAATAGTGTCATCTACCTCAAACATACATTAAAAATCATGATCTCATACCAAATACGACATTCAAAGCTCTCATAGTATCACAATGGTTCCGAAAAAGTATGAACAGTTCACAAAGTACAGACGAAATACAAAATACAGACGAAATACGAAATACAAAAATACACAGTTATCCAACTGTGTAATTGCGTAAACATGTGTCACTGATGTAGTAAAAAAAATGCTTGTCTCTCAGTTAAATTATCAGATAGCTGTGTAATTTATGTGTTAGAGAAATATGGTACCGATGTGTAAAGTTGTATAAGCAAATACCATATTAGCTAGGACTCCTTGTGCTTGCCAAACACATGGTACACAAAGTAAGTGTGTACCCCCCTGAGGATTAATGTAATTATACCCTTAGGTGTTACAGATTACAGTAATGGAATGAAATGTATCACGAAAAACTTTCTTTGTAATTCAACAATCTTGAAAAATAAATGGTTTAAGTACCAAATTAATCACTCAAATGCGTGCCCTGTAGTGCTAAATGTGCGTTTTGCTGTAAGATAATTCTGTGGAACTGTCATAGTTATCGTCCTCTGCAAGCAAAGTTCCGCTGAAGTCAATGTACTTACCTCATCATAAACGAAAGTGAAATGCTTTCCGTATAGATATCGTAGTTATTACGTACCTTACCATGATCAAGAAAGTACTATAATGTAACGTATTGTTGTGCTACTATAAAGGCTGTCTCATTGTAGCTATACCACAAAAGTTACTACTAAAACATGTTTTACTTTCCAGAATAATACAGAAAAACTGTGCAGATATAAAACAGATACACCGCAAAAGCAACAATGTAAATCGTGTCACATATTAGTAGCGTCGTGATATAATCGTGTAGCTATCAGAGAAACCAAATGCTAAGTCATCTTTAATCTCACCGAGTGTACTTCAAATAAAGAATGTATTTTCATGTAAACCAAAATGTTGCATTAAAATCTCATGAGCAGTACTGGTAAATGTTCTAACTATGTAAGCCTTATAGTCGTTACGTAATCGTGCAACTAACAAGCAAGAATGTACACACACATTAACACTGTGACGTCTGTTCACTATAACAATGCACTCGTAAATACTGTCTAAATATGTTCCGTAGGTTCTAGACTGGATAGTAAACTTCAAACATTGTTGCATATTAACAGTTTATCAGTGTGACAAATTGTACTAGTAGCGTGAAGTGAAAAATTTTATGGCAAAGACTAAGTTAAAAAGCAGATTATCTCTCCATAAACGGTTTTACCTGTGAAATATGGTGAAATCCTTTACTCTTCATAGTACTCAGAGTTTCAACTTGAACGCAATTATCATGCGGTAAACGTCGGTAAAGAATACTGGAGTTTTTCTCAAGGTTAGCGCCTATGTTATTTTTCTCTGAGCCAGCCGGCGCACGTGGCTGCCTGCGGTGCGAGTCATTGCTATCTCTTTGTTGGCGTGCGTCGTTATTGGGATTAGGAGACCTAACTTCTACAAATTCACCTTGCAGAGAGGGCCCAGCTCTGTTTGAATCCCGCCAGTTCTGACGAAATTCCGGTCTGTCGTTATGATTATATCGTCTGTCGTCATGTCGGTAGTTCCTGTAGTTTCTTTCTTGTCGGTTAAGTGGTGGAGAATTTCTCCCTGAATTATCACTGCGCGGTGGACCCTTGCGTCTGAAATTATTCTGTCTCCCGTGATAATAATAGTTCTGGTTGCCATATCGTCTTTTTCTATGATTGTCTCTGTTATATTCATTACTACGGAAATGGGATCTTTCTCTGTAACTATTACTCTGCCAGTGGTTGTCATATGGGTGGTGTCTGTTTTGTTCATGGTTTGCGTTGTAAGAATAGCCTTGTCGTGTTATTATTTCTGTCATCGCGGAATTGTGACGGATGTGGCCTGTAATTGTTGTGTCCCTGTTTTCGTGTTCCGCGATTTTCACTGACAATTTCCAATTCTTGTAACAGTCTCTGAAAAGCTTCAATGTCATCTTTGCAGCGTCCTACCAAAATAACATGTCGTAAATGTTCAGGTAATTTGATTAAGCAAATGCGGATGAATTCTGAGGGGCTGTATGGGTTTGACAGGTAGTGATTCTTGTGCAACATGTCTTTAAAATATTTCACAAGACTGGAAAATTCAGATTGTTCGAAATGTTTCATCATTATGATGCTATGTTTTACTCGGTCTTGTGTAGCTTGAGACCAATATGTTGAGAGGAAGGCATGATAAAATTCTCCTTCACTGTGGCAATCGTGAATGACCGATCGCATTCTTAGAGCTGGTTCATTCTCTAAATAGCCACACATAAATTCTAATCTGTTCTCTAATGACCAGTTGGGAGGAAAACAATGAGAGAATTGATGGAGCCACACTTGTGGATGAATGTCGTTGCCAGAATTCTTAATTGTTTTGAATTTACGTGAAGTAATGAACAGCTTATAGTCAAAATCATCATGTCGGCGGGTAGCATAACGTGTCGGCGGTTCCATCTCAAAATTCGGTGCACCTTGCCAATTTCTTTCATAATTTCCGAAATGCCCTGTGTTATTATTTTGTGGATTTTCCGTATTTCTAAGTCCCTCTTCCCGTGTTGCAGCGCGAGTGTCCTCTGAAATACGTAATTCTTGTCACCTGTGTCAGCTGATCTTGTACTTCCCGGATTTCTCTTTGGTGTTGTGTATTAATTTGATTCTGATTTTGTTTGAATTTCCTAATTTGTTCGCACTCTTCTGTATCATTCAGATCATCATCTACCTTTGTAGATAAGTTAATGAACTGATCTGAAAGTTCGGCTACTTTCTCCAATAGTGTACTTAGTTCCTCTGTGTTTTTTTCTGAACCAAATTTCAGTGTGTCCATTTGTGTTGAAATCGTATCTAATGTGTCCTTTAAGTTTTGCCGAGTTTTTGCAAGTTGCGTAACCGAATCGGTAGATGCAACTGAGTCAGTTTTAGCTTGCAACGTCTCATGATTTTCATGAACAATAGTTTGCAGTTCTTTTATGGCTGATTCGTGATTCTGTAATGTATTTTCATGCCGCGAAAAAATAGGTTGGAAATGCTCACAAATTTGTGTTTTTACGTCATTACAGACTTTTTGACATTTCGATTCGATTTTATGCAGCTCAGTAGTGTGTGTTCAAGCGTATGTTCCACTGAGTCTAACTTTTGAAGCTTTTGTTCCATTGTGTCTAACTTTTGAAGCTTCTGCTGTGTTTGTCTCTGATTTTGTTCCATTGTGTCTAACTGTTGCTGTGTTTGTCTCTGATTTTGTTTCATTTGTTGCATTAATTGCAATAATAATGTATTAGTGTCTGGAATCTGTTCCTCTATGCTTTTCGGCAGTGCATTTTTACCGGCAACATTCACGTTTTGACAAGCAGAAAATGTGTTTTGACTTATTTGAGAAAACGGTGAGGACGCAAAACCTGAATGTACAGTATTTGCAAGATTGTGTCCTGTCATTTCGGATTCCTGACGCGAGCTGTTGCCGACCGATCGATCGATATTTCTTCCCTGTTCACTAATTGTTTCACTGCCTACACCATTATTTGCAGCCCGCTCCATTTCTCTATGCACAATTACCAAATTACTACTTTGAACATTAGTTAATTCATTACACGGTGGCGCTAACACAATGCTTTCGTCTTCACTGTCATTTCTCAGTTTACTTTGTAGCCTAGTATTACGTTTTTCACATGCCGTTATTGTCACAAGATTTCACACGACAACACAGAAAAACACAATTTCAAGAGCAAAAATAAGAGAATACATTAACATAGCACTGAAAATAATATCTAGTTAATTGCAAGCGCAGCTGCGAAATACTTGCTGCAAATCTACATGCATGCCACAACTGTTTTACTGTACAACAATGAAAGACTACAACTACAAAGGAGATTCTCTCTACAATTCACGCGCTAGCAATAAACAAAAGCTACACTAATTACACAAACTACAAGAAAAAAATCAGAAGATTCCAGTGAGGTATCCTCGGCTAAGGGTCGACATATGAAACGTCACCTTTGAACAATTATTCAAGATTGTGCTTAAACTGACACACAATATTTTTTTTAGCGCAACGTAATCAGACTTTCAGTAATCCCTACAAGAGAATGTCCCTGACTAACATTAACCTATACGTTTCACAAATCACTTACCTCGCAAAAATCTTCGTTACTCAAACTACTGCAATGTAGCGAGCGCCACTACTGCCAGCTAAATAAAAGATTCAAACTACAGAAGGCACTAACTACTGATAGGCATAGTTAGCGAATGAAAGATTTTAATAGAGAACAAACAATGTATTTACTTTAATAGTCATAATATATATATCAGTTCATGACATCCATTCTTACAAATTTCAAAACTCCCCCATCTCCCTCCCTACCTCCACCACTGCTGGCGGTTCACCTCCAACTGCGCAACGCTACGCGCTGTTAACAGCCAACAGCCCAACACTACAATGGCAGACAACAATGCAAACCAGCCACAGACTGCACACGGCACAGCCAGTGATTTTCATACAGAGCGCTACGTGGCGGCGGCGTTACCAATATAAGAACCTAAACAGCCTACTTACACAAGTTACCTTTTAATTCTATGGCAAAAAAAGGCATTTCTGACCAAGAGAAGTCTACTAATATCAAAAACCGGACTTAATTTGAGGAAGAAATTTCTGAGGATGTACGTCTGGAGTACAGCATTCTATGGTAGTGAAACATGGACTGTGGGAAAACCGGAACAGAAGAGAATCGAAGCATTTGAAATGTGGTGCTATAGACGAATGTTGAAAATTAGGTGGACTGATAAGGTAAAGAATGAGGAGGTTCTACGCAGAATCGGAGGGGAAAGGAATACGTGGAAAACACTGATAAGGAGAAGGGACAGGATGATAGGAGATCTGCTAAGACATGAGGGAATGACTTCCGCGGTACTAGAGGGAGCTGTAGAGGGCAAAAACTGTAGAGGAAGACAGAGATTGGAATACGTCAAGCAAATAATTGAGGACGTAGGTTGCAAGTGCTACTCTGAGATGAAGAGGTTAGCACAGGGGAGGAATTCGTGGCGGGCCGCATCAAAGCAGTCAGTAGACTGATGACCCCAAAAAAAAACAACTAACACTGCCTCAGGACATGAACATGGCATTTCAGCTCTGCTTATTCATACTTCATCCATTTGTATTGCAAAAGGAATTACTTATTTGCCACATTGCAAGTTACTAATTTCGTCAGCACCATTTGCAAGTCCTTGATAATTTTGATTGTCAGTTTATTTGTCACTGTCACCATTACATCATTTATATCAACTTCAAAATCATATATTCTGAGTCAAATTGAAAGTCAAGAAGAACTAATATGCTAAAGATGTTATTTATTTAGACCAATTAAGTTTTATACTTTCTCCTGTCTCTCAGTTTCCTTATGAAATGTATTTGGCAAGGTGAAAACACACACACACACACACACACACACACACACACACACACACACACACAAACAAACACACGTGTGGTAGATTTTTTTTTTTTTTGGGAGAATAATAGGGAAGTGCAATCAGTCCACAAAAAGAGATTGCTTACAAATCACTTACGTGACAGGTTCCACAATACTGCACAAGTGTGTGAGACAAATCCCAGATAGGACTAACAGAGAATATTGAGCGTATACAGAGGAGGGTAACATGAACAGTCACAGGTTTCTTTAACCAAGGGAGAGCTCACAGTGATATCGAGGGAACTGGACTGGCAGACTCTTGCAGACAGACGGAATAATTGCTGCAAGTACAGAGGCATTCAAACAATCATTCTTCCCAAACTCCATACATGAATGGAACAGGAAGAAACCCTTATAACTGGTACAATGGTACATACCCTCGGCCATGCACCTCATAGTGGTTTGCAGAGTATAGATGTAGATGTAGAAAGTTATTTTTCCCAGCGGCGAGATTTCAATCTTCTGAAGCCGAAAGTACTATATTTCCTAGTAAGACAAGGTTTTTTGAAAAAATAATAAATAAAAATATTAAGTGTCACGTAATATTTTGTGTAATGTTCTATCTTGCATAGACACCTTTCGTTAACCTGACACGTTACACATCATTACGAAGTGTCGTATTCATGATCTATGGAACAAGTACTAATCTAATCTAATCCCCAATTCGTCATTCGAAAGCTACGGGGGTCGTCTTTTGTTCGCATACGAAACTATTGCTGCCTAGGTCAACAATTTTACATTGTTTAATAGACTGATATCGGTGTCGTCTTACATTTACTAGAAGCTTGAGCTACTGAGATCACGTACAGATTTATTTTGAATAATGCAGAAGGGCACACAGTCAAAGCGATACTCTCGTTGGAACAAATTCGAAATATCTTTGTATTTCGACGAATGCTTTTGGACTTAAAATACATTCCATTTAGACTTGGCCACTGTTGGTATTTTCGATACAGGATCGATACGTAGAACTGTTTCACCGTTTCGAAACAGTGATGTTTCACACGGGGGTGAAAGCTATATGGGCGAAGAGGCAACAAGCCACGTAGTTCCATTCCAGACCAGTAGACGCGCTTGGGGTCATACGAAGCCGAAATTGACCAATGAGAGCTGTCTAAACTCCAATGGTGGTTGTTTTTGAAATATTCTATCGTCTTGCTCTGCACTGAAGTCTGTTGTCCTTGTTTACAGTCGTCTTTGTTTCATATTTACATATTACTCATCTTAATTACAAACACATTATTTTCCTTTAAATTCATAAAGTTCGCCGTGGAATTGAAGAGATTTCCTGCTGAAAAATGTCCACAATTAATTGTATGGTAAGACATTTAATTTTTCATTAAATAATCTCGTACCATATAAATGAAATGTATTCTCTTCTATCGTGAATTAAGCAATGTGGTTTCCGTTTGTTTCTTTAAATAACTTTGATATATCTGTAGTAGTTTTATTTAATGAAGACTTTTGTTTTTTTCAGAATATTCAACACAACAGACTGACGTTGAAATATTGCTGCAAGTTCCCCGGGTGTTCATCTGGCTGTTACATGGGTTCAACAGAGGAAATTTTGCAACAAGCATTTCTACAGGTTTCAAAGCAACCTCAAGAGTTGCTTCTAAAGTGGAAAAGTGTTTGTAAACTTTCACCAGATGTGGACTGTGCTTCTTATTTTGTTTGTGAAGATCATTTTTTCGAAAGATTTTATGAATAAAAGTAGGCATAGTAATGAACAACAGTGACAAATATTGTGCTTTGTTGTTTGATGAAATGTCTTTACAAAGAGGGTTGTATTATGATGCCAGCAAACAAGAAATTTCAGTGTTTAAAGATTTAGGGAGGTCAAATGTGCATGCAAATCATGCATTAGTTTTCATGGTTAGAGGCATGCATAAAAGCTGGAAGCACGTCGTTGCTTATTATTTCACTCGTAACTCAGTTTCAAGTATCACTTTTAAAAGTCTTATTACCTATTTCATAAGGAAATTGCAAGAAATAGGGCTAAAAGTAGTTTGTACAGTTTGTGACCAGAGTGCAACCAACCAGAGAGCACTGAAGGAACTCTGCTGTGAGAAATCTGAGTCCAGTCCATTTCATTTTGCAGTCAGAGATGAACCTATCGCAGTCATTTATGACGTACCACATCTATTAAAAAAGACTAGAAATGCTCTGCTAGGAAATAAAATACAGTTTGGGTTTAAAAAGAGGCCAATTTTGAATATATCCACAGGGCTTTTCTTCTGGATCAGCAGAAGATGTTTGACATTGCCAAAACAACATAGGAATCATTTCTTTTACTAAAATTGAAGTCAAGGTAGCTGCAGCCCAGTTTAGTCATACAGTTGCTGCAGTTATTGAAACTTATGTGGCATTTAAGATCTTACCTGCTGAGAATTTGTTTATTTGATTCACTGAACAGTTCCTATTGTTATCCACATGATTGCAAGTCTTTTAAGTGTGCCCTCTCTGCAGAGTCCCCACATATTGAAAGGTGGTACAGTCTGTTAAAGGAAAGGGAAACTGGAAAGTGTGGCAGCATGGTGTTGCAAACACCAACCCAACTTATTTTCAGTTCAAAGCAGCATTGAAAACAGTTATAGTCAATAAAATGTCCATACCTACAAATTCACTAAGTAATTGTGAGGATGATAGATGCACGCCATTAAGCAATTTAAGGCAATTTTTGGGCGCTAGTGATGACAACTTTCTTGACTCCACAACAGACCATTCCATTATGGATCAAAGTGCTTTATATTATGCCCATGCTGATAATGAAGTTGCTGCTGGTAGTGGTGGGGCTGATGTAAGAAAGCACTAGCATATATAGCTGGTTACATTCTACGAAAGATGGGTATAACACTTGAAACTAACTGTAGTGACTGTAAAACAACTCTCTTCTCACCAACACCCACAAAGCATTATTTATTTACAAGTGTCAAAGAATATGATGCTTTAAACCCAAAATTATTTTATGCTATTGGCAGCTTAATGTCCTTTGTAGCAAATGTTAATAGTCAGTTGTATGCATTCTTAGATAAATGTGGACACCAGGAACAATTGGAGAATACATTCTATTCACTGTTTAAGTTTCCAAAGGAAATAACATTTTGTAAGACCCATTTTTCTGAACAGTATATTTTAAGACAATGTGTACCTCTATTGCTTTACAAGTATGTGAAAGATTGGAAACACACCATCAGTAATAAAAGACTTGGCATTGTTACAGACAAATTCAATAAACAGTTTAAAGCTTTATAACAGTTAAAAGATTTTTTTCTTGTGTGCTTCAGAAATAAAAAGTAAGTTTTGTTATCATTTCACTGTTTTTATCCACCTTTCCTGCTTTTGGTACTTGATATTGATGTTTTCTTTTTTTGTGTTGAAGCATTTACAGTACTAAGATGTAGGATCCTTTTTAAGGAATTAATGGTCAGTAATGCAAGTTTGCAGGGTAGTTACTCAGAACTTATAGTCCTGAAACATAGTTGTAACAAATTTTAGAATTCTTCATTAATTAATACTGTGATAAATATTTCTTAATTGAGGCTCTTCAACTGCTTCTTATTATCTTAATGACAGGCTTTTTTTTCTCCATTGATCCAGCAGCTTGTATGACGTAAAAATTATGACATTCAGGAATATTTGTAGTCTACCTTAGCTGCTACAATGTTATTTTTCTTTTACTTCAATTATTTACACTACAAGTTTGTTTCGACTTACTCTCAGTTTCAAATGTTGCATCTAGTTCTTATGAACCATAAAACATGCTGGAGCTTTTATATGTTGGTAGATAACAGTATAAGCATGTCAATTTAAAAGTCTATTTTTGACGTTTGCGCCTGAAAGTCCGCTGCTGCTATCATGTTTTCTTGTCTGTCAGACGCAAACGTCAAAAATAGACTGAAAATATTACTGAATAGATTACTCTCTGCTGTAATAATAATAATAATAATAATAATAATAATAATAATAATAATAATAATTTTATTGTCGTTCAGCTGATTACAGCAGTAGACAAAGTCAAGAGCATATATTTCTACATAAACTACTATATCGATGTAAATTGGTTTACATAAAATAGGTACACATTAGAATACAGTATTTTCATCTTCAAAGAATTCATCAATGGTGTTAAACGGATTGTTCACTAGTAGCTTGTATAATTTAGCTTTAAAGATATTTACAGGCAGTTCTTTAAAGTCAGCAACTTAGTCCGAGAACTAGGTAAGAGTTATGCGATTTTGATAATCTATGATTTGGTACGTCTACAGATGTTCTGTTTCTAGTATTATGGCTATGAATATCACTTCTCAACACAAAATTAGACACATTGTTTCTAATGTACAGGGTGATTCAAAAAGAATACCATAACTTGAGGAATTTAAAACTCTGCAACGACTAAAGGTAGAGCTAAGCACTATCTGTCGGCGAATTAAGGGAGCTATAAAGTTTCATTTAGTTGTACATTTGTTCGCTTAAGGCGCTGTTGACTAGGCGTCAGTGTCAGGTGAGCATAAGATGTCGATCGCTAAACAGAAAGCTTTTTGTGTTATTGAGTACGGCAGAAGTGAATCGACGACAGTTGTTCAGTGTGCATTTCGAACGAAGTATGGTGTTAAACCTCCTGATAGGTGGTGTATTAAACGTTGGTATAAACAGTTTACAGAGAATGGGTGTTTGTGCAAAGGGAAAAGTTCTGGATGGCCGAGAACGAGTGATGAAAATGTAGCACGCATCCAGCAAGCATTTGTTCGCAGCCCAGGAAAATCGACTTGCAGAGCTAGCAGAGAGATGCAAATTCCACAATCAACTATATGGAGAGTCCTACGAAAAAGGTTAGTTATGAAACCTTATCGTCTGAGATTGGTTCAAGCACTGTCTGCAGCTGATAAGATTAAAAGAATCGATTTCTGTGATTTTATCCTTGCTCAAATGGAAACAGATGAATCTTTCGTTTCAACGATTGTGTTTAGTGATGAAGCAACTTTCCACACTAACGGGAAAGTCAACCGCAACAATGTCCGTATATGGGGCACTGAGAATCCGCGGGAAACAACTCAGTATGAACGTGACTCGCCTAAGGTGAACGTTTTCTGTGCCATTTCAGCCAATAAATTTTTTGGTCCCTTTTTCTTCGAAGGTATTACTGTAACTGGACTACAGTATCTGGAGATGTTAGAGAATTGGCCGTTCCCTCAGCTCGAACAAGAAGCACAACAATTCATATTTCAGCAGGATGGAGCGCCACCACATTGGCACTCATCTGTCGGTAACTACCTGATCGTCAACTACCTGAGGCGATGGATCGGGCGCCAGGCAGCCCGTGACAGAGCACTTCATCACTGGCCTCCAAGAAGCCCTGATCTTACCCCCTGCGATTTTTTCTTATGGGGGTATGTTAAGGATATGGTGTTTCGGCCACCTCTCCCAGCCACCATTGATGATTTGATACGAGAAATAACAGCAGCTATCCAAACTGTTACGCCTGATATGCTACAGAGAGTGTGGAACGAGTTGGAGTATCGGGTTGATATTGCTCGAGTGTCTGGAGGGGGCCATATTGAACATCTCTGAACTTGTTTTTGAGTGAAAAAAACCTTTTTAAATACTCTTTGTAATGATGTATAACAGAAGGTTATATTATGTTTCTTTCATTAAATACATATTTTTAAAGTTGTGGTATTCTTTTTGAATCATCCTGTACATTAAAACATTGTAGATGAATACGTTTACTACTGTAAGACACTGCAATTTAATAAACAGAGTTTTACAATGTTCTGTTTTATCGGAATCCGTTATTATTCTTATTACTTTCTTCTGTAAATGTAAAATGTCATTTACATGACAGCTACTACCCCACAGTAAAATTCCATAAGTGATGATGCTTTGGAAGAAGGCAGAATATGCTGATCTCACATAGTCATTGGGAACATGTCTTTTTAAATTTCTAATTAGATAAATAACTCTTGAAAGCATAGCCAATATATTTTTAATGTGTGGTTCCCACGTCAATTTATTGTCAATAGTAACACCTAAAAATTTAACAGTTTCTAATTCCTGGTAGTTAGGAATCTCTTTGAGGCTAAAGTAAAGTGTCTGGGTTTTGTTTTCATTTAGCAAGAAGCCATTAGCTCTGAACCATAATGAGGACTGAGCAAGGATATTTTCGGTCAGTGTTTTCAGTGTACCTAGATCATAGCTTTCATGTAGAAAAATTGTGTCATCAGCACACACTATAGTATGAGAATTTATGAATAAGGGCAGGTCATTAATCATTAGTATAAACAGTAAAGGTCCAAGCACCGACCCTTGAGGCACTCCGTACCTAACATTAACCAAATTTGATTTCTCCCTACCAATGTACACAACTTGTTGACGGTTCTCTAGAAAAGACCTTCACATATTTATACTGTTGTCATCAAAACCAGTGTCATGCTCTACACAGTCAAAGGCTCTGCTCAGGTCACAAAATGTAACCCTGCATAGTCCCTAGCATCTAACACATCTAGGACTGATTTTACGAGGAAGTCCATTGCATCCGTTGTGGATTTACCTTTCCTAAATCCAAACTGTTTATCACTAATTATATTTAGTTTACCCAAGTAGGCACTAACTTGCTCATACATAATCGTTTTTAAAATTTCTGAAAAAACTGGGGTTATGGATATAAGTCTGTAACTAACGGGACAGTTCTTTTCCTCTTTTTTGTATATGGGCACAACTCTAGAAATTTTTAGTATGTCGGGGAACTTATTTTCAACTAGGCATTTGTAAACACAAAAGGCTAAAGGATAAATCACACAATCAATAACATCTTTCAACAACATGACATATCATAGTAATCAACACTAACAGAAGGTTTGAAATTTTTCACTATTTTTAGGATATTATTTGGGCTCACTTCTGTGAAAGTGAAGGTACTTGGGGGAAGCTTTTCATAGCAGCTGTCTATAATACTAAATGCATTTTCAGGTGGTTTGATTATTGAACTACTAATTTCTTCAATGGACTGAATGCAATATTTATTAAATTCTTCTGGGGTAATGGCAATTTCCTCTTTGTGTTTAGTGTGTACAATGGAGTTTGTTACACTCCAGGCCTTCTTGCATTTATTGTTAGATTTTTCAATGTTTACTATGTTATGCAGTTTCTTTGCTTCATTTATTGCCTTCCTATACTTGCATTTAGCTTTAGCATACAGGTCTTTATACAGTTCTGATTTACTGGTTTTGTACAGACTAGAATACAGCATAACAGTATTTTTCAGTTGCCCTAACTGTGGAGTATACCATTCCTTCGTTTTCCTTTTCTTGTAATTACTACTAATATTCACTGTACATTTTTTCAGAGGGATGCTGTTTTCAAATACATTTAAAAAGACGGAGTAAAATTTTGTGAATACAATATCAGATGAACAGTATTGAAGCCTAATAAAACATGTCTCCCAACTGAAATAAGTGAGGGCATGTCTAAACCTATCCATCCTCTCTCTGCTCACTGGTCTAGTAATCACAGTTTTAGATTCTGGTTTTGGTGCAGTCTGAAGTTACGCGATTAAGACTAAGATATACTGCATCATGGTCTGAGAAAGGGAAACTAATTACATCAGTGGACATACAAGTTCTCTTAATATTTGTAAATATATTGTCTAGACAGGATGAGCCTCTGGTAGGTTTGCAGTTAACATAGTACAGGTTAAATTGTCGAAGCACATTTTTGAGCTCTGTCACAGTTTTTCTGTCCTGCAGGACATCAAAACTTGAATTGATATCCCCTCCAATGACAACATTGTGTTTTTTCCATTTCGGTATACATATGTACATTAAGAGTTCCTAGGTGGCCTGTACACTACTACTACCATTAGCTTAAGGCTCTCAGTTACTAGACCTGACATTTCAAAATGCATTTCATCACAAAGGATATTGAGATCTATCCTGCCACATTTTGGTGCAAGAGGTGTTTTTGCATATATTGCTACCCCACCACGTAAGTGCTGTTTTCTGCAATAGCAACTAAGTAGTGTGTAATCATCCAATAATTTGTGCCCAAGCTCATCCTCTTTACACCAATGTTCACTTAAACATAGAATATCTATCACGTTTTCATTCGAAAATTCGTTAACAATTAAGTTATTATCTGCCATGCCCTGAATATTGAGGTAGCATATTTTAAACTCTACTTTTGGCATTTCTTTTTTTGCATATTCTCTTAGTTGACATAACCTACTGTTACTGCATGAAAGTTGACCAGGTTGTGTCCTTGTGTTACTAGAACACCCAACCTGGTCTATGCATACAAGTTTTTTGTCATCCCAGTTGAAACATAATCTAAAAACATTACTGGTCTTTTTTTCTTTCTCTAGCTTATCCAATACTATTCTGATAACTGTATCACTTAAAACGCTTATCCAATACTATTCTGATAACTGTATCACTTAAAACACGTTTACCTAGATAACTGAAATGTTGACCATGCTTGGTATGCCATTCTCTGCTACAACTACTGGTGTTAATTAAGGAAACATTCCTAAAGTGCTTACAGATAGCTCTGTACTCCTTGTTTGTCTGCTCCACTTCCTTATTCACATATGACCACTGGGGCAAATCATGTCGATGTGGCACATTAACAACAATCATGTTGGTGTGGGTTAACAGTCCGAGAGTTTTCTTCAGTGTCAAAGTAGCAATCTTCCTTTCGTTTCTGCTGACGTCGTTTGCTCCGGACATTACCACAACAAAGTTTCTGTCAGCGAGGACTGTGCTTTCTTTCTTGATTGGTGTTGAAACATCTCGTAAACCAGCTCCTGATTTAACGGTACCTTCTATTTCAAACTCGTCAATCACACGAGGTCCGCTTTCTGCTAACATAGCTGCTAATCCTCTGGCGTAACTGTCTGATTAAATCTTGATTTTACGTTTTTTCTTATAACTTACTTGGCTGTTCGCCAAGTTTTGAGAGTCCTGCACCACCTTATCAGATGAGTGCGCTGATACAGTTTCTATGTCATCTGTGTTTTGAAGCGAATTATATTTGTTATTTAATGGTAACACAAAGTCCTGCCTATGTTTTTTGTTAATATGTTTGTAAGCGCTCCCCTTCGATTTTACAGTTACCCATCTACTGCTAGGCCTGTTGTGAGCCGTTTTAGTCATAGCCTCACTTTCTGGCAATCCTTCCATAGGTTTGGAGATATTAAGACATACCTGATGACCACTCTCTTCCAATTTAAGCTTGAGTCTTCTGTTTTCATCACTCAGAAATTTTGTGTCCTCTCGTAGCTCAGCAATAATTAACAACAGATCATTTTCGGAGGATGAAGCACCAATTTTCACATCTTTGGTTTTTGTTTTACCACGCCATTGCTCCGACTTGTGTGGATTTAATTCATATTTCTCGTACAGTTTTTTTTTAATTCGTCCTGTAAGAGTCCAATAATTGTAACATATAATAGGTTTTCCTTTTTGATACTGTCGGTCTTCCTTGCTGCATCACACGTACACGAGTACAGTGTGCTATAGCTGTGTTTCAATTATTTTATTATGATGCCAGCTAAAATAATTACATAGCACGCCCAGAAAAATAAGGTGACAGAATTAAAATAAAAAACTACAACGTAAGTAAACTGGGGGTGGGGGTGCATCCCGCTTTGTTTTAATATTTTAGTTCATCTCCATGGTCGAAGGTGTTTCCCACTTTTAACACGGGAGCTGCGTTTCTCTTTTTTCTTATTCTGTGGTGTTTGATTCCTCTCTGGTGTCCTATAACGGGACCAGATTCGATCGCGAGGCAGCCACAGAAACTGTTTCAGTCCACTTGTGCTTGGAACGGACTAATTTAATAGAAACAGTGATGTTTCATTTCACTCTGTCTCGGACGAGATTCGGGCGCGGCACAGATACTGCAATACGTTTAATATACTACTTCATACAACACTTAAAGAGTGTTGAAATTTTTGTGGCACACAACAGCATTAAGCTTAAGATTTCCGAAAATAAAGCTTCTTTTCTAATTGACCGCTCTATTCCAAAATGGCGTAATATATGCTTTATAAACACTAACAAACAATAAAATTAAGCACGGTATTTACATTCAAAATAATAAAAGTGTGAAAAACATTCAGTTTTTTTACACATCTCTTATAACATACACTTTTCTGTTCATATACAGTAACCATATAAAAAAAACCGCAAGTAAACGTACAACATTTTGCGTCGAAAAAGGTGTAACGTGGCAGTTTTTAGACATATACATAAATTGGATGTACTTTAAAGCAATTTGATTGATCATTAATGAAGTAATGGTGGACGAGTTACAGCATGGTGGATTTATAGTAATGGTTCGAAACACCTTGGGGGACAAAAGTTTTTCTCTTATATTTTGTTATTTATTCGAATTATGTGGTTTTATTTGTGAGTCTATAGTCATTGTGCCTATTCTCCACAATGATTTGTTTTGTGCGCATGAAAATTAGCAGGACGTGTATATATTATCCATACTATCGAAATGTGGGAATCCGATAATAATTTTTCTGCAGTTTGCTCCCGCCTCCAGTTCCGTTCGTGTTAGTTCCTCTGTATTCAGCTATGGCGTTACGAAGCCCGATGTGGGATTATTGTTGTTGTTGTGGTCTTCAGTCCTGGGACTGGTTTCATGCAGCTCTCCATGCTACTCTATCCTTTGCAAGCTTCTTCATCTCCCAGAACCCACTGCAACCCACATCCTTCTGAATCTGCTTAGTGTAGTCATCTCTTGGTCTCCCTCTACGATTTTTATCCTCTACGCTGCCCTCCAATACTAAATTGGTGATCCCTTGATGCCTCAGAACGTGTCCTGCCAACCGATCCCTTCTTCTGGTCAAGTTGTGCCACAAACTTGGTTCAAATGGCTCTGAGCACTATGGGACTCAACTGCTGTGGTCATCAGTCCCCTAGGACTTAGAACTACTTAAACCTAACTAACCTAAAGACATCACACACATCCATGCCCGAGGCAGGATTCGAACCTGCGACCGTAGCAGTCGCACGGTTCCGGACTGCGCGCCTAGAACCGCGAGACCACCGCGGCCGGCGCCACAAACTTCTCTTCTCCCCAATCCTATTCAATACTTCCTCATTAGTTATGCGATCTACCCACCTAATGTTCAGGATTCTTCTGTAGCATCACATTTCGAAAGCTTCTATTCTCTTCTTGTCCAAAGATACGAAGATTTTATGAAGATAAATCCTCCGAAAATTAAATGTAACTTGTGCTCGGCAGTGTTGTCGTTTAAAATTAGTTCAACTTCTTGCTTAAACAGACACTTGCGACATAATATCCAACAGTTAATTTAAGTGAAACTCGTTCGAAACCAGTTCTTATGAATCTTGGCTATGACGGAGCCAGTTCAGTTTCCACAGCTACTGTTCAGGAATCTGCCATTTCAGTGCCTGTGCGTCAAGAAGAACAATCTGTGTAAGATATACCCATCACTTGCACCGGTTCAGTTCTGGGTAGCTGTGGTAGACAAAGATTACTGCATCTGCATCAAGACCAGTGCCTTCATCCAAACGAGCCAAAATAGACGATCAGATTTTAAGACTTCTTATTAAAAAACATATTCACTTTAATGTACTTGAGAGTGTAGAGTTTAGAAAAATGACTTATTTCTTAAATGAAAACCATGTACCTCCGCGTAGAAAAACACTCTCCCACAGCTTACTCTCTCAAGTGTTCGACAGCATACTAGTGTAAGATCTGCTGCAAGCTGTCCCCTACATCAGCATTACGCCAGATGACATCTGTGAATAATGAGAATTATATTGCAGTGACTGCTCACTTCAATGATAAAAACTGCCATCTGAAGTAGGGATGGGCTATGATCACGCTCGAGAAACCCGCGACGCGAAGGCAATTTCTCGAGAATTTCTCGGGTACGCACGAGAAATTGACAGTGCTGCGCTCTCTGAGAAATTGCGCAAACCTTCAGTACACGAAGCACTGAGCCGCAGCGGTCGTAATCGTCGTACGTACGTGCTCGGAAAACATTGAAATTCTATGAGTGATATCAACTGTACTACCGTTATTAATGTTTACTAAAGTATTAGTATATGTCTCATAAGACAAAAATCATAGAATTGTTGTTTAAAACAAAGCACAGAACTCCCATAAAACAGAAGCTTTATTCTTGCAAAATAAATTACCTTGTACATTCTGCATGTATGTATGTATGCTTAAACGTAAAAGAGAGGTACTATAGCCTTTTATATACAAAAACTGCGTACATGAGTTTACTTACAGAAGAAACAAAGTAAACAAAAGTTGTTCAGTAGAAGGCATTTTTATATCGCATTGCAACACTGTCGTCGATTTTTGTTTAGAAATATGATTTTATTAACCAATTGGCCTTTTAGTCTGCTTCTTTGTTTCTCTATAAATAGTCCTGTTTTCGAAAATATTCTTTCACTGGGAACAGAAGTTGCAGGTATTGCAAGATATTTTTTTGCCACGACAGATAGAACTGGGTAACTGTTTTCATTTTTTTTTCCCAGTAGTGTAAAGGATTATCCGTGCGTTGTAGTATGGTTCTTCCAAATATCGTTGTACCTCCAGGTCTTTGCTATCACAACCGCTTTCCATTAGATTTTTATTGGAAACCTCTTCATCGAAAGAAGTCCATAAGGAACTACTGGCGTTTTGTACGACATGGTACTCGTGGCTAGTGTCGTTAGCAGTCGAATGAGTAGATCGTACGGTCTCTACCAAGTTAGTGCACTCTGTAATTAGGTTTGCAACGGCATGTTTTGAATGAATGGGATTCGTAAATGGTAACGTTTTGAATCTTGGATCGAGAACTGTGGTAACGGCATGTACTTTGTTTGTTTCTATTAAGCATAGCCGGGCTATTAGTGAGTTTTGCAGACGTTGCTGTAGCTCTTGCGCTGTCGTGGTAGCCCACTTCCCATTGCATACGTCTTCAGTTGAGATTTCACTTGTTATCACTTCAAATGGCTCTAGTACACATAAACATTCGCTTAAAATTCGCCACTCGTCAGCTGTGGGGTTCTCTACACCTGAATACAAAGTTGATAAACAGGCTGCAATTCATTCCTTTTGCTCCACTAGACGTTGTAGCATATAAAACGTACTGTTCCATCGGGTTTCGGTTTCCTGAATCAATTTATGAACAGGTTTTTTCATTAGATCCTGGATCTCATGGAGTTTATCATTAGCATTGCAAAAATGGTTCAAATGGCTCTGAGCACTAAGGGACTTAACATCTATGGTCACCAGTCCCCTAGAAATTAGAACTACTTAAACCTAACTAACCTAAGAACATCACACACATCCATGCCCGAGGCAGGATTCGAACCTGCGACCGTAGCAGTCGCGCAGCTTCGGACTGAGCGCCTAGAACCGCTAGACCACCATGGCCGGCCATTAGCATTGCAACTTGTTTTTAAAATAGCTAACAATTTTTCTGACCTTTTCCCGCATTATGCAGAGCTCAGTGTTGCTGATCAAAGAACTTTTCACAACTAAATTGATAGTGTGTGCTAAACAAGGCACATGTTGCATATCTATGTTGCCACTGTGAATAAGTTGTACGGCCGCCGTCATGTTACCGGCGATGTCAGTTGTGGTGTTTACAACTTTGTTTTCAATGTTCCATTTTGAAATCACGTTATCTAACGCCTCACTAATATTTAGCGCTGTATGCTTTTCCGGAAAACGGAATGTCTCAATCATGAGGCGCAACTTTTTTCGATTTGGTATCGAGTATAGTGGGCCCAACAGTGAAACAAAACGTCGAAAACCAGTGTCCTCGACGATTGGAAGCGGTTAAAAATCGTCTGTTATCATGGCCACTAGTGCTTCATCTAGCTGTTGTTGTCGTTTACTTCCCTCTATGAAGAGAAACGTAAGATTTAGATTAGTGCCCCTGCAAGGGGATACCTTATGCTCGACAACTAGTCCAATTAAATTACATATCGTATCGTGCAAAAGCTCGGATAGTATAGGTTTGATTTTGGGGTATGTTGTAGATTATCATTTTTTTTTTAATGCGTGGCGGACCGCTTCGGACACTATCCGAACTTTTGCACGGAATTCACGTTTTGTACCACACATACCTGGATATTTTGTCTGCCTCGCACTATTAGAAGAATGAGCATCTGTATCCACGGACGTCGCTGTTTTATTGCTCGATAAATTGCGCAGTTTAAGATGTCTAATCATGCACGTTGTATTTTTTGATACATTACGGAGGTTTTTACGACAAATGTTGCAAGTAACGTTATCTCCATCCTCCGTAAAGTATTGCCAGCACCATGACGTTAGTTTTCGAGTGTCCATATTGATTTGAATAACGACTTTACTCGAATGAAACCTGAGACATACTAGTTACGAGCACAGCGAGCAGCCAGCGTGTTTGTCTAGCGGCGGCTTTCAATTCATAAAACAACAGCGGCGCGGCGTATGTTGTCGCAGCCAACTGGCGCGCAGCGGCACACGCCGCCGAGCCATTTCTCGTGAGCTTCTCGAGAATTGCTTGAGAACTAGAGGCTCGAGAAATACTCGGTGCGCTCGAGTCGCCGCGCCTCGCCATCTCATCACTGATCTGAAGTCATATTTGTTATCTAGTTTTAAATTCCATGACAAGCATACAGCAGAAAACATTTCCAGTGAATTACAAAATGTGACTTCAACTTGGGGTATTACCAATCAAATTGTAGCTTGCACTACAGATAATGCACCTAATGTGGTGAAGGCAGTGATAATGTGCAAAATGGTGGCATGTACCTTGTTTTGCACATACACTGAATTTAATTGTGCAAGTGAGCCTTGAACCAATTACAGACACAAGGGCAAAAGTGAAGTCAATAGTGGATTTTTTCAATAGAAATCCTCAAGCACTTGAGAAATTACACAATATTCAGAAGCAAATTACTTCCCTATTTTAACATCAAAACAAGATTGCCCTACAAGGTGTAATTCCATGTATGAAATGTTTCACAGGCTTTTGAAACCAAAACAGCCTTTGCAAAGCACACCCTTGCCATCCTGCGTGTGATTCACAAACAAAACTGTCCAATGAGGACTGATCAGTTATTGAAATATCTTGTGAAATACTATCTCCTTTTGAACAAGTCACAAAAGAAATTAGCAGGGAAAGAAACGGAATCTGTACCCACCTCATTCAAAAGTTTGGAGATAAAGCAATTGCTTGCGAAGCAACATTATTGAATCCTCACTTCAGGGAGCATGGATTTCCAAAAACTGGGCATTAATTACAAGAAATTAAAGATGCCATAATTAACAAATGCTGTGCAATGGGACAGAAACCCACTCGGTGTTCTACAGACAATCCACCAGCAGCCAAACCAGGTGTAGTGAGCACATTCACCTCCAGCAGTGGCAACATTTGGCAGGATTTTGACCAAGCTGTAGGTGGCTTGATCCAAAGTGTAGACAATCAACGTGCTGCAAAGTATAGTCAAGCTTGATAAATATATGAAGATGCTGCTGATCCACAGATACAAGATCCACTGTTGTGCTGGAAGGAAAAGCGTGTTGTTGCCTACACTGTTTGAAATAAACAAATGGCGTCTTTGTAGTATGGCTACATGTGTTCCATGTGAGCTCATATTTTCAAAGCAGGGGCAAACAATAACAGACAATCCTGTCTTTCAAGCGAAAAAGTATCAAAATGATATTTCTAAACTACAACTTTTAATAGATGCAGCAGATCTGCTCAGAAATGAAATACTAACATTTCAGATGGTTTTGTTCTCCTCTGGAAAGCGTCCACTGAATTTATATTTGATTGTATTTTGTTTAGTCCACTAAATAGTGCATGTAGCTACCTTACAAGAACATTTTTCTCAAATTTGTTGCACACAGAAGATACGTTTTTGCTCACCATTCAGTGAGTTTAATTTTTTTTAATATGTTATTTACTCATTTATATGTTTGAGAATAATGATCTGATTTGTGTATGTATATGTTTGTGTGTTTATTTTTGTAAATGTGCTATGTTTGCTTATTACACTATAGGCATCTTGATACTTGTGTATCATAAATCTAAGGCAGATCAACAATGATACTGTGATACTGTTGTTTATGACGTTCAGATATTGTGATAAAAATTGCATTTCAACAGCAACTTAACTTCATCTCTGATTTCCTGGGGAAGTTTATAATAAATGGTAATACATCTGCTTGCTGTGAGTACTTGAGGGAACTCCATGTACCTGCACCTCAAACAATCTTATTTAGCAAGAATTATAAGTGGTATAGAGGCAGATCTGCCCTGATATGGGTATCACAAAGGCTTTACACTATATGAATTGTTTTAAATTTTAGTCTGGATTTTATACTGCACACCGATCTCTACATTTCAGTTACCTAGAAATGTTTTAACATGTTTTCCAGTTCTATCCAGTGTACTTATTATGAGATATATCCAGCTAACTTGTGAATGTTTGACAAGAAACTGACATACTTGGCCATTGTGCTATATACTCCAGTCTGTTGTGGTAATTTTTAGATCTGTGTGCATCAGTCACTTTGCATCCTGCTCTGTGTGAAAAACAATGGAAAATTTAACTGTGAGTAATGAATGTGCAAGTGGCGCACTCATAAATGTTAATTCAGTGCCTCACTTCCCAGAATTTTATCTCAATCAAAATAATGCACTAGAATACAGGGAAACGAGTTTGGCAAAATATGTTATGTCAAACATATTTAGTCAGACCTCAACAAATTGGAAAGTATGAAAGTCACACAACACGAAAGCAGTGCATTTGCTACAGGAAATACTGAACTGCAAAGATGCTTAAGTGGAAGTTTCATACTTTCTGCAATATGATTGGCGCTCTCGCTCCTCATTTGTGTTTTATGACAATATTTATACAGTAGACAGTCAAGATGATATAATGTGAAGGCCTATACCATTACAAAACACAAACTGTTTCACTGTTTCGAAGCAGCATTTCAAAACAGAACTTTGTATTATTTCATTTGTTTCGAAACAGTTATGTGTTTTAGTTTTCCCATCTCTTACTCCATTCAAAAGATTTTTGTTGCGTTTCACAGTCAGCCAATGACAATGAAAGTTACAATCAGCCAATGACAACAGTGTGATACGAGTGGTGTATTCATAGTGTATAGATTGTTTTGTGGATGTGGGTGAAATACGGATTGAATGTGTAGTGTTCTACAATGTTTGTGGGAAGATTTTTCTCCAGAGTCATAACTTTTGGCAACATGTGTGTGTTTGCCAAGGCAACAGCAAGGCAGAGAAAAAACAGTGTCAGATTTGTGACGGCTCTCAAAACACGTGGAATCATACAGGCGTGCAAGTGGGCAGACAAGGAAAATATTCAATATAGTATGATGTACTGTAACATAGTGCTTGTAATGATGGCAGTAATGTGTAGTTTCTTTAAGAACATGCTTACGATATGTCCCATTTCTTTGTTAATAATGTATTAGTTGATTTGGTGTAAGAAAATGTGTACTGTACATCCTTTTTTAAGTGAAACTTACTCATGCTTGAAATAGCAGGAATTAAGATCCTATTTGGGAAATTTACGTGTGAAAGAAATGGTGGTAAAACTGGAGTTCCTTGGCCTATGGCAGGTGAGGAAACATATTTACAGCCTGTTTTGTGTATTTGTAATGGTTTGTACATTTGCAATAGGAAACTTCGACATTTGGCTATGCCATAAATCAACCTTTTACTTAAATCGCATTCACAGACTGTAAACAGATTGCATCTTATAAACCCAACCTAGATCACAGCATACGCTACAGGTAAGTGTGTCACCTTAGCTAGTATTTTGTGGTATGGTGGTAGTCACTATCACACACTAGCCATAAGATATCAGTACCAACTGCTTGCTTACAACCTTTGATGCTGTAGATTCTCCTCCCCCCCCCCCCCCCCCACCTTTCCCCAATTTATGAGTCAGTGCATTATTGATTGTGCACCACTCTTTCCCACCCCCTCTACCCTCTCAAAAATAAAAAAATAATCTTGATTCAGGAATAATTGTTAGGCTGAAGAATCATACATGTGTTCTCGTTATGGTGTAAAGTTTTTTCCACACGTGAGATGTGAATATGTTGATTCTTAGTTCAGGATTAAATGTGTTTTCTTAAGGAAGGCAATTTTATAGAATTATTAAGTGAATATTAATTTATTGTAATTGACATTTATATATTTAGAGCTGCAAGCAGGACTCTGGACATTAGAAAAGATAGGACATGTCTCTTGTGATCACAACAGATGGAAATGCATGGTCTGCAATGTATTCCCATGCTGCCCACAACACAGTTGACAATTGCAGTATGGTTGTTGGTGCATGTGGATGTGCTGCGGTATGTCTCCCCAACACACCCACCCATGCTAGATGGGAATTAGGGCTTTAAAATGGGAATTAAGGCAGGGGAATGTGCAGGCCATCTCATTCGCCAAATGTTTTCTCATTCATGAAACTCTTGCACCTGCACTGTTTGATGCAGTCATGCAATGTCATTCATAAAAATAAAGTCAGGGCTGAATGTTCACTTGAAAAGACAAACATCTGGAGTGGTGTCACAATTATGTTGACCGGTGAGGGTACCATGTTCAAAGATTTGGAGGCGGTACTCCCATGCAACGTTATGGCTGTCCACGCCATAACACCTAGACCACCAAAATGATCATGTTTGACAATGTCCTCGATGTCTTATGTGTGGCGCCATGGTGGGAGCAGTAGAGCATCCCAGAAACAAACACAATACACAAAGCAGTCAACATCACTGTGGCACTGTACACCTTCCCAATCTTTGTTTTTCGGGAGCACATTTGTCCATGGCTTAAATGTTATGGATGACAATGCATTACTACCTCGAGCAGTGCAGGTGTAGAAGCTCGTGAAATGTAAAGTATTTGGCAAATGGACTGCCGTACCTGTTCACATAACTTAAATCCAATGGAGCACGTTGGGGAGTCCCATCGCAGCATGGCCACATGCGCCAATGACCATCCAGCTGGATTTGGCCATTCTGGTGGAGGAATGGAACACCCAACCACAAGAACTCCTTACCGACTCTATGACCAGCATGAGAACACATTGCAGAGCTTGCAGTGCCATACTTTGTGATCACATGCCCTATTAAGGACCATGCCCTGCCTTTTGTAATGTCCAGGGCACCATAATTAGTCACGGTGACTTCGGAGTAGTAATTGTCTTTGAATGAAAGCATCATTTCTTTTTGTAATAGTGTATTTCTTTCGGAAACTTTCTGTTCTATATTCAAGTAGTTATTTTTCTGTGTAGTTGTATTGATCTCTGTTACTTGGCAGTGACACATCATGTGAAAGTTACTTTTGTCCTTATATTTTTCAAGCCAGTGTAATATGAATGTATGGGCCCTTGAATGCTTCTGGGTCCATGTTGTTGTTTACTGTGGCATGAGACTAGTGGGTATTGTACTATCTGTTGCATGTACAACATGGATCACCATCATGAGATCCTGAAGACTAAGAAGGGTATGTTCTTATTGCCTTCTCCATGTTGTCAGTGACTTGTTGCTCTTACTGATCCATTGCTGTTGTCAACCTGGAAATATCTTCAAGACACTGTATTGCATTATAAATCAAGTGCAAGAGAGTACCAGATGTGCTGTTGTTGGTTTTTATAGGCAATATTTTTCCCGAGAACCTCTGGGTGAATGCCAGGGTGAAGCAGTGTCAAGTTTGTGCCTCTCACGCCGATGGAAGCCAACTGAAAGGAAATTCCTGGCATTCTCAGAGAACAGAAACTTGTATCTAAATCTGTATTAATTCAAAGTACACAGTACACTTATTACATATTGTGTAACCCAGTGCTAAGATGCTGCTATTTGAAACACAGTTACCAAGTCACTACAGTATGAACACTTAATTAATTATATGAAATAGTGTTTAAAAAACTGGAGATTATTTTATGTTGGAATTGCTCCCTGCATCAAATTATGGGTGATTAGGCTTGTTAGAAACATCGTTAATGTTAAAAGTATCATGTTATTATAATGCAGTTGGTAGAAGCATGGTAGTGTTTCATGTAAATCGAAGCACAATTCTGAAACATCCAAAGAAATTTCTAACACACTAGGTACACAACACAACACACACATATTCTCTCTCTCTCTCTCTCTCTCTCTCTCTCTCTCTCTCTCTCTCTCTCTCTCTCTCTCTGTCACCTTCCTGACTATTAACAGTCTTGTGATTTTACAACAAATATGCAAATAATTTCTGTAGTGCCCATCATAACTGAACTGTGTCCCTTTGTTCACCTATTGTACTTCTGTAGCTTCCATATGGCAGGCTCACCCCTGAGATCAAAATACTATTTTCCTACTTTCAACCTCTGGAGTCACATTTTGCATTATCATCTGAAGGCCTTCTTGTATTTGTCTGCACAAATTGATCTTTGATATGCAGTGAGAACATCCATACAGTTATTGTGCATGGTTCGCATACTTTGCGATGACTTGAGGTTTATTTTGTGAACAATAGCATATAATGGTCTGCCTTATTGTAGAATAGACTAACAAGCATTTTTTGTGGTATGATAACATTCTGTGACAGGACATTATTCTGACACATCTGTCCATTCAAACTACTCACTACAGACTTTAATTGCTCATCAGTTTATTATTTGCATCAGAAAGGATTCTACTTAGCTTATACTGCTACAAAATTTGAACAACACTTTTATCTGTAATTGTTTTGCAGTATAAAGAAAAAATGTAAAAAGCCTAAGACATTTGTGAGGTGGAGGATACAGTAATTTCTAACAAAAAACTTATAGCCTATGCGCTTTTTGTTACAGAAAACAATGTCTTAGAATCTCAACATTGAGTTCTCTGCAAACTACGTTTAGAGCAAATCATGGTATCAGGTTTAGATGAGAGAGCATTACATTTCTTTTGCAATTAGAGCTTCATAATGAGGATAGATTGTGACTGCATAAATTTCCAGTAGTAATGTTCCCACAACACAGGCATATTACAAAACCGTATACTGAAATCTATAAAATCTTCCATTGCAGTAGCAGGGAATGTTCGGAACAACAATATGCCCATACTAAACATCAAGTGTGGTACAAGTTCATTCTTTATGGTCTAAAACAACTCACAACAGGTTTTGTCATTTGATAGAGGATCATAGTGTCTTCTAAGGATCCTCAGCCACAGGAAAACTGTGTGTCGTCAATATCTGATTTTTGGTATAATATATGACCTGAGATAGCAGTCTTCCGATTTCTACTGACAAAACAACTGTACTTTAGATAGTCTTATCAGTGGAGCACCAAGCACGGTGGCGCAATGGTTAGCACACTGGACTCACATTTGGGAAGACAGTGGTTCAAACCCATGTCTGTCCATCCTGATTTATGTTTTCTACGATTTCTCTAAATCACTTCAGGATGGTTCTTTTGGAAGGGGATGGCCAATTTCCTTCCCTAACCTGAGCTTGTGCTCCATTTCTAATGACCTCGTTGTTGATGGGACGTTTAACACTAACCTCCTCCTCCAACCGAGCCATGTGGGATCAACCAAACATAGTGGCAAAGGACTGACAGGCTACAATACCACAAAATCTTCCAGCTGCATACATCTTCTGACACTTACAAATATTCATCAGTTTTGATTCCATGGGGATTTTTGTCTTACATATGACTGCTATCAAATAGAGATAGCTAGTTCGCAAACTAATGGGTCCAAAGGATGGTTCACCAAGATGAATAAAAGAACCGAGGAACGAATTCTAAGGAACAGTCTTTCATATTTCACTTCAGTCATGGCTGTCTACGTATAGTTCCCAGGAATGAGAAACAGTTGGACTCGTTCCCTCAACGGCACTTTGTCCGGTCTTGTTCCAGCCTCGGTCCCATTCTTGCCTCTAGTCTCATTCTCCTTTGGCCGCACTTGTCGTTCTTTGTATGACCATTCGTCGCAGTTACACTGCCAATTGTTGTTAGTTAGTTCAGTATCCATTTGCTTGTTTCATTCACTGCGCTCGTCCATTCTACATGTGTTTCAAACTGTTCTTGAACTCTGGTTCTGGCTATTCAGCGTCCATGACCGGTGATTAAAAAATATTTTATAGTTATGTAAATTACATAAAAATTATGTTGTATGTAATAGGTCCATCTTTTCAGGTAACAAAAGGGCATATCAGCTCACTTCATTATTTTGATTATCAGAAGAAGACATAACAAGGCAAGCTTTTTGTTATTCATATATTTTTTGGTTTCATCGTCTTGATTTAACAACTAACTTTTAACAGTTTGCTTAATTTGTAGTGTAAGAAAATTCATATAAAACAATTTTCATGTATCTTTCATATATAAAATAATACCTTTAGAGAGGCTCTAATTTTTTTTACCAATTTTCATTACGTACTAGTTTGGTTTCTTTGAGAGAAAAAAAAGTGAGTTATAGGTCATTCTGGCTCAGTATGGAAAGAGGGTGCATCTCCATTTGAAAAGGCGTAGATTGCCATAAAATCATATTTACTTATCTCAAAAATATTTGTTCAGAAGGAGTTCCTCAAACCAAAAACTTTATTACTGTGAAATTAATTATTATTATTATTATTTATCTTTCCTGTCTCAGACGTTATGTCTGGTTAAAAATGGAAAGTGATGCGGAACTTGATCAAGTGTGACTTCCTTTTAACTGTATGGTATATGTTACATTGCATTTAGGAACTTTCGGGTAATTGAACATGTATCAATAATTACAGATTTCTGTAGTTGTATATATATGTTTGAATGTAGCTGTATTGTGTTGATGTACTGGTGGATATTGTGTGGTATGACTCCTGTAGTTGATAGTATAATGGGTATGACGTCAACTTTATCCTGATGCCACATGTCTTTGTCTTCCTCAGGCAGTTGGATGTATTTTTCAATGTTTTCTTCTGTATATTTGTTGTATTAGGTATGGATATTTCGATTAGTTGTGTTAATTTCTTCTTTTTATTGGTGAGTATGATGTCAGGTTTGTTATGTGGTGTTGTTTTATCTGTTATAATGGTTCTGTTCCAGTATAATTTGGATTCATCATTCTCCAGTACATTTTGTGGTGCATACTTGTATGTGGGAACGTGTTGCTTTATTAGTTTATGTTGTATGGCAAGTTGTTGATGTATTATTTTTGCTACATTGTCATGTCTTCTGGGGTATTCTGTATTTGCTAGTATTGTACATCCGCTTGTGATGTGATCTACTATTTCTATTTGTTGTTTGCAAAGTCTGCATATATCTGTTGTGGTATTGGGATCTTTAATAATATGCTTGCTGTAATATCTGGTGTTTATTGTTTGATCCTGTATTGCAATCATGAATCCTTCCGTCTCACTGTATATATTGCCTTTTCTTAGCCATGTGTTGGATGTGTCTTGATCGAAGTGTGGCTGTGTTAGATGATACGGGTACTTGCCATGTAGTGTTTTCTTTTTCCAATTTACTTTCTTTGTATCTGTTGATGTTATGTGACCTAAAGGGTTGTAGAAGTGGTTATGAAATTGCAATGGTGTAGCCGATGTATTTATGTGAATGATTGCTTTGTGTATTTTGCTAGTGTTTGCTCGTTCTAGAAAGAATTTTCTTAAATTTTCTACCTGTCCATAATGCAGGTTTTTTATGTCAATAAATCCCCTTCCTCCTTCCTTTCTGCTTAATGTGAATCTTTCTGTAGCTGAATGTATGTGATGTAGTCTATATTTGTGGCACTGTGATCGTGTAAGTGTATTGAGTGCTTCTAGGTCTGTGTTACTCCATTTCACTACTCCAAATGAGTAGGTCAATATTGGTATAGCATAGGTATTTATAGCTTTTGTCTTGTTTCTTGCTGTCAATTCTGTTTTCAGCATTTTTGTTAGTCTTTGTCTATATTTTTCTTTTTTTTATTATTATTAGTTCTTCTTTATTATTATTTATTATTATTGCCGCATTAACTTTTATATGTTGTTGTTGTTGTGGTCTTCAGTCCTGAGACTGGTTTGATGCAACTCTCCATGCAACATAAAAACCTACTTTTTACTAAGTGTGTGGGGCAAATATGATGAGAAAACCACATTTTGTTTTAAAACTATTTATTCTCCCATGAAGTGTCTACTTCACCTAGGAACTCAGAGACAAGGTGAAGTATATATTGCTGTAAATGATTATTATTACTATTATTATTATTATTTACAGCACAGCACAGTTGTGTAGAGGAAGTCAAGACGAAGAATTTTTAAACAAGTCATTTATGGTCTTGTAAGATGGTAAACAGCCACAAACAGGTTTACAAGACACTTGAGCTATAGCCCAAGCGTGTCGCGTGAGATTTTCAGCTCTCTACAAGCAAACTGTTAGCGCTAGAAAAAGAAAATAGGACCTTTTTCTTGAAGGAAATTTAATGTAGTTAAACATTATACTGGGATACATTTTCAATAGAGGCCATGGTTTTCTGCTTTTCAACTGTGTCTTGCCAGGAATTCACCCCAGTCTTTACCATCTCTGTTCCCCCTAATTGAAGTGGAAAAGAGTGAATCCATCAGCAATGTCGATTCACTACTGTCGAACAATCTGATCAGCAGGATGCCTGCATTTGCCAGCTCTGAACCTGTTTCAATAGGAGGAGGACAGTCATCTTTTACAACTTTTGTCAGTGTTATTAAGCCCCTCCCAATTTATAAAAGCAAAAAGAAATCAACCTTAGTTACTTAACGGGAGTTGGAACGCCCTATCCCAACAATATTAAATTTAGTGGCTTGGCTTCCCTGCAGTTCAGGAGCCACTGTAGCCATTGACATGAAACTTTTACAGGACATTAAACTGTATGTTCTGAGTCTACTGAACCACAATAATTGCATTTCAGGCACTGCTTTCAGAAATACAATATTTTAATTACAAGGTTAGAAGTTCGTGTTTTTTTTTTTTTTTTTTTTTTTTTTTTTTTTTTTTTTTTTTTTTTTTTTTTTTTGGGGGGGGGGGGGGGGAGGAAGTCCATATAGGATTATTGAATGACAATGCAGACACTTATTCAGTAATTCAGGATGCAAACTGGATTCATGATATTCATGACTGCTGCTGGGATGGAATGTTTATTGCTGTTGAACTGTTTTTGAGTACTGGGTATTGCAGTAATTGCACCATGAATCAGTTCCAGGAGGGCAAAGGTGGTGTACTGGTTTTTCATAAGAAGGCCCATACTGCCTACTGCCTACTTCATACTTCATTTGCAACAAATCCTCAGTATTATTTCTAAGGGCCATCTCATAATACTGTTGTTCATCAATCATTTTGTCTTGCCAGACCACTTCGTATTGTTTTACCATCAGCAAGTTTCTTGTCTCTCAAATTTTGTTTCAACTTCCTCAACCTGGTGCCCATCCTCTTCTGGACATGACTTTTATAACACAGCAATCCACAGCCTTCTATATAACAAAATTACCGATTTGTAAAGAATACCATCCCTTCAGCATTGTGAAAGACAAAGAATTTAGGAGCTTTATTTTCCTGCCCTGCCCTGCCCTGCCCCAATTACCAGCTTCCAAGTAGGAAAACCCTTTCAATCAGTTGCCACAGCTATCCAATCAAATGTGAGATAATTTACGAGGAAAACTGAATTCGACGACAGCAGTCGCTCAACTGACGGCTTCCTCGAACAACCAAAGTTTTATTGTGATTACTGCGCACTGTATGGATGATAACACAAAATTTCATTCGAATCTATTAGGTTGCCTGGAATTTTCACCTCAGCACACTGCAGAAAACATAGCTAATTTTCTTCAAAGAGATGGGACTAACTGGGGAATAAACAACAAAATAGTGGCAGCTGTAACCAACAGTGCATCTAACACAGTTGCTGCAGTAAAAATTTGTAAATGGGCTCACATCCTCTGTTACGCCCACACTATAAATTTAATTGTCAACTCGGGTATAGAACCAACTGAGTGTGTGGTCAAAAAGATTAAATGTCAAGTTAAAAAAAAAGAAGAAGAAGAAGAAGAAGAAGAAGAAGAAGAAGAAGAAGAAGAAGAAGTTCACTTGCAGTGAATAAACTCAAGGAAACATAGTGCAAATGAATCTGCCGATACTAAAACAAGTAGTCCCTGTGCAGTGGAACTTGCTTTTCAACATTATAGTATGTGTATTAGGAAAGAAATTGGCCATAATTTCCACTTTAGCTGTTGTAAGAAATGATGAACATAAAATGATGACACAGGAGTGGGATATCATACGACATTCAGTTACGTTACTTAAAATATTTTATGAAGTAACTAAAGAGCGATGAGCAAACTATGTCGTTGCCCAAAATGGAGGTTTTAACCAAGACCCTTTTAAACTTAATTTCTACATTTAAAACCCAGGAAGGGTTGCCCCGTAATAGCACAGTCTAACATAATAGACTGTGGTAATGTCTGAGACAATAAAGGCTTCCTAAGAGCGACTTGGTAATACGTCGTATATTGTTGGCCAGGCAACGTTACTTGGTCCACAACTTAATTTAAAAAATAAAAAATAGGGTTCACAGAAGGCAGCACGAACTATACGCAGGCATACGATGGAATTGTGAGTGACGTTCATCAACTATCAGCACAAGAAAAAGCTAATGAACCTACTTCAGTAACTTCCTCTTCAAAAGGACTTCAGTCATCAATTTTTCCAATAATAACAAATTTTAGCTTGTGGACAGCCTTTGACAATGAAGTGGCAAAAACAACACAAACTTATTATTCTAAGGCTATGGCTGTGACTGAAATGGGCAAATACATTTCTGAGATGCTCCCGATGGATGGTGATCCTCTGTTGTGGTGGGAACAAAGGAAACTTCTTTACCCACATTTATATTCATTGGTCCTAAATAGGCAGTGCTTACCAGCAACTTAAGTAACTTTGAAGAGGACATTTTCGAAAGCAGGACAAACACTGACTGAGAAAAGAAGCAGATTGGGGCCATAAAATATTTCAGAAATCATATTTATCAATGGCAATGTCTAAGTTTGTGACACATTTCTGAAGTTCTAGAAGCTGTTAAAGTTTTACAATGAAGTGAAATTAATTTATCTAAATAGTCCCCTGTACCATTTTCACATGTCAAATTCTGTTGGTAATCGTTTAGAGGAATTACAGGGCAGTCTGACTACTTTGAGTAAATTCTAATCTCATTTGCGTTTGCTCGAGTCACCAATTTTTTATTTATTTTTTATTTATTTTTTAATAGCATGTGTTTTGAAAATGTCTGACCCACTTGAGTTTATAAAATGTAAAATATTTACTCAAATACAACAAATTTGTAATACCTGTAATACTTTTTTGTTGTCAAGAAAGAGAGTTATAAATTTTAATTTTAAAAAACTGTTTCTACAATTTTTGTCCAATACACTAAAGTGTAGTGTTTGTAGGGTATAACACTACTAGTCATGAGTGTCCTCAGAATTTTTTCCAGGGGGACTCTAAAATAGCCATTTTTGAAATAAATTACTTGATCACTTTTGAGATGCCTCATGCCACCAGAACTCAACGCGAAATGATGTATATCGACTCAATATTCGTATTTGTTATGGGTAGACTACTTTGATACTTACAAGACAGGCATGATTCACAATTATATTCTTTGAAATATACCTTTCTGTGTTGTTAATATGATTCTGGTCGCGACACATTTCTGAAGTTGACGATCTAACGTTATATCATTTTACGATAACATTTAACATGTATTCGAGAAAATGACCAATAAGTTAGGAAATAAAACTGCAAAATATTTAGAAAACATACTTTTATAAGTCCCCAGTAATGTTAAACTGATAATGAAACTGAAAAATCTTAAGTATGAAACGATCAGAAATACAACTTGTTATAAACAAATTCGCTCAGTCTTAAAGAGAGTGTGCCTAATCTTTCTCGAAAGTGATAAAGCAGAAAACAAATTTTAAGGCATAGAGGAATGCACATGGTATACATTTAAACAAAACTTTGCTCCAGCAAACGCCAACTTTAGCTATTGCTGATTACGTTAAGAAAACTGTGAAGGGGAATTTGGTTCCGCGACAGCGGTGAAACGCCTCATACGCAACTCCACGGTAATATTTCGAAGGAGGCAGTGAAGGAAGTCGGCAGGACACAGGCGAGCGGCTATTTACCGTCTTTTTTGATCCAAGATAAAACTGCGTTTTCCTTGTTATGGAAGGCAGGGTGACTTTCCACCGAATGAAGCCTGAGCTCCGTAATCGAGTGTCTGGTGTAATATTTTGTAAAGAGAATATGATCACTTCTACAATATTATTTCAGTGGTACAGGCAGGCGCACGAAAAATCGGCCCCGAGCACTAGACTGCCCATTGTCTCCCACCTGTCGTCGTCCACTGTTTCGCAGTTGGTGCTTGCATTAGCTTCTTTTTCTTTACGTTTCGGCCCACTAGGGACCACGGGACGCATCGTAACTCTCAGCTAGGGTCTTCTGCTTTCTCTTGGCACAGTATGTCTTCATCTTCTGGCTGTGAGCCTGCTCCTTCTCATCTGTCCACTTAGGTGGGAAGACTCCTTTGTTGGATAGCCTGTCAATATCGAGTTCGGTTCTCTGTTGTCTTTAATGGGATCTGCAGTTCACCTAAATCTGATTTAACAGAGGTGATCCACTTTGCTTTGGACGTTGCATTTTCCCTACTTGTCACTGTGAGCATCCTGTTGGTGAACCTGGAGTGATTCAGGTTGGTCATGTGCCCATAGAAGGTCAGTCACCTTTGCCTCGTACATGTGACTACGTCTTCCCATGTTCATACAGCTCGTTATTGTGCCCGATTCTGTAGGTACCGTCTTCCTCTCTTATTTTATTTTATTTTTATTTATTTATTTATTTATTTATTTATTCATTCATTCATCTGTGGAACAATAAATATTCTATGGATGTCGTCAGTTTATGATACATGAGCACACATTTACATTTACAACGAACCAGAGTTCTCATATTTTGTGTAGTTTTTATAACTAGTCATACACACATTTATAATTACATAATATTTTGGTGATAATGTCATGTGTTGCTAGTAATCTACATCTATGTTAAATATTATTTTACAGTGTAACAACTTTTACTTACTAAGAAGGTTTTAAGCTTTTGTCTGAAAGTGAGGGGCTCACTTATTTCTTTGATTTCATGTGGTGATTTGGTATACAATTTTATCCCATTATAAAATATACTTTTTTGTGTCTTTGCCTTGTTCTTTCTATCTAGATGGAAGTGGTGACAGGCTCTTGTTTCATGGTCATGTAGTAGACTGTTTGAGTTGTGCATGTTGAGATTTTTCTTAATGAACATTGTGTTCTGAAAGATATACGTCCAAGAAACAGTTGGAATGCCTAGCTTTCTAAATAATTTTAGGCAGTGGGGTCCTGTTGGTGCTGTTTGTTATTATCCTTATGGCTCTTTTTTGTACTTTGAACACAGTTTGTATGTTACTGGTACTTGTTCCCCAACACATGATCTCATAGCTGAGGACTGAGTGTAGATATCCGTAATATGTTATTTTAAGACAGGTAGTATTGCATACCAGTGCAAGGATTCTAAGAGCATAGCATGCTGTGGATAATTTCTTTGCCAAAATGTTGACATGGTTTGTCCATTTCAGTTGGCTGTCTACATTCATCCCTAAGAATTTGGTACTTGTTACACGTTCTAATTCATTATTATTAACTTTTATTCTAGTGGCATTGTGTTTTTTTGTTCAATTGGAAGTTAATATAGTTAGTTTTCTTTACATTTAGGGTTACTTTATTTTTTTAATGACCAGTTGTGGACATCATTGAGAGCCTCATTTGCTCTTTCTGACAGCTGTGTTGGATTTTCACTTGTTATTACTATGTTGATGTCATCAGCAAAATGTATTTTTTCTCCATGTCTGATACTTTGTGGGAAGTCATTAATGTAAATAAGACACAATATTGAGCCTAATACACTTCCCTGTGGGACGCGTATATTGACATGCTCTGTGTCAGACAGGTGTTTTACAGGGGGAATTGTTTGAAACTTGTGATATGTCAACTCGTTGAACTCTGTTTTCCAAGTATGATTTGAACCACTTCTTTGTCACACTTCTTATTCCTATTTGGCCTAATTTATGAAGTAAGATTTTGTGGTCCGCTGTATCAAAAACCTTGGATAAGTATAAAAAGATACCACTTACATTTTCACCTTTATCCAGTGCTGCTAAAATTACTTTAGTGAACTGCACTATAGCAGATTGTGTACCTTTTCCAGGCCTAAAACCAAATTGGTCATTGGAAAGAAGGTTACATTTATTCAGGTAATTTAGCAGTCTCTTTTTCACTAGTATTTCCGTTATTTTAGAAATGATAGATAGTATAGAAATCGGCGTGTAATTCTCTACATTTTCCACATCTCCGTTTTTAAGGATAGGTATAACTTTTGCTTGTTTTAGATACTCCAGAAAGTATCCAGATTCGAAAGATTCATTAATTATGTCTGTTAATGGGCCCTTTATGGAGTCTATACATTCTTTAATTACGCAGACTGGCATTTCATCAAGTCCTACTGAAGTTTTATTTTTTAGTTGGTGCACTACTAGCGCCACTTCCCTTTCTGTAGTTGGCAAGAGCACCATTGAGTTTGTTGGCTGGTTCTGAGTAGGTAAATCATACGTATCTGGAAATTTCTGCTGTAATTTTTTTTTTTTTTTGCAATACTACTGAAATATGAGTTTACAAAATCAGCTAATTCTTTAGGGTTACCTTCTGGTACATCTTCGTTTTTAATGTGTGAATTGAGGTCCTTTTTAGCAGAGTTAGATGTTTCCTGTTAGACGATGTTCCAGGCTGTTTTGCTCTTGTTTTCAGCTTCAAGTAATATTTTGTTGTTTGGAAGTTTTTTTTTGCGGCTACCAGCACCTTTCTGTATATTTTCCTGTATTTTTTGTAGAATTGCAGGACTTCTGGGTTAGATTGATTGTTTTTTTATGGAGTTGAGATATCTAAGAGTTTCTGAGGATTTTTTGATACCTGGAGTCACCCATTGATTTCTCATTGTAGTTTTAATTTGATAGAGAGTTTTGGGAAACATCTCTTCAAATATGAGTTTAAAAATGGACATGAACTTGATAAATTTCTGATTTGCATTGATTTCTGCAAAGACTTCCCTCCAATATTCATATTCTAGCTGGGATTTAAACTCATACAGGGCTGATTTGGAAAATATTCTTTTGTATGTAGACAGTTTAGGAGGAGTTTCTACATGAATGTTAGTTTTTAAGATCGTGCAGAGGTGGTCTGATAGGCCCAGGTTTTGGACAAAAATATGACATTTTTTACTATCAATATCTGTAGCTGCATGATCTATAGATGAGGAAGATTCTTTCGTTATTCTAGTTGGACAATTAACAAGGGAGGATATTCCACAACAGCTTAGAATATTCACATATATGTTGCTAGCCTTATCAGGCTTCATCATATTAATGTTTAAGTCACCACAGCTAATTACATTTGCTTTTGGTCGAGAAACCTTGCCTAAGCTTTGATTCAGTTTTGAGAAGAATACATCAATGTCTCCACTGGGAGAGCGGTACACACAAAATATGACTAATTTTTTTGCTATGCCAGGTCCTATTATTTCAACAGCGGAAAGTTCAAAATGTTTGTCCTCACCTCGATCTAAAAGATCATATCTAACTTTAAACGACATACCTTTTTTCACATAAATACATGAACCTCCATTCATTGATATTCTGCTATAGTAACATGCAAGATCATACGAGGTTAATGCAATGTGTTCAGTTTCCTTCCCTTTGCACCAGTGTTCTGTGATACACAAAATTTGGCTATCAAAAGTTTCCAATTCCACTTCTAGCTGTTGTGCTTTGTTCTTTATGGCTTGAATGTTTTGGCATTTGTTTTTACTTATCTTGGTGGCGACCTTCCCTTTAGACCTGATGCTAAAAAATCCTTTAGATGAGCTGGTGGTACGGTTATTCTTCTCTTGATGACAGTGGATGTGAGCCTGTTGCCAATTAGACTTGGATGTTGGTGTATCTGAAGGTTATGATAGTCCTGTAACTGAGGCCGGGTACCAAAAATCCTGCAGAGTTGTAAGTTTCCTGGTTCTTGTGCTGCTTCTGTTACTGCTGATGATGGTGAGGCTGGTGAAAAGTCTTTCACTGTTGAAGACTGAAGAGAGGGGCCAATACTGATGAAAGGTCGTTGGCTGCTGGCACATCAGCCTTTTTTTTTTCCTTGTTAAAGATGCAGTTGTTTAGTATGTAGCTGCTTCTGCTGAAGCTGCTTTGGAAACTTGGATCCTAGTTGAATCATTTATCTCAACTGCTTTTGAGGAAAGAGGAGATTCTAGTGCTGGACCTGTTGTCAGTGATTCAGTTTCATTTTCTTGTTGGAAATTTTCAGTTGCTGTGTTTGGTGGTGGAAGTGGTATGGTCATGCTATTCTTGTCCTTAACTGCCTTAAGGATTTCTCGACTAATGAATGATTTTCCTCCTTTATTTCTGTGAAGCCCATGCCAGGTAAAATGACTTCTCTCTGTAGATGTTACGTCCACATATGGGGCATTTGGGAGGCTTCGGCAGATTTTCTCAAATTTCCTACTTGTAACTGTGACTCCTTTGTTGACACAGGATTGTTCTATAAGATCATGTCTTTGTGGGATACTGGCAATGAAGAAGTTAACATCTGTAATTTTCTGTAATGTACTTTTTAGAGCGCTTGTGACGAGTTTGCCCTCGTTCCTATAAACATCATTAGCACCTCCTATTATTAAAAAGTTGCTTCCCAGCTTCAAAGAATGTTCACAGTTTTTTAAAACTTCGCACAAAGGGACACCTGGTTTCGTTATTCCACTAACCTTGAACATAGTTTGCATGTTACACAAAATGTCGGCTAAGCCCTTTCCATGACTGTCTGAAAGTATGAAAATATCTTCTTTGTTGTTCTTACCTGTATCGTTAGTTATCTTGTTTGCATGATAAGTATGTTCCATGTATTTTCTGGTATTTCCTTTCTTGTTATTACAGGACTTCGTAGGCCTACTGAAATGATTTGTGGTCGCTGCATTTGATGAAAGTACTTCCTTTCTTTGGCTCTTTTCACATATTTCATATTCATCACACGTTAAAAATTCAAACTTATTTGCTCCTGGTAGACGAAAGTTGTTTTCGTTACGATTAATACGACAAAACTTTTTAGGCCTAATGAAGTTACTGTTTTGTTCGTTTACAACCGTTTCACTACACTTTGAATGGTCTATCACTTCTTCCAGCTTCTGTACACTGTCACTGATCCAAGCTTCTCTACATATAGTTTAGCTAACATAAGATCGTATTTTAATGAAGAAGTCGTGCATTCTTCTTTGCTTTTCGTTTGTAAACACACGATATAACGATAGTTGCAATGCACATTTACACAGTCACAGGTCATGTTTTTTTTTCTTCTAAGGCATTTAAACATTGACGATGGATCCATTTCTGTGACCACGAACATAATTTAATACCATATGTCACCTTCTTAGTACATTTTACACACACAGGATTTAAAAACTCGTAATTATCTGCTGATCGACTTATTAGTAAGTATATACGCGCCGCCATCTTGAGTCAAATTTAAACCACTCATTTGGCATGTCTCTTATGGGTCCTAGTATTCTCCTCAGGATCTTTCTCTTTTTAAGTTCTAGTTTCCTGAGTATGCCCTTTCGATTCATCAAGAGGCATAGAGTGCAGAAGGTTTTACTACCGAGTTGTAGTGCTTCAGCTTCATGTTCTTGGAGGTATAGATGTTCTTACAGGAATTAGCTTATTTGTTATTTCTTTACTACCTAATCATTATATGTTTGTCTTTCTGTTGCATCTGCTCATAACGGACAACAAATTGTGCATAATTGGTGGGCAGCCTGTACTTAGGGCCAGTTTTCCGTGCGCAACCCTATATTATTTCACTGCGATCAGCCGCACAACACTTGAATTTGCTAATCAAGAGGTTCTGCAGAATCACGGAAATTACTTCTACAAGTGAGTGAGAATTCTGTAACCAATAAAAACTCTGTACTCCAGGGGGGAGGCAAGTGCCCTCCTCTTGTGCCCTCCATCCTCTTTCAGTCACCTATACTACAAGTTTACAATTTTTCTTAAGAACCATATACTATGCACAAATGAACAGTGAACAAGTAAAACTTAATGGTCCACAAAAAGGAACAATCATCCATGAACTAGTTCCCAAGGATTAATGAGTTTGCCCATCTCTACTATCAAGTGGTGCCTCACTTCCAACAGAAAATACTGCGACCTCAAGTATTTGAAAGCAGTCATCATCCGTCTCTCCTCTCCACCCCACACTTGCCACCAACACATCCTTATTCTTCCAACCACATATGATGATGGTTAGTTATTAGTACGTTATTTAAATGTGCAGTCTATTACTAATTACAGGAATCTGACAACAAAAACTGAAGACAGGCAATTAATTGTCTGTGGCTAACTTATTCGTGGTGCACAGGTACACATAAAAAGATCTGATATCTCAAGTTTTTGGGGCTAGATACTTTTGTAGCATGTAGGCTCCAGATGCACACCTTTCCCAAAATCTACCACCCCCCCCCCCCCCCCCAGTCCTTTTCCTTCACCCTTCTTCCTTCCCCTTCAATCCTGCCTGAAGAAGGAGCTACTAGCTCTGAAAGCTTGCCAATCACAACAGTCGCGCGCGCGCGCGTGTGTGTGTGTGTGTGTGTGTGTGTGTGTGTGTGTGTGTGTGTGTGTGTGTGTTTTAGTGACTGCTGCCTCCACTTAGTTACAGTTGCAGGACAGCGTAATCTAAACTCTTACAGTCCTCAACAGTTATCCTGTACAGACACTTCTTGTTTCGCAGAATATACCCGAGGTTAGAGGTTCTGTTATTGATCAGATTATTTGTGAAACAGCGAGAGGAATACACAAGACTGAAATGCAAAAACTGGGTTTACCAATAATAGCGATCATAACTGAAAAGTCCCGCAACATTAGCAAGGTAAGAAACACTACATGTGTAGCTCCAACTATTGCCAATAGTGCTACACCAAATCCTTATAAATGTGTTACTACATAGAAGTTAGCATTCATCTGCTTTTATGCGGACATGTACGCATTTTCAACATTTACTGTAGTATCTGCATACATTTTAAAAGCAAAATACCTAAAGAAATTGGATTGTGAATATATTAAGAAAGAATAACGGACTGATAAAAACAGTTTTAGAATGTTATGTAGAAGGGAAAAGGAAGCGAGGAAGGAAGAGATTCCAGATACTGGATGTCATGATGGACGGCACAACATACAGCAGCCTTAAGAAGGAAGCAATGGATCACAGAAAATGGTGAAGCAAAGGACCTGCTAATATATCAGATAACTGATGATGATGACCTATGCGTTGTATTTAGAAGAAATGAAACTTAAGCTAAATTTGCTGTTTGGGAGGGCTGTCAGCTGCGTTACGAATTACAAGGGTGATGTGGACTAGGAAAGGCATCTTAGCTCAGAAAAACATAGGATGATATGTGCCAAACCACGTCTGCCTCGCTACTAGATTTTGTTACTATAAAACAGACGTCTGTAGTTAGATATGTTCAATCCACACAACCAAACTGGCATTCCACGTAATTTTGCACCACCTTTCGCACAAATCGACTCCTCTTTCCTGGCATACTGAAATAAAACAATAGATGCAATCAAATCAAACGTGACCTTTCATCAATTAAAGCATTACACATATAAATCGAGAATCACACTTGTAACGTCATATGCATGTTTACTCACAAAATAAACTATTTCTGGCATATCTTATCATGACACAGTTCGATTCTAACCCCATTGACAATTTCAGACATGTCCTGCCATCTGTGAGTAAGATGTAAAACTTTTTGCATTCCGTAAGAATTGCAGACTAGAATGAATAGTGAAAGAATCGTAGGAATCGATTCGCAATGTGAGATTGAATCGTAAAGCCCGGTCCACACGCAACGATCTGTCTGCGCAGATGTCTGTTCATGCAAAAAAACACCGCAAATGTGGTGTATATACCCGACACAAACCCCAATCTACTACTCGCCCGCCATCTGCCGGTGTAGAAAAGAAATATCAATGGCAGGCAGTTTTCTCACGTACATTTACTGAGAGAGTTGCAGGGAGAACCTGTTTTGTTTTACATTACCTCCTGTTCCATTTCCAGGCACATTGACACTCCAATTTCATCTTTCATTGTACTCCTGCTTGGTCTTGGCTTTTCTTGATCACTAAGAATGCCAAGCAGATCAAAATACCATAACGTTGGCTAGTATACTTGATCCATTCTTACACCAGATCTTCTAGATTTCTGAACTTTGGATAACTCTTTTCGGTAAACAGTTCGCTGACAGACTTAATTTACTTGACTTGCCTTCATGAACTCCTCCATCAGGGAGCGTAAATAGCTTCACATGTGTTGGGTATTATTTTACTCAACGCTTGTTTCAATATTGCAGTTGAAAATTCCAAATCCTTCCTGTAGCTGGGAATCTTAATGTTTCGCCAGGCGTTTATGAGGAGAAATTGCCCTTCTCATACAAGTATTTTTTCTCATAATATGAGGGGTTACAAGCTTTAAGAGATAATTATAAGTTTCGACATCCATCTGCAAATAATTTCGACAGTTCGCAACGAATTTTTATTTTATTTTTTATTACCGTTTCTCTGTTTGCCGAGGCGTCAACTGCCTGCAATTTTTCAATTAGAGCATTGTGTGCTGCTGTCTTTTTGTCTCGGGTCACTATATTCTTTACTTTTAATCTTCCACATACATGGGTGGTTTCTATATATTTCAATGAATTCACTTACAAACTCTCGAGAACACTGACGAGTATCAGTCATTTTAATGCCCTATGCGCACAAATACAAACACTAGACTGAGCAAACAGCTGTTTCGCGCCAGATTTGAGGCGATCTCTTGCCCACTCGCTCCAACTTGTCTGCGCAGATGTGGTTTCAACCCACAGATTTGAGAGGTTTCTCTCAAACCTCGAGCTTCAACTTCCAGGTTTGCACACACCTCAGGTTGGCGCAAATCTTTTGTCCACACGCAACGATCTGTCTGCGCAGATGTGATTTGTGCAGACAGATCGTTGTGTGTGGACGGGTCTTTAGAAAAACAGGAAGGTCCGACTTGCGTTTGCAAAACGGCACAAATCATGGTCAAGTTCAGACTGTCTAAAATTCTGTGGAGCGACGAGAGCAAATTTAATTAAAATATCATTTAATGGTATCAAGTATGTTCGACATTCTGTAAGTAAAAAAGATAACGTTCCCACAGTCAAATATGGAGGGGGCAGTATGATTGTTTGGGAATGTTCTTCACGTTCTGGCATTCGACCATTAGTTCAAATTGAAGGTAATAAATCGGTTCGTTTACGAAAAATATTGAAGACTCAAATGCTACCATATGCTAAACACCACATGCCAGCTGGATGATATTTTCAGTAAGATAACAATCCATGGCACAAATCCAAGTACATTAGCGGTTTAAAAAACACAAGAAAGACAGCTTTTTGGAGATGACAAGTCGAAGTTCGGGTTAGAATCCTATAGAACATTTGTGGGAGCTGAATTGCAGAATAAGAATAAAAACATACTGGAACAAAGATGCTTTTTTTAAGCTCTCAGGAATGAGCGGGATAAAATTCCGATATATGTATTCCAAAAGTTGGTCGACTCAATTCCTGCATGGTGTGAAGCTGTCATAAAAGCCATGGGATATCCTGACCGGGGCTTCCCAACGTGGGGGGGGGGGGGGGGGGGGGCGGCCACGTTTCACCAAATCGTGTAAAATAATGAGTAAAATTATTGATTAAAATTCATCACTATTTTTTTCCGTGTGAAGAACGTGTACTTTTACTTCCGGTCGTATGCCCAAGCAACCTTTGCGGTTCCGAAGTGAGAACGTATACACAGTTTAGTGCCGGCTCACGGCGCTAGATGCGCTGATACCTTTTACGCATGCGCGGAGAGAGCCTTGTCAACCAATCACAGTGTTCGCTGGCACGTATGCGGCCCAAGCCATCATTAAAGTCAAACTTGCTTTGTCAGTGCACTACCTATTTCATAAGTCGTTGACCATTTTTTTCCTTCTAACATGGATCAGAGGCTGAAGTCAGGATCACTGAAGAAGGGTGCAGTTTCTCATCGCCTTCACAACAAGGTAAGTTCCCAGTTGAAATGAATGAGGAGGGAGGACGACCAAAGGAAGAACAATCACAAGAAGCTCCACAGCCGGATTTATTGTGTGAAAACGCTGCAGTACTTCCTTGGTTGCAATATCCTTTAGAAGTGGGTTAACCAAGAAGCATAAGTACAAAGAAAGATATTTAGAAATGGGCTTTATGGAGACAAAGGAGGGTGAAGCTCAGTGTGTAATTTGTGCGCGAGTCCTTCCGAACAGTTCAATGGTTCCAGTCAAATTGCGCCGTCATTTTGATGATACCCGGATTTCCAGGCTAAAGACATCGATTTTTTCAAAAGGAAGAGTGCTGAACTAGCTGCTTCTCAGAATTGCATGAAAACTCATGCAAAAACAATTAAAACTGATTAAAAGCCTCTTTCTTGGTTAGTTATCAAGTGGCAAAAACAGGCAAAGCTCATACCATTGCAGAAAATATCATAAAGCCGAGTGTTAATGATATTGGTTCTTGCATGCTAGAAGAAAAGGCAGCAAAGCTATCTTCGGTACCATTATCAAACAATTCTGTCAAGAGACGCATTGTTGACATGTCAAGTGATGTGAAAGACACTCTTGTTTCTTGCATCCAACGGAATTCATTTTCTCTACAGATAGATGAATCCACTGATGTCGCAGGATTAGCGATTTGATTAGCTGTAGTCAGTTATGAATATTCTGGATGTTTTGAGGAAGACCTCTTATTGTGCAGACCACTACCTGCCAACACAACACAGGTGCAGAAATATTCCGTCTATTGGATGATTTATTAAGGACTAACGAAGTTTCATGGCATAGATGTGAGCACAGATGGTACAAAAGTTATGACAGGTCCTACAGTCGGAGCAGTAACGAAAATAAAAGAAAACGCCAAGAATTGCAGCAGTAGTCATTGTACTCTCCACAGATACACTTTGCCGGCCGCGGTGGTCTAGCGGTTCTAGGCGCTCAGTCCGGGACCGCGCGGCTGCTATGGAAGCAGGTTCGAATCCTGCCTCGGGCATGGATGTGTGTGATGTTCTTAGGTTAGTTAGGTTTAAGTAGTTCTAAGTTCTAGGGGACTGATGACCACAGATGTTAAGTCCCATAGCGCTCAGAGCAATTTGAACCATTTTTGAACAGATACACTTTAGCTACGAAACAAATGCATGTTTCGTTCAAGAAAGTTTTAGATGAACCTATTCAAATCATTAACTACATAAAATCAAGTCCACTAAAGTCAAGACTTTTCACAATACTATGTGAAATTATAGGAAGTCTTCATCGTTCCCTGCTTCTCCGCACAGAAGTGAGGTGGCTCTCACGTGGGAATGCGCTCTCTCGGTTGTGCAAATTAAGGTTGGAAGTCTTAGCTTTCCTTTTGGAGCATATCACCAAATTAAAAGACCTTATTAATGACGAAAATTGGCAGTGTATACTTGCCTATTTGTCAGATATTCTCTCCAAACTGAACGAAATGAATATTTCACTCTAAGGGCAAAGTAATACAAAGGTCACTGCTACCGACAAAGTTCGAACATTCAAGAGGAAAATCAAATTTTGGGCGGAGTGTGTCGAAGAGGGGGAGGTCGAGTGTTTCCCTCTTCTCAAGGAGTTTTTGAAAAACAAAACATTGGCGCTTGGGAAGAATTTGTTTCATCAAATCTTGGAACATCTCCTAAGCTTGATGTCATTGTTGGGCAGTATTTCCCTACAGCTGAAGATGAGAAGCTACAGAAACACAAATGGGTGGTCAACCCATTCACTGTATCCAAAAAGCCCAACATTCTATCATCAAATGAACATGAGTTGTTGACAGAAATTGCCACAGACCCTACCTTAAAATCAAGTTTTTGACATTGACAGTTACTCACACATTTGGATCCCTTTGGAAACAAGAAATACTACCCCCTTGTTGAAAAGGCAAAATGTGTACTTCTCCTGTTTGCCACAACATACACGTGTGAATCTGGATTCTCTATCTATGCTGCCCACAAAACAAAGTACCAAAGCAGTCTAGATGCAGAACCAAACATCCATCCCTGATGTCAAGAATTGAACCCAACTTTTCAAAATTGTGTCAGCAGAAGCATCCTCAACCATCACATTAGGTTTCCATTATTATTCCTACAGACTCATCTATAGTAAAGAAGAAAGCATTTTTCTTCATAGATGCTCAGTGCATGTACCTTAAATATAAGTGCGTAGGAATGTTGTTTCTGTCAGCTATCATTTACTTAGCTGACTGATGACCTCAGCACTTACGTTCCATAGACTTTAAATACATTTGAAAATTATTCTTCGGACTTCACGAAAAACCACACACACACACACACACACACACACACACACACACACACACACAGACTGTTACAAAATATGCATGCTTCTTACACAACAGTAGCCAAACAGTGGAAGTGAACAGACCACAAGCAGCAACTTGTAAACAGTGAACAGTATGGACGTGACATTGATTGCTCTTGGAGGAAGGCAGCTCCAATGTGTGAAATGTCAATTACCAAGTAATTTTAATTGGGCTATAGTGTTGAACAAAGGGAATAAATCCACTAGTAAGTGTCTGGATACAGTGGGAATTCAAATTGGATTGTTAATTTCAAGTTGTTTTCATTCATCTCTAAACCAAAGACTATTGATACTTCGGAGGGGGAGGGGTTGTCCTAAATATAGATTTTCTTACTACGGTGAATGATAAATGTGTGTTAAGAATGTTTTTTTTTCCAACGATTTCAAAATACTTTTTGTGCACCATTGTCCTCATTTAAAAAATTTACACTCTTATATTGCAAAAAAGGGCTACCATTCTGTAGAACACTTAACATCAATCAATGAAATAAATTACTGATTTTTCATGTCTCAATTTTAGGATGTGGGAATAATAGGACTTGCCACATGAAAACTTAAGTAAAAACAAATATAGGCGCAAAATATCGTGACAAAGGAAACTACATTCTAGAGGATAGGTTAATTCACAGCAAAATTTCTCATCAACATTTGTTTGCAGATGACAAGCTACCTGTAGTAAATAATGCACAAGTGATCCGGAAAAATCATGCACAGCAAGCGTAAACGTATTTACAAAAAAGAAACGAACTATTGTTTGAAGTAAACATCCACATAATTTTGTAATCATTTAATAAAAATGTTCACATTACGGAGTAAATAAAACTGAAACCCACTGATGATGGCATAGTGGCACTAAAACGTGTTTAGATAATGAGAAAAAAATGGTGTTTTGGATAACTGGTGGACCTCACATCCCACAATTTTAACTGCAAACACGGCCATCAACACAAGGAGCAGCAAATCCAAATGATGAATATCTTGTCGCTCAGCCATGCATTCGCCAGCAAGCTCTACATCAAATACAGGAACACCTTAATAAAGCTTCAGAAGACAATTCTCAATATACAGTTTAATAAAAACTGCCTAGCTAATAATGTAATTACAGATTATGTCAAAAACTCTGTGAATAGCATGTCATCTGCACCAAAGAAAGTGGATTTTGTGGCTAAAGCAGGAAATTTGGGAATTATATGCTAAAAAGCAGTCACTCAACACTGAACTTAACCAAACACATTTAGAATTGGTCAACAAATTTACAATACCATCTCACTTTGAGGAAATACAGAGAGAGAAAAGGCATACATACAGAAAGTAATGCAAGAAAAACAGGAGAAACAAAACAGAAAACTCATCAGAATAATCAACAGCACAAACACCCACTAAAAACAATCACAACCAACAATATAAGTTCCATGACAGAATCATTAACACAACTGCCATAAATCTTACCAAACAAGAAAAGAGCCTACTACAAAAAGGACCAAAACCCAACATTAACACAAACATATCATACAAAACAATAGAAAACCTCATAATGGAATCAGAGCACATTATACAGGAACAGCCGGCCAGTGTGGCCGAGCGGTTCTAGGCACTTGAGTCTGGAACCCTGTGACTGCTACGGTCATACTTTCGAATCCTGCCTAGGGTATGGATGTGTGTGATGTCCTTAGGTTAGTTAGGTTTAAGTAGTTCTAAGTTCTAGGGGACTGATGACCTCAGATGTTAAGTCCCATAGTGCTCAGAGCCATTTGAACCATTATAAAGGAACAAGAAAGACTGAGCACACCAAATTTTAATGCAAACTCGACAAGAGAATTAGTAGCTGCAGAAATACCACAGATAATCAGAACACACAAATCCACAATTCTTTATAATCTTGAAAAATTAGAGGAAATCACAGCCAACAAGCTAAAACAAAAATTAAAACAGAAAAATGCCATAGTAACAAGGGAATATTACAAAGGGAATATTACTATAATTATGGATGAAAAAGAATATACATAGAGAGAACAATAGATTTTCTCAATGACAATATCACATAACTGATCAGTGAACCAGCAGCAAGGTACCAGAGAAACATTCAACGGACACTGAAAAACATCAAAAATACATTCTCAAAGGCCAGGTCAAGAGGATGACAGAAAAATCCATCTGTAATGTCTCTTGCAGCGGTCTCTCAGCAATATTTTCACAAATTTTATAACTCGGTACATATCTCGAAATCTCTCTTCTTATCATACCAGTTATCAATGCAAAGTTGTTTCAAGCCCAATTATTCCTTGGAGCGTCCATTTACTCCCTGGAATAGCTTCTCTGCTATCTATGTTTTCTCTTATGAAAAGAATGAAGGAATTCTTGCCGATTAGTCATGAAAGAAGGAAGATGTATATGTATGTATTGTTGAGCTAGTCGCCATCTTGATGAGGTTCTGTATGAGAAGGAATTTAATACATCAACTAAACTAAAGTAAGTGTGTTCGCATATTATTTAACTGATTATTATTGACAGTGTCTGCTTACTACGCTGTGTTGCACAGGATCAGTGGGGAACGTCTGATTTATACTGGACGAACCTGCCGTTTTGTATGCTCAAGATATCCAGTTACTTCAAATAAATAGGCTAACACGGTCTTACCAGCAGATCTCTGATCTTCCCCATGTGATCACCGAAAGTTAATAATTATTACAAATGTTTCCAGGAGATCGACTGACAATTTTCGTCGCACTGAGACTTCGAAATTGCTTCACTGCCTTATGGAATTTAAGTTAAGCTCAATTTAATCAGGATAGAACGGTATTGATCTGTGTGAATGTGATAAGTCTGCTTTGTGAAAGAAAATTTCCTTAACATACGCTTGTTTTTACTATCCTGATCAGTGAAGCTAAATCAGGCTGGTGTGAGAGAGGTTTTTTAAATTTTTGATTCCACAACAACAACAACAAAATGTTAAACACCCTAAATTCCCTACCGAAGTTTCACAAGGATAATATCCCATTAAGGCCAATCATTAACTTCCAGATAACAACAGGTACCTGGGAAACACAAAGGAGTTAATTGACGGAATCAAGAACATACACATACCAGACTTAGAACCCTCATATCATTAGATGTCACATCAATGTACACTTGTATTCCAATAAATGAAACAAAGATTAAAACAACAAGGAAACACACTATGACACACAAATCAATAAAATAACAACCATACTCCGGGCCATAACATCACAAAATTATATTGCATTGAACAAAGAATTTTATTCTCAACATGGAGGACCGCTAACGGGATCACCAATCAGTGGCCTCCTAGCTAACATATTTATGAACAACCTGGAGAACATGATCTTCAGACAAATAATAAAACCAAAAAACTATGAAGTTATATACTGGTACCATTAAGTTGATGACACATTATACCTGATGTCCCACATACACACATAGAACAGCTACACAATTAAATAAACAACTTACACCCAAAAAATTAACTTCACATTAGGAACAGAAACTAACGACACACTATATTTTCTACATCTCACCATACATAAAACAAAACACCACACACAACTTGACCATATTCAGGAAATCAACAACCACAAACACCACTATTCGAACCACCCATTGATACACAAAGCAATGAAACTTCAGTTCATGCTCCTAGATTAAACAGAACAGCCATGAACAAATAGAACTACACACAAGAAATAAACACAATAAAACAAACAGCAGTAGAGACACACACACACACACACACACACACACACACACACACACACACACACACACACACACACTCACATATATATATATATATATATAACAAAATTCAAATTTGGCGCCGAACTCCCTGGTGGACAAATGAACACTGACTGAACTGGGGCAAACAACAAACCACAATCACACTGTGTTTTGACGAAGTGAAAAGTGTTTTTTACGACCTTATTTGTGGAAAATACGTGTTATATTTACGTGTGCATCAAGACACCTCACCATGATGCAGAGAATAACAGGGATTACCACACAAAAACTTAAGTAAAAATGAATATAGGCACGAAATATCGTGACGAACTGAATTACGTTCTACAGGATAGGTTAACCCCCAGAAAAATTTCTTGTCAATACCGATTGGTTGCAGATGACAAGCTACCTTCCAAGAAACATTTCTCCACCACTTCAATACTGCATTTCCACTGAAATCCAGTAAAATCGGAAACAAACACACAAACTCATGGGTAACAAAAGGTATAAGGATTTCCAGCCAAAAGAAGCGTGACTTAAAAAATCACATTAAACACCATGATGTCGATTTTAGGTCATATTGTAAGACCTATTTTACAATCTACAGAAAAGTTATCCAACAAGTAAAAAAATTATACAATGATAAATTTATAAAGGAATCTAACAATAAAATGAAAGGTTTGTGGACAGTTGTAAAAAATGAAACAAAACATTATAACTAAACCTAAATGATGAAGACACATCAGATCCCCAAAAAATAGTAAATGGTTTTAATGAGTATTTTAGCAAAATAGCAGAAAACCTGATAAAGAACAACTGCCACACACCAAATACTCAACACCAAACACTAATAGAAACCATACCAGTACAGGCATCAAGGTTTCTTCACAAAGTCTCCAATACTCAAGTACTTACAGCTATAAAAGGACTAAAGAATAAGTACTCCAGTGGTAGTGACAACATTCCTGATTTAATTGTAAAGAAATATGGAGAATCCATTGTAGAATCCCTAACCCACATAATAAATGCATCCTTTACAAATGGAGTATTCGCTGACCTACTAAAGACTTCTAAAATTACCCCACTTCACAAAAAGGGCTCTAAAAATGATGTAGCCAATTACAGGCCCATAGCACAACTCAGCTCATTCTCAAAAATATTTGAAAAATTATTTTACATCAGATTGGAAGACTTTACTAATAAACTATCCTTATTAACAAAACACCAGCATGGTTTTAGGAAGCAAAAGACAACTACCACAGCCATTTATGAGTATCTCAACAAATCCTTAAAAGCACTGGATGATAAGGAAATCACTACAGGTATCTTTTTAGATTTATCCAGAGCCTTTGATGTAATTGACCATACCATACTTCTTAAGAAGTTAGCAAATGAAGGTATAAGAGGAATTGCAAACAAATGGTCAGAATCTCACCTGTCAAAAAGATTTCAAAAAGTTGAAATTAATTTTGAAAAAAAGAATACAACCACCCATCAATCTACTGTCCACTCCTCTGACACAATGCCTATTAGATATGGTGTGCCACAAGGCTCAATCCTGGGACCCATACTGTTTCTGCAATACATTGATGGTATAAGCACGAAGCTTGCTACAGGACATACCACACTATTTGCCGATGACCCAAGTATACTAATAACAGGTACTGATACAGAGGACCACAACCAAAAAATTAAACCGCTTATGTGGTCACTCAGCAAATGGTTCAACGACAACCAACTGATTATAAACATACAGAAAACAATGTACATCAACTTCGGACTCTCACCCCAAAAACAAGCAATCCCTGATGTGATTCTAAATAACCAAGAGCATATGTATGTGTGGACTGTCAAGTTTCTTGGCATATGGCTTGAAAAAAATCTTAAGTGGGAGACTCTCAAAAATTATATCTCAAAAAGCTCTCAACTGTGTGTTACATTTTAAAGATGCTCAAAAAATCTGTCACATGTATATTATTATTACTTCCATTCTACATTACAGTATGGAATCATATTTTGGGGGAACTCACCTGGAGGTAGATATATTTTCAAAATGCAAAAAAAAGGCAATACGCATAATATGTCATCCAGGACATGACGAATCATGCAGACAACATTTCAAAACAAATGGCATTATGACACTGCCCATTGCTTACATTTATAATACCGTGTCATTTGTCAATTCATACCTGTTAAACAATGACCGCACACTAAAATTCAATGGAGATATTCATAACTGTGCAACAAGGCAGCAATCTGACTTACATATGATTCAGTCCAGAACTACCTGCTACCAAAAAAGTGTTTTAAATGTTGGGATACAAATGTATAACAATTTACCCAATGAAATCAAAGCAACAAAGAACCCAAGAGCCTTCACACATAAGTTAAAAAAAATATCTCTTGGACCATTGCTTTTATGCAGTTGATCATTTTTTTTTGAAAGGGGTTAAAAACGTAAACAATATGATAAATGTTCAATTAGGTCTGAAAATGATGTACTGTGCATGTCTATGAAATACACTGGACTACTTTACTATTAAATTTGTAGTGGCTGTTTATATTTTACCATACAACATTTGTATTTACTGTTTCGTCAAAGATAGCTAACTTCTTCATTGCAAAATAATGTAAAATCAATTTATTAAAAATTACTTGCAAATAAGCTATTTTGTCTAAAACTGACATACTTGCAAATATGTTCTCTTGAGCTGTCCAATATTGTATGTACAACCTTACTATTCTATGATTTGTATTAACTGTTTTGTTTAAGATAGATAATTTCCTTGGCTATAAAATAATGTAAAAATCAATTTCTAAAAATTACTCATAAAAAGCTCTCTTGACCTGTCCAATATCATATGTACAGCTGTACAATACTATGATTGCCTGGATCAATAAAAATACAATACAATACAAATAATACACAAGTGATCCAGAAAAATAATGCACACTAAGTATAAAGGTATTAATGGGAGGTTTATCTTTTGGTTCAAAAAATCGATTTTTGAAATTGCATTTTTGGATCCATAAAAGTGTTTAGAATCCACCCCTGAAACGGTTTTTCCGAATGCAGAAGAGAGAGGTTTGTTATTTGCGGTTGAACAAAAATGCACCTGCCTAAAATCGGCCTTTTTCAAACACCATTTTTTTCTTTCGGAGGACGTGTTATTGTACCAGTGCTTGGGAGGAAACATACAAAATTCAAATGAAAGTTTGAACGCTTGTGTTTGGAAGTTAGCCCCCAAGCATTTGCATTCTAGTGTGATGACTGGAGATTGCGACTTTCCTGGCAATATGCAGCTTCAACGAAGAGTATTCAATAATTCTGAAGACCATGACAACGATGGAAGTCACCCTGGAACTCTATTCAACGCAGTTCGCCAAGCATTCTGACGACCACCGCATTCAAGCGGTCGAATACCGCTTGTCACCGGTCGCAGGAGCGGCTCTGGAGCAGTGCAGGATGGCCCAGATCGAGCAGAACGCCCTCTATTAGGAAGAGGAAGGACTAGTTTGTGGAACCGGTACAGCAAATTGAACGTAAGTTACATAATATTGCATTTATATGTAGTTAAAACTTCAAGCGCGTTTTTCTCGAAATGACGTTTTTTATTGCTCGGTATGGTAACTTCAAATCTACTGAACTGATTGGCATGATACTTTGTTTCCGACGAAGCTAACTAAATTGTATAGGAGTTGTATCACTTTTATTCCGATCCATCAACTATAAATATTTTTACTTGGCCGACTAAGTCGAAAAATCGATGAAAAAATGCTATTTTTTCAAAATGCCGCCATTTTCTTTGCTGTGCTCCAAATAATCTAAATGAGGTACAACTATTATCTTATATACTTCGCTAACTATCGTCAACGAAATTTTAATTTCAGACGAGCGGCTGACCTGTGACATACCGCTCATGGAGGTCTACATCAAAATTTTGTTTCGTTCCGAAGGCATTTCAGGCTTTGCTCTTCGACATTTCCGGTCGAAAAAATTCGAGTTTGCAAACGCAATATCAATAAACATTTTGACCTTGATATTTATAACACATCCCGAGAAAAATTCCTCAAAGAACATGCTTTCTTCTGGCCAAATATAGTTAACCTCCCCGTAACAAAAAGAAACATACTATTGTTTGAACTAAACATCCACATAATTTTGTAATCATTTAATAAGAATGTTCACATTACAGAATAATGATGGCATAGTGGTGCTGAAACATGTTTGCGTACTGGGAAACAAAAGTGTTTTGCATAACTGGTGAACCTCACATCTTTACATGTTGGCTGCAAAAACAGTCAACACAAGGAGCTGCAAATCCAAATGATTATTTTCATGTTTCATATTTGTTTTTAATTAATCCAATTAATGTCTGTCAAAGTACTTTTGAGCACTACTGTATGTTGAAGTAAATGGCCAGTCAAGAAATTAAGCCTAGTACCAGCAGGAATTTCTTTGCTGATATGAATTTTCCATTCTTCTGTTTAATTTTGATGCATTACTGCGCCAGTTATGGCTAAAATAATGACTAACAAATGCTCAGAACATAAATAATGTTTTTGCAACCATGGCCACATTTTTTGCCAGGGATTCAGGAAAAGTGGTATTTCTGAAGCAGTACACAGCATTATGTCGATCTAGTCCCAGAATAGTTTTCGATACTTATATAACCTCAACCTGAGAGCTCTGTAATACCAATGAAACTAAGGAAAACATACAATTTCTTCTATGAGCATCAGCCTGACAGTAATTCCACGATTTAAGCTGAGAGCCCTGTTTCACATGACTCAGTCCTCAACATGTTGGCTGCCATGAGGTCAGGGCTGGCCAGAACAGAGCCTTAGACCTCAGGCCATGTGCCCACCCGCAGCCACAGCACTGTATCACATCTGACACAATGACCTGACCTGCCCTGCCAGTAAAACATCCATCACTATTCGTGCAACACTCAACAATTTAATATTAGATGGATATAAAATAAATTAGTTCAAATGGCTCTGTGCACTATGAGATTTAACATATATGGTCATCAGTCTGCTAGAACTTAGAACTACTTAAACCGAACTAACCTAAGGACAGCACACAACACCCAGCCATCACGAGGCAGAGAAAATCCCTCATCCCACCGGGAATCGAACCCGGCCGTGGGAAGCGAGAACGCTACCGCACGACCACGAGATGCGGGCAAAATAAATCAGTTATTAAATGCACCTGCAATGTCTTACCATTTTACCCAACAGTCCTCTGATTTGCAATGAGCCGCTGAACACTACTGAAAATTCCAGCATGTGAAATTGTATCACATAAACGTGTGTAGTGGATGAAATTAATAATGAAAACAAATCGTGGTAAACTCAATCTTACTAATGGAGATCAGACTGTTTTTTTTTTATATATTACATTCCTTTTTCCCAGTCTTAATTAATGTGTTAAGTGAGGCAATTCTGTTTCTGCAGAAATATATGGAGACAGTTACAAGCACACTACATCTATCAACATAAATTATTTTGTATGTTTTGCTCATAGTATGATGAACAGTATTTAAGCTTTTGTGAGATGTAACTTAATTTCACTGTACAGGTAAAAAGACTGATGTGTGTGATACTGTTTCACATTCATCGGAATACATACTATTTTTTTTTTTGCACAGCAATGCAAGTTCTGTGTGTTACAGAAGTAGTTGCTGATTTTTTATTTTGGTTGTATAAAACTGTCTTTAGTGACGAAACAACTGTACTCTTTGATGGATATACAAATTGACCTACTTTCATTTGTAAAAATAATCTTAACTTCATCATGGAAGAAAGCTTTCCCCATGATATATAGCAGGGTTATAGCTCCTCAAAGTGCTACCTTCACTCTGTGTGCACAATATCACCACCATAAATCGAGTGCGTGTATCCACACATTTTGCTTTACTGAACAGAGCAGCAAGTTCAGACATTCCATGGGAGATGGATAAGAACTGGGTAATATAAAAATTAGGCTCAATGCTATTTTTCACAAAGAAAGCCTCAGCAAAACAACATAATTGGCAAGCTTCTTCATGAGGAATGAACTGCAACAACAAATGAGACATGGGTGTCAGGTACTAGAAGGTTGACATGTAGTTTATTTGTTTCTCCAATTAGATTGTTCTTTGATACTTCTTACCCAAAGAAAAGCTCTGTAAAATTTCTCGCTGTTGAAACTGGCAACTCTACCGTTCCTGTTGATTTTGCTGAATTTTTATCCATGAACCTGTCCTCTGGTCTTACCAAACTTTCCAGGCATGCTAACTAATGCTGAAACATTAAATTTCACCTCTAGATAAAATGCACTATATTCTCTGGTCTCAAAAATAAACTAACAAGCTCCTATAAAGTAAATCTTAGAACATTCTATACTCTCAGGTTCAACCTGACAAATTCACTGTTACTGCATAGAAAAATGAATTTCGACTGATTGTTCCTTGTTCAGATTAAAAGTGCAAACTTTGAATTAGTCAATGTGCAACAAATGATTTTTCTTATGCACAGCACATAACAGCAAAAATGTTTACTGGCCCGGGGGGTGATGTTAACTTTGATTTTAAATTCAAAACATTAGTAGAAATTCTATATCTAATGCATTTGACCATGAACAGCCCCTTGCAAAGTCATCAATACATTGCATGTGTCAGTCGTTTACAGAAGAGTGTTCTATGTAGTAGTGAGAGTGCATTAAAACATGAGAAACTGTTGTTACTCTTATGGTGTGAACTTCCACAACCAAGGTAACCTAAGTGTTTAGTGTGTCAACAGATTTCTACCAAGTACAAGGAATGTGGAAAAAGGACATCGCTAAGTAACAACACGAACAAAAGTGTGTGTTGTGTGATCATGACAGATTGTCATTGAACAGGATTTTAATGAAAAATAAATGAGGATGACTGCAAAAAAATAATCACTGTGGAACTGAGTGTAAAGGAGCTCCATAAGCTGGTAATTCCAGAGTGAGCTGGAATTCCAAAACCACCCACTAATGCAAATGTTGGTCACAGGAAAATATTATGCTGAAGCAGTAAAATCTCAACTATGGAGTCATGGAAGAAAGTCATTTGGTTGGATGGGTCTTGCTTCATAATGTTTCCACCTTCTGGCCAAGAGTGAAACATGGCAGAGGTTCGGTGGTGATTGGGCAGCAAGATACATATCGTGATAGGCCACGATTACTGTGTGGTGTCCATTATTGCCAAGGATTATGTGACCATTTGGGGGGGGGGGGGGGGTCGTGCCAGATCCATCCTACGTTAAATTGTTCCCAATGGAAATGCTGTGTTTCAAGATGACAGAGTCCCTGCTTACACACCTTGCATTGCCCAGGACTGGTTTTGTGAGCAGGAGGATAAATGTTCACATCTCCACATGGCACCAGTCACCAGATCTCAATAATATTAGTCTTTGTGATCCACTTTGGAGAGAAGGCTGCACATCACTATCCATCTCCATCATCATAGTTACCTGAACTTGCCACTATTTTCAAGGAAGAACAGAATAAGATTCCCTTCAAAACCATACAGGAACTGAATCTATCCATCCTGGGAGAACTGGAAGCTGTTTTGAATGCCTATGGTTTTCCTACACCATATTAGGCAGGATAATGTGTCATATTTGTGGCATTTCCACATTTTTGTACACTGTATCTTCCATTTGACAGTGAAATTGACAAAAAGCAGCAAAACTGACAAATTCACAAAACTTGTACCAGGCTGGAAGCCACACCAAATTTGCTTCATTATTTTAATGCTACACTTTTGGTGCATATTGATTGATGTCGTCGTCATCTTCTTCTTCTTCAGTCCTGAGACTGCTTTGGTGCAGCTCTCCATGCTACTCTATCCTGTGCAAGCTTCTTCATCTCCCAGTATGTACTGCAGCTTACATTCTTCTGAATCTGCTTAGTGTATTCATCTCATGGTCTCCCTCTACGATTTTTACCCTCCGCAATGCCCTCCAATATTAAATTGGTGATCCCTTGATGCCTCGGAACATGTCCTTCCAATAGATCCTTTCTTCTACTAAAGTTGTGCCACAAACTCCTCTTCTCCTCAATCCTATTCAATACTTCATCATTAGTTATGTGATCTACCCATCTAATCTTCAGCATTCTTCTGTAGCACCACATTTCAAAAGCTTCCAGTCTCTTCTTATCCAAACTATTTATCATCCATGTTTCACTTCCATACATGGCTACAGATGAAATCTATGTTTCTAGTGATTTATCACACTTCACAAAAAATTGAACTACAATCCTGTAGTAAAGACGATGAATTAATCCTTTGAAAATGCTACCTGTTTAAAGATTAAACCAAATGGAAGGCAAATCATGAGTTACATCATAGGAAAACAACACAAAAGAAAAACATCGTTATCTGTTTTCATCCATCATTCTACAGGTTGTCTCAAATGGTACACTACAACTTCAACTTCAGTGTGTTATAACACCCAAAATAATTAAGATATTCACACCATGTTTGGCTTATGCATGGGAGGAAAAAGAACCTCACAGTTTAGTTGGTGAGTGTTCCAGGTTGGGATGAGAAGCATAATGTCAACAATTCAAGACGAGGCCCAGTATGTGGAATCATTTATTCAGACCAAATCAGACACACAGCTTCAAAGGAAAATCAGAACATGGTACAGAAAGCGAACACCCTTATGGACATCAATATGCCTGTGGTGCAGGAATTTTATGCAGACAGGAAGTGCTGATATGAAGCATCGTACTGGATGACCTGGAATGGATGAAACTGGCAGGAGTGGTTCAGTTTCCTGGTCATTTGACATTAAACTGATTGACTTCTTTCTATAGCAGTATGTCTAGCACAAAAGTATACCAAACAGCTTTCAACCACATCATTGATTTAAAGACATAATCACTGCTGCCATTGCCATAGCTGATATGGATATGGTGTGTTGAGTGTGGATAGAGGTTTAATACAGATGATGTGCGTGCCCTCAAAGGCGGCCACGTTGAAACTGATTGAACGGCATTACAACTTTCTGAGATAGCGTGTCACATTAGACACACACAGTGTTGGTTGGTTGGATGATTAAAGGGACTAAACTACTAGGTCATAGGTCCCTTAATCCTCGAATGGACAGGTCAAAATAACTGATGATCAGACACAGCCAATGAAGAAGTTGAACGGATCACGATGTAACAACAATGACGCTGTACTATTGTACATATAAATAACTTTTTTTCTTACGATTTTTCAATAGACGTGTGTAATTGATGATCTGATTTCTTCTTTTTTTGTTTCATGCCATTGTGTTAAGAAAAATGTAAACAGGTTTCAATGTGAATATTAATGTGTATGTCAAAGGTCAAGTAATATTGTAATAGAATTGAAATGTAACGAATTTTGAAACTGTTGTAAGTTGTTTAAAATTGTAACTGTGCGTCTGGTCCATACGTAGGCAATATGTTAGGATATGTAGAATGCAAAACCTCGCGGGTGAATACCTGGTCTGTCAGGGAGTGGTAAAAGGTGGACGGCAGGCGAGCGTGGGAAAATGTGCACAGGCACTGCACGGCACAATGGGCTCAGTAGTAATAGTAGTAGTCGGAGTTTGGCACCGGTTTGAGCAATATCTTCTGGAGCGAGGAGGCTCTCCTGGAAGACATAGCTTCACTGAGCCTCGGGTATGCCGTTCCAATGCCCACACAACATGGCAAAATTCCATAGGCACTAAATGGAAAAGTATTGTGACACTAAGAAGAATTAAAGAGCCGATACGTCAAGAGCCATAGCTGTGGGTGTATGTGTGCTCTGTGCCTCGTCATCTTGCCACCCGTCAACCGTCATCTTGCCACCCGCCGCATCGATACTAGCAGGTTGAAACTTTTAGTACTGTATTCAAATGGATCAGAGAGTTAACTATGCAACAATAACCTAAATTTTACCAGAACTTTCCCATCATTCAATTATCCTCACAACTAGCCTAGACAGGGTCCTTTCCAAATGTTGTGCAATCCGAGTGTTCCAAAATGAAAATTTGTGCTAATAATAATTATTTGCAGAACTAGCTATGTTAGAATGGTGTTTAAAGAAATGTTTTGTTAATGAACCAGTAAATGAATAACGAAGTTGAAAGATAACTTTAATATTGATATAGTAATTAAGTTTATTATTTCGAGACAGATATAAAGGTATTTAAATGAGCAGTAAATAAGATGAAAAGAGTAGTAACTTATATACTGGAAATCTTGAACTCATAATAAATTCAGTAAATGTCTTTTTAATACAGCGATCATAACACCTGATTTTAATCAGATTAATATACAGTATAAGTTATGTAGTATGCATTGTAGTGTAGTGTTATGTATTCATGGTTTTTCCATATCAGTACAGAATGTGAGACCATCAGTTCAAAAGATTTTCTGTTTCTAAAATTCTACTATATTATGCAGTGTTACTATTTGTTGTTTTGCATGAATATATACCAACTTGTACAGGGAAGAAACTCAGTTAATGCCTAATTAGGCTGGCGACCGTAGTATCATCAAATTGGTAGCGTCTTCAGTGTTGCTTTTGGTCCATCCTGAGCGTAATTGCATTTCGAACTTGCTTGATAGATCATTGCTATTACAGAGTGGGTGTAAGTCTGATTTGCCACCATTCAGGAACACGAAAAATCCTCTCACATAAGAAGGTGAACCCTGCTCGCTTACCTTAGCACACACGTTAACGAGTAAAGTGTGGCATGCATGTGGCACACACACACACACACACACACACACACACACACACACACACATTACAACGTGAGAGGGGGAAGAAGTGGTAGGGTGCGGACAGGGGTGGACCACCAATCCCAGACCGTCACAATCTGGTTCTGGGCAGAAGAGGCAACTGAGTGTTCTGTCAACCCCTCAATGGGCCTTTAAGGTTAAGTGGCCCTCCTTTAAAGAGGGTGGTAAAAACCCCCTTCACGAATGAAACATAAAACTAAGTGAGCTGCTGGGGCATCATCTCCTAACACACGTGGTGTTAACACCTTAAAATTAACTACCAGCGTTGCCATGAAGAAAGAGACAAGAAGTACTAACAAGTCTGATGTTCACCTTTCTTAGACTACCCGAAAGCTTTGTACCAGCAAATGATAAACCAACCTGATTCTAATGATCCTATGCCCTATGGTAACAGTTACAGGATGTTTCCTAATATATAACAAGATGACAATTACTTTCTTCCCAATAATTCTGGAACACTACACTTTAGTAAAAACTTTTGTCACACATGAGGAGACTTTTTGTGATCATACGGATGTGTTCAACTGTTACTAATAGTACATAACTACGTCCATGAATACAAGCTCCCTTCATCAAAATGTTTCTCCATTTCTCACCAACATTCAAACCTCAGCATCTAGGAAATGTACTAACCAATCACACAGTCTCTGTTGTGTAAAAAAGTGTTTTATCAGTCTTTTGGCCATCAGTTCTTTCTACATAATGCACACCAGCAATGTTTTCTCCTTTAACTGTAGTTCTCAGATGGTGATAAATGAAGCAGAGTAGACAAATGCTCCCAGCAAACTTTAGACAGTCCAACATTCCATGAGGCTTTGGCTGGTGCACTCCATCTCATAAACACAGTGTTAATTTTTTTGTATCCAGCTACAACTTCATACTGCCTACTGTATGAGTTATATGCCAAGAAAAAATTAAATTTTTTAACTCTATCACTAAGATAGGAATGAACTTCACTTCATTCATACACATCTGTACTGTTTGTTCATTATTTGTATTTTAAGAGCACAATTGATGTTTCAGTATAAAATGAATGAACTCCAAACTGGAAACATCATCAACATTGTCATCACCATAATTTGGAATATTTTGCATGACAATGCAGTATTATAAGAAAGAAATACACTTTCTTTTATAACAATACTATATTACCTGCAAAATTCCAGAACTATAGCTGCTTTACCATACGATACGTAAACAGGCAGAATACAGCACTGCAACACCTATATAAGACGACAAGTGTCTGGCATAGTAGTTAGATTGGTTACTTTTGCTACAATGTGAAGATCTAAGTGAACTTGAACATGGTGCTATAGTTGGCGCAAGAGTGATGGGGCACAGCATATCCGAGGTAGCGATGAAATGGGGATTTTCCCGTATGTCCATAGCATTAATACCAGTAATCTGGTAAAACATCAAATCTCCGACATCGCTGTGGCTGGGGGAGGGGGAATTAATATTAATAATAATAATCCTAAAAGAACGAAACTAATGACGATTGAAGAGACTCATTCAATGTGACAGAAGTGGAACCCTTCCACAAATTATTACAGATTTCAATTCTGGGCCATCAACGAGTGCCAGCGTATGAATCATTCAATAAAACATCCTCGCATGGGCCCATCAACACCAACATTGGACTGTCTATGACTGGAAATGTACTACCTGGTCGGACAAGTCTCAGTTCAAATTACCGTATTTACTCGAATCTAAGCCGCACTTTTTTCTCCGGTTTTTGTAATCCAAAAAACCACCTGCGGCTTAGAATCGAGTGCAAAGTAATGAAGTTCTGAAAAATGTTGGTAGGTGCCACCACAACTAACTTCTGCCGTCGAATATATATGTAGCACTACACAGGCATGCTTTGCAGGCACAAAGATAAATACTGGCGCCAAAACTTCTGCGTCAGTAAAAAAAGAAAAAAAAAAAAAAAAAAAAAGGGTGGAAGACAAGTTTTTTTCTCCGGCCCGAGTTTCCACGACTGCATTTTCATACATTATCCAACGAAGTAAATACAAATTCCATATTGTTCATCTTCGAATGTAGCAGTATTTCAATGTACTATGAAAACCCGACTGGCAAGATTGTTTTGGATGTTTGTCAATATGGCCAACTCTACGTCCTGAATTTTTTCCCACCTTTGAGAAGAGCTGGTTGCTAATAGGAACTTTTATGAATTGTGAATCACATGCAATATTCTCTTCACCATAAGTATAATACGAATATAAGCATTTTGCCATGTATTCTTTCGTGTTTGCTGCTATCTCATTTAAATCCTGTGTGCCTTATAAACTACAAAACTAGAGTGAGACAACAGCAAACGCAGAAGAATATACATATTGTGTCATGTTTACATTCGTATTATTCTTATGCCTAATAGTGATAGTCAGAAATGAAGCACGGCAATTGACTAGATTTTTAAATCTAAGATGACTAATTTCTGTGCAGAATGTAATGTACTAAAGAGGCATCTGCAAAGATTTTCAAACGGAGAAAAATTTTCGCTAAATTCTTGTTCAGAACATCAGCTATCGTACGCAGTCTATTATTGGGTTCTTGTTGACCATTATCAAAGAAACCCGCAGTGTAAGTAACAACAAATAACAGTCTCTTGCCATTGTTTCGCTAATGAGACGATTCCTCTCCTCTTTTTTTTTTATTATTTTTTTTATTGTAAGCGGCGGTAGCGTGCACAACAGCAAAGCAAGCCACGCCGCAAGCGGCTACAGGCCGTAAACATTCATTATCAGAATGCGACAAACAATGCATGACACAGTACAGTAATGCACGACACAGTACAGTAATGCATTTTCAGAATGTTGTAAACACCTATAGCAAAGAGAACGGCACTTATCAGATCAAAGAAAAATAAGCAATCAGTTCAAACTAGACGAAGCACGTGAAAAAGGAAAGGTACCCATATAAATACGGACGGAGCGCCTGACACATAGCAATGGCTACCTGGTAAATAAAGCTTCACTGCTGAGCTTACGACTTGAACCAAACTACTGTAGCTGTATCGTCATTCATTTGACCTAAATTGTGTCTCATATTACAAAGGACCAACTTTGTTTTGATTTGGAGGTGTGGCCTAAAACTTCTCTCCCCCCTTGAATTTCGATTCTCAAATTTCAGGTGTGGCTTAGATTCGGGAAAAATTTTTGTCCTTGATTTCGAGTCTCATTTTTCAGGTGCGGCTTATATTCGAGTAAATACGTTATATCGAGTGGATGGAGGTGTACAGGTATGAAAACAACCACAAGAATCCATGGACCCTGCATATCTGCAGGACTTTTCAAGCTGGTTGAGGCTCTGTAATGCTGTGCAGTTGGAATGATATGGGACTCCTGATAAGTCTAAGTACGACAAACAGTTGACATGTACATAAGAATCCTGTCTGATCATCTGCATCCATTCATGTCTACTGTGCATTCTGATGGACTTGGGAAATTCCAGGAGGACAATGTGACACTGCACATGTCACATCCAGAATTGCTAGAGTGGCTCCAGGAAAACTCTTCTGATTTTAAACACTTCCACTGGCCACCAAACTCCCCAAACATGAACATTATTGAGCCTATCTAGAATACCTGGCAACATGCTATTCAGAAGAGATCTCCAACGCATCCCACTATTACAAATTTATAGACAGCTCTGCAGGATTCATGGTGTAAGTTCTCTCCAACACTACTTCAGACATTAATCTAGTCCACGCCACCTCGTGTTGCGGCAGTTCTGCGTGCTCGTGGGGGGTCTTACATGACATCAGGCAAGCACGCCAGTTACTTTAGACCATTACACACACACACACACACACACACACACACACACACACACACGTGAGGACTTTAACCTCTGGTAGGAGAGGCTGTGCAGTTCATGACATGGCTCCTCAAACCGTGCGGCCACTTTGCGTGGTTGGCTCTTCAGTGTGTGTTATCTTGTGTATATCTGACGTTTCCTTGCTAGTAGTCACATTAGCAAATTAAATGCTGTTACAATTAAACACAATTACTTGAAATAAGCTGGAACCTCAGATCTGCATAAAGGGTCAACATATGTTCACGAGAGTGAAGTTGAGGCCAATGGTGAATTATAATTAAGTAAAAAGTCATCAATGCTGCTTTTTAAAAACAGCATATATTCACCAGGGTGGATGGCTGCCCCGGGACAATTATCTACATCACCTTATAAATGGCATCAAAAATGCAGTTCCATCCCTGAGGATCTTTCCTTGTTAGTTCATTATAACTGCATGATATAGCTGCTCAAATCCCAGTTTGTAGGCATCGATATGATCATTTGCAGATGTTTTTATCCTCTACTTCTTCAAAATTTGAAATTAGTTCCAAAAGATTGGTTGTTGAAGAACCAGTATCATATTCGTCGCTACCACCACCTTAAAAGCCACTTTCTGGAAAGGGGAGTTGCAATTTTCTTCCAAGAGCACGCTATTTATTCTTAGTATCTTTATGTTGTCCCAAGCCTAATAAATACTGTGGTTTGCATTCAGTACCAGTATATTCAGTTTTCCATGAAACTGAGGATGTGTTAAACTCCTTGCACAATTTATTTCACAAGATTCGATCAGTAATGTGATTCCACAGCTGTGATCACATTTTGTACACTGTCTGCATTAATTATTTAATACAAGATGATAGCAAGTAACTCATAAATATTATTCCCACTCATCCAAAACAAGCATCCTCAGGAAAACAAGATGTATTGCCCAGCAGAAGAACAGCTCTTTCAGATAAACCATTTTCCTGTAATTACATATGCACAACAGGAACAAACACAGAATGGAACCAGCCTCTGAAGACAGTACTGTCCATCCACTCTCCTTTCTGATTTGTGTAATAAATTGGAAAGTTCGTTATTCAGCTAAATGTGTAAGATTGTTTTTTATTTGCCAATAATGTTCACCTGTTAAATTCATGCAGAACAGTAGATTTTCTTCACTACACTTACATAAAATAGCAAGTGTTTCAGTCAGAGGCTAAATGTTCTAGTACAGTACAGTTTTATCAGTAATCTGTTCCAGACAAAATTGCACTGTTCACTGTACCTGTGGAATTTACTGCAAAAGCTTCAAAATGGTTCAAATGGCTCTGAGCACTATGAGACTTAACATCTATGGTCATCAGTCCCCTGGACTTAGAACTACTTAAACCTAACTAACCTAAGGACAACACACAACACCCAGCCATCACGAGGCAGAGAAAATCCCTGACCCCGCCGGGAATTGAACCCGGGCGCGGGAAGCGAGAATGCTACCGCACGACCACGAGATGTGGGCGCAAAAGCTTCAATTGCATCTATATTAGAACTCACTTTCTTATCATGAACAGCCATTTGTCTAATCTGATAATGACATTTAAATCTAGTTAGCTATTACAATACATTACATTTTATGTCAGTATTTCAACTTTCATGGGGCTCTCCTGATTACTCTATTACCATCAGCCCTGGTACAGGAACTGCACCTGCTCTCTTCTGCTAGTATTCCAAGCACATACTTCGCTTTGTTTCATGTAATTTGACATTTTCAAGTAATTACACTCCTATGATGCAGCTTGGCTGTCAGCTTTGGTTGTCTACCACAAAGATCTGAAAAAGTTTTACTGTAGATTCCCTCTTTTTTAAATGTATCTGCAACGTTTTGATTGTTAGAAAAATGTGCTTGCATTTTATCTCACATTTGTGGCACATGTGAACTGTCTGAAATGCCAGCAACATAACAAATGTAAGGTTAACACTCACTGTCTTATGATCCTGTCAGCGACAACTGGTAGAGTATGATCAACATTGCATTTGTCAGAGTGATGTTTAACGTTATGCCTTTATTTCAGATCAACATAGAGCACAAATCCTGAGGAAAACTGCCCCAAAAGAAAACCTAAATTAATTTCTTTTAATACCAGCTTTAAGTGAGGTGGAAGTTACTGACCTCTTAGCTCCTGTGGAAAGATTAGACGAGCATATAGACACAGGAAATTGACAGCAGACATGTTACAAGGTAGAGTTCACACATTTACATGAAGATGAAATTGGCAACAATAAGAAATAATAAAGGATGCTTCGACAGTGAGATTGGTGGCCTGCAATATCTTCCAGCAGTAAAACATTAGTCACATGTATTATACTGTATTCTATACAAAGAAATTCGTTCTTATAACAACATAATACTTCCAATTAGTCCCCCCCCCTCCCTCTCCGAAAACCACCAAACTAATTGCTAGAAGAGGCTGAACAAAACTGAACAATAGAGAAACGTTGTACAGAAGATAATGACCATCTGATTGGACAAACTAACGAAAGCTGACCAGGAATGTCTGTTGGGCAGATGCAGCATACAATTTGACAGCACAGTAGCAGACATAATGTTTTTAAAAGATTGAGAGAGAGAGATCAGAAAACACACAATGACAAACTAAACATAATTAAAGTTTGTGTAGTAAGCAGTTTTAATTACAAAGAAAGAGATGGAAGCTGTAAATGTTTGATTACAGCTAGAGGAAAAGCAATTCATAAGGAATCTGCAAAATTAATTACACAAAGTATGCAGAATAGGACAATTCCTCAAAACTGGAACAATATTATAACTGTTTTCAAAAAAGGAAGGGGAGATGGAAGTTTCCACAAACCTACCAGGCTCCTCTCTGTAATGCATTCGATATTCATTAAAGTCAGCACCAACGGTGAAGGGAAAAAAACGCTGGGTTGTAAAAGGTGGTGGACTACAAACCAAGAAGGGCTTAGAAATGGCTACATCTTGACTGACCATGAACAAAAATTTTGTAGCAATGCAAAGAGTTTGAATTACTAATTCACCTAGGATCATATTTTTGGAGACACTTGTGACTTCGTTTCAACTAAATCTGAACAGACAACTCATGAGAACTGATTTAACTAACACTGAAAAAATATATACACTGCAACAGTCCAGTTGTAAGTTTCCCCCCAATCCTAAAAAATTATTAGTATAAAACATTAACTTACGATAATGAATATCAAATTGTTGCTGAATCATAGGAGAAGGGCGGCAAGCGACAAAAAAAAAAAAAAAAAAAAAAAAAAAAAAAAAAAAAAAAAAAAAAAAAAAAAAAAAAAACACACCTGGGGAATGCAGAACCCAGGAAACTGATGTGAATATAGAGGAGGCAGAACAATGGTCTAAGAGGCTTAGCATCCGTCACTGACTGTAGACTGCAGGAACAAGACAGCATTAAACATTTTAATACTCAGTCATTGCATTGTATTGTATTGTGTTCAGTTTATAACTGCACCATTATTTAAAGAATATACTGTGTTTTTAACTCGGAGAACAAGGGTTTCATTTATGGAGCAAAAATTACAGTAGTGTGGTTATTTATTCTCTGCAGGTTTTCATAGTGAGTAATTTTTAAATTGCCGTGTGAAGCTAAGAAACTTTTAGTCTTTGATTTATCAGTTTTTGTTCAATTGTTTTTATGAGTCACATCAGTAGTGACTTTTCAATGCATTCAAGATGCTAAATCTAGTGTTGTAGTTGTGACTTTTACACTGGTTACTTACTTTTTAAAGATGATTTTTTTATTTAGACTTGTTATTGTAGTGGTTCACCGAAACAAAATTATAAAATGAAAATACGCTTAGGCAGGAAAGTACTGCTCAGGATTGGAGGCAAATTTTAAATATTTTTAATTCAAGCCTCTTTTTAAGAAAGGGAGGTGCCACAACATTGGTGCACTCAGATAACATACATATACCAGGGTAGCAGGTAGCTTCAGGACAGTGATACTTTCAGAATTGGTAGAGCAGTTAGTCAAGGAAATTTCCTTTATTGTTTGAGATATCCTCATCCATACATAGGAAAAAAAGAACAAAAAATGATTGTATAGTAATAGAATGTACATGAATGACTTTCATGATGTTGTACGGTTTGCCTCTAGCACAGACAATCTTCAGTAATGAATGTCAGAATTTGAAAGACTAATGTAACAATAAAAGCGGAGATTCTGAGTCGCACAAAACGTCTGGTCAGAAAGTGAGCTCGCTCGCTAGCTAGCTCGCACGCACGCACACAATTCTCACACGTGACCAGTCTCTCACTGCTGGGGCCAGACTGCGAGCGGTAGGACATGATGGGAGAGGCAACCAAATGGTGGGGGTAAGGAGGAGGATTGGGCAGGGAGGGATAGCAGGTGTGGGACAATGAAGCACTGGTTGTGGGAGTGTACAGGAATAAGGTAGAGAGAGGGTAGGGCAGCTAGGTGCTGTTAAAAGGTTTGTGGGAAAGAAGAAAAGTAAAAAGACTGTGGGTACGCTAGTGGAATAGAGGACTGCATAGTGTTGGAAAGGGAACAGGGAAGTGGTTAAATGGGTAACAACAATAACTAATGAAGGTTACGGGAATGTAGGAGAGTTCCCACCTGCGCAATTCCAAAAAGCTGGTGTTGGTGGGAAGGATCTAGATGGCACAGGTTGTGAAGCAGTCATTGAAATGAAGAATATCACGTTGGGTGACATGCACAGCAGTGGGTGGTCCAGCTGTTTCTTGGCCACAGCTTGTCAGTGGCATTTCATGCAAACAGACAGTTTGTTGGTTGTCATGTCCACACAATGGTTGCCGCTTAGCTTGTAGATCTCATGACTAGTTTCACAGGTAGCCCTGCCTTTGAAAGGATAGGTTATGCTTGTGACCCAATGCAGTAGGCGGTGGTGCAATGATGTATGGGACAGGTCTTGCATCTAGCTATAGGACAAGGATATGGGCCATGAGGTGAGGGGTTGGGAGCTGCTGATGTGTAGGGATGGACGAGGATATTTTGTAGGTTTGTCGGGTGGTGGAATACCACCCAGTTCTGGAGTAACTGAATAGCATTCTCCGCAGGGTTTAGACTACCTCTCGTCGTGCCCTCAAACAAGGTATTTCCTACCCACCCCTCCCATAGTGTTATTTCCCCACCCACTGAACGTACACATTTCAGTTCCACTGTGATGACAAAGACCATATATTGTCAGATTGACAACTAATGTTCACAAGATTCACACTCGTGTGTGTGTGTGTGTGTGTGTGTGTGTGTGTGTGTGTGTGTGTGTGTGTGTGTGTGTGTGTGTGTGTGTGTGTGAGAGAGAGAGAGAGAGAGAGAGAGAGAGAGAGAGAGAGAGAGAGAGAGAGAGGGGGGGGGGGGGGGGGGTTAAAGCTCAGCAAAAGTGAGGGAGGGAGGGAAAAGGGTTAGCTCAGCAAAAGCAACTATTTACAGAATTGACCACACAGTTTTTCCCTCTCATCTGCACATTCTCAAGCATCAATTATCCACGGGCTTCTGTCTCAAAGCAGAGTTATATCCAGTTAGGCTCTGCTCAAAAATACTCAATGCAGTCAGGAAACTGATGTTTTCACATAGCTTCGTAACAATCTGTTTTCGATAGGTTTTAGTTTTAAAAAATATTTCCAGAACAGAACAGAAGGGTTAGCTCAGCAAAATCAGCTACTTACAGGCTATTCTTTCTCATCTTTGTGCTTTTGAAATGAATTTCTAAAAATTGAGGCTATTTAGAGACAGAAAGAACCCACTGCTGAAAAATAAGACAAAATCATTTGAATACGTATGAAGAAAGGTCATCATGATTTCTTTGTACTATTATGTCACTCCTACGCTACCAAACTATATTCTTATAGTAAACAATAGCCAACAGGAAGGCATCTCAACAAAAACACCCACTAAAAAAGTATCCAGAATATTACAGTATCAAATGCATAGCACTAGATTTACAATCTGTCATGGTAATAAAAAGGAAAACTAATGAACTGCATATATCTGAGGGATAGGAAAAGTTATTTTAAGAATAAGTAAACACTCAAAAGTGATTGGACACAATTATACAGTTCTATCATCGCCGTACTGCCTCCCCCCCCCCCCCCCCCCAAATATGCGTTTGTTTTATCGCAACTGTTGTCTTACCACCTTCCTCTTGCCTCACAACTGCTTTCATCAGGTTCCTGTTAATGAATCAATATTCTGCCATTGGGTAACCTTTAATATCCATGGCACAATACATATCTGAGTTAACAGCAAGCTTATTAAAATTTGTTATTTCCTTATTTGTGAAATTGACAATTCTTAAATTTTGAATCCTTCCACTTCAATAATAATGGTCCCAGACTCATTTAGGGAATTATTTCCTTTATTAATACTCCAAGTTTCTACATATACTATCACAATCAGTAATTTATACCATTGTTATGAATCTTGAAAAAAAATTCTTTACGTGGCCGGCAACTCCCATCACAGACACCGAATGTCTTGAGACAGAAGCTACAAATTAATTTTTCTGTTTTACTAGCCACCAGAAAACCTTTAGTGTCAAAAAATCTCAGATTCAATGTTTTCTTCAAGTGTCAATAGTTACATGCTACCTTTGTCCCCTCTGTATTACACTGTTCTCCATTTCATGTTTCACTAGTTTACTTTTCATCTTCCTTTTCATAAAGTTTACTGTTCACTCCAAATCAATACACACAGGCTGTCCAGGAGGAATGGTCAATATTTAGGAATATGACAGGAATGATGTTTCGAAGCGAAAAGTCTATTAAACATATGCTCTAAAATGTATACCACTACATCTTCAATACTGCAAAACACACCACATCTACTGCAAGCTCTTTGCTTTTTGTATTTTGGGAGGAGGTAATATGGACAAAAACAAGAAAAAACTGTGTAGTAGACCTAAGACTAGCATGCATACCTTATGAGCTATGAGTACTTGTTCAGTAGGAGAGATGTGTTTCACAGTAGTGAAGATGAACAAATGCCCATAGTTCTTAAGATATCCAAGTCACAGCCCATGATTATTAGACTTTTTGCTTCGAATGACAATTCCTCCTGGGACAACATATAGATTTTCGTCTCATACGGACAGTGCAAAATCAGAGAATATACATCCCTTGTTAAAATGAGCTAGTATTCTTTCATTAATGTCAATGATGATGAAAACTGTCAATGCACAGGAAGGTTATACAAAGAAGTGAACTGTATGATTTCGTCCATTCAACATATTTACTTTTAGTTCAATTACAATCACAACATTCTGAAATCCATTGAAATAAAGAACAGACTGCTGTGCATAGACCTGATGAGCTTCTAAATTAATTTTTGTACATTAAATTTGGCAAGTTACATTTCTCCCAATACCTACCTCACACACACACAGCCATCACACATTAAATACCTGTTCAGTGGCGTGTGTTTCAGATTTCTCTCTCCCAACAAAGGGAATCTGCAAATATCCACTGTTAAGAAAGGACGCAGAAAATCCACTGTTGGCATTTTGCTTTAAAACCACTTTTCATAATGTCTACTATGTTACGTGAATATAATGCAACAACAGAAGTAATTTAAAACATAATACAAGACATTCTACGAAATATGCCTTCTTCTCAATGCTTATTACTTGGCACGTCACAACAAATTTCTCACACTAGCAGGTATGTAAGAAAACAAGTATAGCCTTCAAAACACCTGAAATTTGTATAAATAGATCTGAACATTCTCAAACAGAATGAACAAGCGGTGTATGTTTAATATTGCTACTAACCTATGTATAATCAAGCGAGTTCAAAAATTACAGCATTCTACTATAGCAGTCAGTCATTCAGTACAAACAATAATAAAATTTGCATCCTGTCCCTTATGTCAACTCTCTTCCTACAAAAATAATCGAAGGTACAAAATATTGAGTGGTTAACAACTAATAAGCAATGTGCTTTTTGGAAGTTGTACCTTCAACACAATGAGACTCGGCATCACCGTCATCATTCATCTTCCCAGTTATCCTCATGCACACAACTACTTTTTAAATACACTGTCTTCATTAATTGTTTAATTACAGCTTAATATACGTTTAACAAAAGGAGGACTACTAAGCATTATTAACAAAGTTCATTTGGAATGAAAATTATGATTTACTGAAGCATCCAAAAATGGTGAAAATCATTAGTTTCTTCCATAAATTTCTGCGACAGTTGTGAGTCATGTAAACAAATCACCAAATTCCTCAATTATACTGAAACTTTTGTCTCCCTACCACATGCTTTTAAAAGCTATAACTGTTACCCAGGATAGTTTGTAAGCTAACACTTTCAAGGAAGGTAAGCACCCATGTAGAACTGTATATACCAATGTGGTTCACTGAAGTGAGAGATCAAAATTCTTCAGAACTGTCCTAGATTACAAATATTCATGTTTAAAACAAGAAAATCAATTCATATTAAACAACAGCTAGTATTTCTCAATTGGATGGGCCAACAGAACTACTAGGAAAACATATGGCAGAAGGGAAATTACAAGGATATAATATAAATTAGTGATTAGAATGCACCATGTGCAATGCAGTCCTTCAACTGTATTGAAATGCTTGTGAAAAAACAAAAACTTTCGTACTACCTTACAGCAAAATCCAGCAAATAAAACATTGTCATGAAAGTCACCACAATCAGAAAAAACATAAAAGATATCGCAGCAAAAAATCTGAAGCTAGGAATAATTTTTATAAACTACCATAAAAAAATAGAGGACAAATGAGACAAAGAAGCATCAGCCAAGAGGCGCAACAAAATTTCCAATAGTGATTGAAAATACTTTGGTGAAATAGGGAACACATCCATATATAACAAATTATACTATCCAAAAACATACCTCAATCTATCAGACTCTGGTCACAATGCTAATGGAAATTTGTAAAGGTCTAAAGCGAAAAGATGATAGTAATTTTTATCTCTCTCTCTCTCTACACACACACACACACACACACACACACACACACACACACAGAGACAGAGAGAGAGAGAGAGAGAGAGAGAGAGAGAGAGAGAGAGAGAGAGAGAGAGAGACCCCCCTAATGCTGAATGTGATCTGGTGACACAGATCACTTGACTAACATACAAGCACACATACGATCAAACATGCAATTATTTTTGTCATCCCTCGTCAACAAATTTTCTACATTCTTGTTTACAAAACGGATATGGATATCTCTCGCTTTGAGCTACAGCAAGCATTCATTAGCTTCTTATAGTTAGTACATGGCTGGTTATTCCATACATTTTACCTCATCTCTGACATACATTTTTCTTTTACCAGAATTTTAAGAAAATATAGATTCAACACTTTTAAGACAAATTACACATCTCTTGAAAGGAACATAATGTACAGTACGGACTAGTCAGGACTGGAGTGTATACAAATAATAAGACGAGATGTAAATTGCACTCTTTGATCTGACACACGAGTCTAATGTAATCAGATACCACTGTACCATGAATATTTCATTTAAAAAGAAAAAATATGTATATATATATATATTTTATAAAATGTGCTAGTCAATTGGACCAAGTCACAAAGCACCTTGAGTAAAAATTTTTTATCATATGGACAGTAGCTTACCCACAATTTCCAATATGTCAACATTGACCAACAGCCTTCTCACATCTGATAAATTCGTGGGTGATTTCCATAAAATAAACTGAAGGCACACTTAAGCAAGCCCACACATCTGTGATTTATTTAGGAGACATGTATATTCTATCTCAGAGTCTGAGATAATTTCCTTTGGCTCCAAAGGTGTAATAAACAATTCAGAAATTCTGAATATCAGTAACATAATATGATCACCTTCTACAGTCCGGATATGAACTGCGTGACGGAGCTCAAGCTCAACCTAAACAATATATGAAGTTTTCAATAAATACTAATAAATATGTTCATGTTCCCAAACTTCTGAAATACTGCTCCTAATATTTACAAGAAATAAGAGCTTGTAAATTGAGTATTTTAAAAATGCCCCACGCACAAGATTCACAAGTGATGCACAGACAATTGCTACATATAACAGATGTCCCTGAATAACACAGTAAATGTTCTTTACAGATCGTTAACACTTATTTCCTCAAGTGTCATTAATTCACCTCGAATAATAAATTTTGTAACAAGTCAAATATAACTTTTAAGCAGTTGAATTCAGTCTTTCACATTACAACAAGTAAAATTCACACTGGCAATATCAGACATCCGAATGTGTGCACAAGAAGTAACATACACAACTGGGTGTTATTTTTTTCACATGCAAGACACCTGTGCTGCCACAGACAGGCTTATCGTCCAAGAGGGGAGCCACCAAAGTTGAAAGATGTAGGGACTGTCTGTTGATTAAAAACATAACCTAGAAAAATAATAAAAAACAATTAGCATATAAAATAAACATTCAAAATATTTTGCAGTAACAACAAATACAAGTCACAAGCAACCAGATATGTACAGAAATTCTGCTAAAATGGCAACATCAATTACATACACATACAAGTTTCCAGAGACATTACCTTTAGAGAGTGTGTGTGTGTGTGTGTGTGTGTGTGTGTGTGTGTGTGTGTGTGTGTGTGTGTGTTTATATATTAACATACGCATATCCAAGTGAGTGAAGCATAATGACCCACCCATCTTGTTCCATGACAGTCACAAGAGCAGTTTTATGATCCATTTGTCATATGATAGACTTGAAAAGTCTATAGTAGTACATGCAGAGATACAAGAACACTGAATCAATAGCATACATTGTTTCTTTAATGAAGGCTACCTACAATGGAGGTAAAAATGATGGAATAATATACAACTTGATCTAACTAACCCCTAGAAAGCTGCTATTGAAAGAAGTGAACTTCATTTATGGCAAAAAAAGCTGCGGTCACAGTGGCAGCATGAGGGTAACACTGTATTTTACGCGAAACCATGAGTTACACTCTTGATTTTTCTAAATGATGCAAGATCATCATGACACTTACTAGACACTGATATTATTAGTTAACTTTCCGACAGCATATTGTCGGAGAAATGGTTTACTATTACGTGCGGGTAATACATAGTACATTGGCATAGCATGTTAGGCAACGAGAGAGAGAAACTAAAAAAATAAATAAATTATACACTCCATTTTGCCTCAGTTGTGCGATAGGACTGCGTGACCGAAAATGCTTCATTACTGTGACCGTGAAAGGACCGAGTGAAAAGGAAACCCTAGTGAAAGATGCAAATATAGTGGTGCTAGGGAATAATAGTAAGATGATTTTTAAGAAATTTATCAAGACAAAAACTGAGCAATACATTGTTGTCCTTGAAAGTGGGTATCAACAGCTGCCAATAATTTGCAGTTATCAGTCCTCCATCAGTTCGGAAGAACCAACACCGGCAGTTTGTACAATCTCAGACTTATGACAGCTTCCCTACGAGACAGCAGCAGCGGTCGAATGTGTCACCTCACCACAACCTGCACCTGTTCCAGCTTTGTTTAAAAAAAAAAAAACCTCAACTTATTTTTCTTACAAGTATATTGTTGAATCTACTATATGCCTGTACTTACCTGTAACTAGGAAGAATTTTCTAACAGAAATGTTAAAAAAAATGGAAGAGTTACCTAATGGTATTACAGCCACCAAAGAAGGGGTGCATAATAGCATGAAGCCCAAGGGAAGAGTTGTCTAATGGTATTAAAGCCCAAGGGGAAGCACGGTCTAAAAGTATTAAAACCCAAGGGGAAGAGAGAAAAAGTTTACAAGCAATCATAGCACCTCTACCCATGGAGCTACAAACGGAGAAAATTAAACAATGTAATCTAGTGTGACATGCAGTAAATGTGCAATTTATAGATGTCATTAGGAACCTGAAACGATTAAAAGAATTAACTGAGCAGCAGTTTAACAATATTAATGAACAAATCTTAGGCACCAAGGTAAAATTGAACACATTAAATGTAATGATTAGCACTCAACCTACTTTTACCAGTTTGGAGGAATGAATAAACAAATCAGTGAAAAAACTGTCTGATAGGTTAGTCCACTCAGACTCCAATGCTTGTATTCATATTAGACCTGTATTTAAGAAACAGCCAGTGGATAACAATGAGGGGTGTCCAAATGAATGTACCTAAGTGTGTGGCTATTGTGAATTATAATATGAAAAGTATTTTTTTTATAAGGAAACTTCTCACAAAGACATAACCTTGGAATGGTGTGTATGTCAAGGAAGGGTGATTAGGAAGGAAGATACTACCAAAGCTATGTTATTTTATGCTGAGGGCACATCATCATAATCATAGCTGACGTGATGTTCCTCACATCATCAGTGGCAGAGCTGGAAAGATAATTTAGTTCATGAACTGTTATTAGCGCCAGTCCCGAGTCCTGGATAAACCATTAAAATCCACTGCATTATGCCACACACAATCATATTCGGCTGTGGGCAGACAGATGAGACTAAATGTGATGGGCATAACCTGTACATTAGTGGGAAACGAAGGACTTCAGATTGGGAGGCCAAATCTGTTAGAGATACGTGCAGTTTTGGCATGTTGTGGAAATCCATTAGTGTAGCCAGCTATTCAGGAGTGACAGACAGCATGTTGATGAAATGAGACTGCGGTGATCAATCCATGCGGCAGGTAATTTGTGCAAATACTGAGAATCAATACTAATGAGAATAGGTAGCAACTCTCCTTAAAGATTATCGCTGAGCCAGAGGCAGGCACATATAAAAGACAATCATTTTCTCACAACTAAATTTTTGGCCATAGCCTTTGTCAGAAAATGAAAGCGCGCGCGCACACACACACACACACACACACACACACACACACACACACACACACACACACACAAAATCACTCAGACACAACCCATGCACATATGAGCACTGTCCCTGGATGCCACATCCAGTTTCTCAGAATCAGATCCAAACAAACCACTCCTCACACCTGCCTCTCACCTACAGCTGCTAGGCTAGTGGTGACAAGTGGTGGCAGCACTGTCTGCAAACTGAGATGAGTAATAGCAAGGGGTGAAGCAGTAGTAATGAGGGAGTAGGGAAGCAGTGCACATGCTCAACTGCACTCAGCCAGCGACAATGCATGACACCTCAGTAAACAAATCATTTCATCTACTGAGACAAAAATGAGATTTTTCCAGTGTTTTCTTGATTTTCCCTCATTTCCAGAACCTATGACAACCCTTACAGCCTTGTCCATAAACTTTAATTGCAGAAGTAATAAATGTGGATTGAAGAGGGGGGGGAGGGGGGCAGCAAGCATATGAACTAAGTTTTTCGATGACGTAACATCTTACAAGAGGTTTTGCCAAATCAAAAGTAGTCATAATTTTTCTGATAACGAAGTGTGAGTTGCTGCAAATCGTCCAAATCCTAAGCTGAACAAAATTTTCTCAATCTACCAACATCTTGAAAATAAATTTGAAACTTCTTATTTTTTGAACATGACGTTATGGTGGACGAAAAGTGTACTTTTGTTCAAGGGCCAACTGGGTTGCTACAGCATACCCTAAGGAAAGGGCAAGGTTTTGAAGAAAATTCTACATGCTGTGTGAATTATCTACCAGATACATGTCTTCTCTGAATATGTACACAGTGAAAGGGACAAAGCTGGATGCAGACTTTACAGATTTCCCAATGTTGTTTTGATACTTGTTAAACCATGCAAAACCACTCCTGAGGCAAGGTTACTGTCTTAATAACATATAGCTTTCACACATCCTCATAGTTGGCAGATTTCCTAATTTTGAAGTCCATTGATAGTTATAGAACACTAAAAATGACCCCGAAGGAGATGCCACAATCTCTCCAACATAAAAAATTATGAAAGGGGGAAATTGCAGGTGAAAGATGAGGAAATGTTCTAGCAATGTTTTAAAATATATTAAAGACCACACTATGGATATGGTGGAAACTGAGAAAAAGTCAAAGAAAATAATGAAGCCACAGCTTGTGCTTCACTACAATAAAACACTGGCAGTAAAAGATCAAGCTAAACAGGAAATGGCATTGTATCCAATATCCATAAACCACTGCAAAAACTATTAAAAGAAAATCTTTGTCCATTTGCCGGAAATTTTTGTGTGTAATTCCTTCATTTTGTACAGCAAATCCGGAGGAAATAAAGACTCACTGAATTGATGTTGACCTTCTCAGAGAAAATAATTGAGAAGTAAAAAGGGAGCATCATTTCTCCTAAGCCAGGTTGACCGGAATTAAAGCCCTACCTTCTTTGGTTGACAGAAAGATATTTCCCAGAGCTCATCAAGGCAATAGCAAGGAACCGCAATCCGACAAAAGTGTGCACAGATTGCTCCAAGAAGTGGAATGCATGTCGGAAACTTGTCAGTAGAGAAACATGATATTACTGCCCCAGTGCCAGGTCCCCTTATGTGTCACACCATGCTTCAGAATCGGTTATTGGTGTGTGTGTGTATGTCTCATCTAATTTGTACTTTTAAATAAAAAAAATTCATCTTTGTAATAAACAATCTGTTGTAGCTAGTATTTGCAGAGGATTTTGATGAGGCCGAGTTATCCCTGGATAATACCCTTAATTCAACTCCACCTACAATATCTCCTTACATTTTCATGATCAACATATGAATGAGTTGCCAAAGCACTATATTTTCAAGAATATGTAAAATTACATATGAAAAAATAGGTAAGGTTTTGAAACTTTTGTGGTCAGAACAGGTACATTAGGAGGTTAAATACTGTAAGTTATTAGGTAATCTCAACCCACTAGATGATCTAACCTTTCTAAAATATTTACTCTGGTAAGCATACAATTACACAGGCCATATTCCATTACCAAAACAAATATTTTTAATGTGCTATTACTCTCTCTTCACAGGTTCACAATTCACATTTTGGGGCCTGTATTGATAAAACTGGGTTAAGTCCCACACTATGACATCCAAACGTAGCCACCAACATCATGCTGACTGGGAGCAACTAAGGGAATTGCATTCATTCCCCAAATACATTCAGACTCAATGCTTGCATTTTGTCTAGGTGTACAATGAGAGGGTGACAGCAAATCAGGCGATAAACATATAATGATATGCCCACAGCTTGTGGTCTAGTTGCTAGCGTTGCTACCTCTGGATCATGGGGTCCCAGGTTCGATTCCTGGCAGGGTTAGGGATGTTCTCTGTGCAGGGACTGGGTGTTGTGTTGTCCTTATCATTCCATCATCATTCATGAAAGTGGTTAGACTGGACGGTGTACAGATTGGAAATGTGTACAGGCACTGAAGACTGTGCAGTTGAGTGCCCACAACCCATAATAATAATAATAATAATAATAATAATAATAATAATAATAATATAATGGTACGACTATCCACTCAGAAGAACATAGGTGGGAGCTTTCCTAGTAAAAAAAGGAGAGATTACCTTGTCATTTGTAAATAGGTCTAATAGATCAGGTGAAATCAAACCTACAAGGAGAAATTTAGAAATTTCTTCAAACTAAGTACGTAGGGAAGGAGGAGGGTACATCATTTTTTATTGGTGTAGTGTACCTTACAGAAGTTGCATGTTGGAGGAAAAGGTTAGATGGACTCAGTAAAGACTATACTGAGGTTAGGTGGACCCACAAAAGGGATGACCTGTACCATGTTAGGGAGATAAATTTTTAGAAAAACACTAGCACTGTTAAGATTGTAAATGGCTGAGAAGTATCGTTCCATAGAAGGATGCGTCTAAATAGTTCTTGCAGCAGTAAGGAATGGTAGTGATTTATTTCCCATTTGTGAGCAGTTTTCTAAACTAGTAAAGAGTGCAAGACAAATATCAATTTTAAAATAAGTACTGAAAAGTGGAAACCACATTTCCAAATCACCTCGTACAAAGAATAACAAAATCACTAGCCTACTGACATAAAAACCACCAGTACATAGTATTAATAATTCGTAGACATACGATGCCCAACTCCCATAACCAAAATTCATCCACTACAATGATTTTTTAAGCATCAAAATAGACAAATACCACCTTTCTGATTTGAACACACAATTTCTTGTTGTTAAAATCTAGGTCTAAAATTTCTGATGCACATTTTGCCTGTGTTGCAGATGGTATGCTGCATTTTAAGTATAGACATGTGGCCGAAATGGTCAGGCAGCCCAGAACATGCACAACATAATATATGGTTACAGTCAATTAATTATTAATAAATTTTTAAGTTGTTCAAAATTTGTGGTTTCCAATAAAGTAGCGATTCCAGACTGCAGATTCAGAGACATGTGTCTGTCCCAGCTGCTCCTCTCGTACTATGCTCAAAACTTTCTCACAATCCATGTTTTGTATGTGGAAACATTGGCACTTTTGACAAAAAAACACCCAATTTGAATACTACCAGTGTCGTCAGAAGTCTGCATATTCAGTGTTGAAATCAGATGTAGTAACAACTCACAACTCGCACATACTGGTATAGTGATTTGGAAAGAATGACTTTCAGTAGATGTAGATTGTTGGCAGAATCCCCCCCACAGTGTCAATGTGACTGTGGCTGCAGCTTAAGTTGTTCAAAATTCAGCCTGATAACAGGATCAAGGTCATGTGAAAATCACAGATTACTTTAACTTAATGTCAGACTGGTTAAGTAATACAACAAAAGATTGACATGAAGGAAGCCATTCTAGTACACAGTGCTCATAATTACAAGGACACAGGAGGTCAGGTTCACCCTCAGGTAGGCATTGTTTGAGAGTAAAATTTAGCTGCACAAGGCTAAGTACAAAGGAAGTGCAGAAAGATTGCAGCCATTCTAAAAGGCACCACATGTAGAGCACTAAATTGCAGATTTCACCTATTAACAGCAACAGTGTTTGGAGGTAGTTATATTTGGGACAAAAATTCTGCGCTGTGCATCAGAAAGCTCACTCCATTGCAATGTAGTGTTTCTGAATCTACATCTATACCTACATCTAAACCCTGCAAACCACCAAGGTGCATGGCAGAGGATACATCCTCTCATGGTACCATTTATAAGGATTTCTTCCTGTTCCATTCATATCTGAAGTGCAGGAACAATGACTGATTTAATGCCTCTGTGCGTGCAGTAATTATTCTAATCTTATCCTCATGATCCCTAATGTGAGTGATACATAGGGAGTTGTGTATCTCTAGAATAATCATTTAAAGCCATTTCTTGACACTTTGTTAACAGGCTTTATCAAGATAGATATAAACTATCTTCAAGTGTCTTCCAGTTCAGTTCTTTCAGTATCTCTGTGACACTCTTCCATGGATTAAACAAACCTGTGACCATTTGTGCTGACCACCTCTGTATACGTTCAATATCCCCTGTTGATCCTATCTGGTATGGGTCCTACATACTAGAGCAATATTCTAGAACTGGTCACATGAGGGATGCGTAAGCAACCTCCTTTGTACACTGATTGCATTTTCCCAGTATTCTACCAATAAACTGAAGTCTTCCACCTGCTTTACCCACAACTGCTTGCTTTTAGTATTTGTATATAGGTGTCTACAGATTTGTAGAGGATCAAGTAGTACACTATTCGTCAAATGCTATAAAACTCTCACATAGGATGGGGTATGACTATTTTCAGATATACTTACTATTACATCAATTAAAATACAAATTGCTTTTACATTGTAATGTACTGGAAATGTACAATTTTCTTTTAGACAATATAACAGCTTTGAAGAGAAGTAGTTTATGTCACACACTAAACTTCACAGTAAAAGTTTCTTAGGTAAACTTGGAATTTCAACATCTAAAACTTCAGCTGCTTCTTTTGCCTTTTACATAATCATCCATTTCTTATTTTTGAGCTTTTATTTCTTGAACTGTCTTTTAAGACTGGCCACTTCATTTTCATTGGATTCCTTTTTTATGGCTTCTACTCTTTTGAATGAAGCATTCTTCACAGCTAGCATTACCAATTTCATTATGTCTACATTCAGTTATTTCTCACTATAACTAATGAGCAGGTATTGAATAGAATTGGGGAGAAGAGGAGCTTGTGGCACAATTTGACTAGAAGAAGGGAACGGTTGGTAGGACACGTTCTGAGACATCGAGGGATCACCAATTTAGTATTGGAGGGCAGCATGGAGGGTAAAAATCGTAGATGGAGACCAAAATATGAATACACTAAGCAGATTCAGAAGGATGTAGGCTGCAGTAGGCACTGGAAGATGATGAAGCTTGTACAGGATAGAGTGGCATGGAGGGCTGCATCAAACCAGTCTCAGGACTGAAGACCACAAAAACAAGGAAACCACCTAATGAATGTATTACATTGTAAACACTTCTTTCTGCAATGATTAATCTTCTTTTAAGTTTTCAACTGTAGCATTTCCATGAAATTTATGACGTCATGATTTGCACTCAGCAGTAAGTTCATCAGAAAGTGATCAAGCTTGTCCTCATTTGGATTGAATTGTTTTTCAGAATATTCTCAAAATTTGAAGTGTTCTCTCCTCACTACATCAGATGTTGGTGGACCTATGCTATTTTGACAAATTCTTCCAACACAATTGCCACTCAAAAATTTCTCAAAATGGAGCTCTGCATAACTCAGGGTGATAGACATGAGCCACTTCTGACTGTCGTTAATTTCAAAGGACTCTTCTCAGTAATTTTTTGATACAAACTTTGCGAACACCTGTGCACTCATGTTTGAAAATAAGGATATCCTTTCATGCGTAGTTCTTGCTAGCAGCTGCACTGACTTGCCGATCTTTGTTGCCATCTATGCAGTGTACTATTAACCAGTGTTGACAGAATAGTAGTCTGCTTTGTCACTGAACTGTACTGTCACTATGTTTTTTGTGCTATTTCCATTGTTTTCCATTATTTAACATGTCACTGCAAACAATGATTTCAATTTCAATACTAAAAAATATTTAACTGACGATTACATCTACTGCATACATTGCTGTTTTCACGGAAGCTCAAAGCACAAGTGTGTGTTGCCTGCACTGTGTACTTACAGTAAATGTAGGCGAAGCATGTTCGTCCCCCCCACTCCTCACACTCTACACCTCTTCCCCCCCCCCCAGAAAACACTGTGCACTCTACCCCCCTACCCAACAGATGCCAAATTATAGTATGCACACAGTACTAATATAGTATCGGAAACATTTTGGCTAGTGTAAAATCAATTTCACTTTGATCAGCCTTAACACCTTTAAAAGAGATTAAAATTATAACTGTCTTATATTAATTATTAAAAACCTTTAAAGAAATGTCCTGCCAAAAAAGACTCAGATTAAAGGGATTTAAACAGAAGTGGGAGTGGACACAAATAAAGGAACAGCTGTTCAAACAAACTCCTCCAGCAACATACAAAATGGCAGCACAGTGAAGGGCAGAGCTGCAATTTACCCTGTTTTAAGGACTATGAAACACTTTTTCCTTCAAAATATTGTCTCCAAAATTCAGGAGCATCTTGTACTCTAAATTAATATAAAAATGTACAGTATGTGATTTAAAATTCCCACCAGTCTTAAAAATGGTCATAGATTCGCTACTGCAGGAAACCTGTGTCTATCTGGGAAAAGTGCACCAATGCAATGGACATGAGTTGCAGGGATTAACAACCTTGCTAACACTGTCTGCCTCTCACCCCGACACCACAAACCCAGAACACTGTCTAACGTACGGTGCCTCATTGCCAGTGAACTTTAACTGAAAGCGATTTCTCTTATTGGTAACAGTAGAATAGTTTTGTTAGTAGCTATTTTCGTAATGGAAAAAAAATAAAAGGTATTCATATGATACAGGCTATAGAATGAGAGAAGATGATATTGTTAAATCTTTCCAGAAATGCAGCATAAGTAGCGCTCTCAATGGCAGTGAAGATTATCCTACATATGGAGAGGACAATGACAATGATGAAGAGCAAGGAGAAGGAGAAAGAGAAGATGAAGAAGAAGATTTTATATGTCAGTTCAGTTTTATAAACTGAAGATTTTTTTTTTTAGTCTGGCATTGCACTCTAATAATAAAAATGGTAAAATGTTATTTTCTTTAAAAAATACTTAACAATTAAGGCGCATAGTCTGTAAAATATGGTATACATCATTTCCATTAGGTGTATACACCACATATAGCTCAATGAAGCCACATCTCCAAATTTCTCCCTCTACCCCTGCCACTCAAGGTTGCAAACCTGCAGCAGCAGAGGCTCCACTACTCCCTCCTAGAACTGCACCTGACTGATACATAAAACAAAATTCATGACCATCCACTCAATTTTATTATCATTTCACTATTTTCATTACCACTTGCTTAATTTTCAATACTTTTTCATGACTTTCATGATCTGTGGATACCCTGGTACAGTACAGAAATGGCATGCTATCTTCTCCACTAGTCTGTGTATCTGCTGTTAGAATTCGCAGCAATCTCTGGTGTCCCATCATCAACACACTCTTGCACATGGTGATTGACTGATGATGGGTGCTTTTGTTACCCAAGACACCCATAATCACCACTAATAAGGTCTCATATGGAAAGATTAATGTCCCATGTGTCAAACACAAACAATATGGCCACTATATAATGGACTGAAATCTTACATCTGGCCCATCCTCTGCTTAACAGTCTCTCAAACTGCCAGCAGAAAGTCTGACATCATCTTTGACACGTGAAATGATGAACTATTCCATCCGCAATGGTGACAGGGTTGCTTTCTCTCCGGCACAGCAGATATCTCAAAATTTTAATCTCTCATCGGTGTGAACAGTACAGGTAACTGTAAAATTTACTACTGCGACATTGCTTTGCAGATGATTAGAAGCATAAAAATTTCACATACCTATGTTCCTATCGGTGGTATCTTTCAAACAAAATCTCTAGTGTAACATTAAAACAAACAACAATGGGTAGTGCTTCAATTTCAACCCTAGTTCTTTCACACGACACATCACTTGAAATACGATATTAAGCAGATTTCCTCTAGCTACCTAGAAATAAAACTAAATTTATTATTTTTTCAGGGAAAAATAATATTTAATAAGTATTTAATCCTCACCTCCACTCTGCTCTATCCTCTTACTCTCGGCTGCTGCCTTCCTCTGGTCTGCTAGAACCATGATTTCCTGGAGAGCCTTCTGTTGTTCAGTTGTCAAATCAGTAGTAAGAATTTGATACCATGTTGGATCACTGGCTTGAATATCTGAAACATTATGAGTATAATTTAAAGTAAATGTGCAAAACAGTAGTGAAGGGAAACAACAATGGAAGGCTAGGGTTTAACATCCTGATGACAACATCTTTAGAGATGGAGCAAAAGGTCAAATTGGATAATGAAGACAGCAGTGTCTTTTTCAAAATAACCATACTGGCATTTATGTTAATCAATGTCAGGAGAGGGAGAGGGGGGAGGGCAGGGGGGAGAGGGAGAGAGACCTGGGGAGGGAAATCTCCCAGGGAACTGTTCACATTGACTTGGAAACAACAAGATAAAAATGAACAAATGTGCTACAATTATCTTAATCCAAATCAATGAACCAGTTTTCTCCTGTTATTCTGGTCCAGTTTACAGCAAAATTAAATTCTCCTGCCTGGGGTGGGAGATAGTGACATGTTTATGTAGAACAAAGTAGATGATCACACTTTATCTCTTATTAGTACCCCTTGCATCTTTGAATTTCAAATATTTGTAACAAATTTCTTACATATAACAATGCTTAATAATGAAATTTCCATAAAGAAATACACTCAATGTTTATAAATTTTGATACACTGAATTCAAATATGACAATTTTTAAACTTTAGCTTCTATTTTCGTACTCTATGAGGTTTGTTACATCCTTATTTCTGTTTTTTAAGGTCACGTTTTCCTGTTATATCAAGAATTCCATCGAAGACACACAGGAATGCTGTGTTTTATGCAGCTACAAGATACATACACTGTAATGTGATGCAATGACCTTTACCACACCTTCAGCTATATCGATAGATGAATATGTGCTCTGCATGACGTTATGTCAGTATTTTGTTTGTAGCTAACGCAGTTGAGATTGCTTGCCTTCCTGATTTACTGCATAGAATCAAAACTGGACTTATGTCCCACAGATGTGGTAATAACGCCCAACAATGTTTGTTGCAAACAATATTGAGATAGGGGGCCAATGGTCGGAAATGAACATTTATCATGTTAGGGGCATACATAATGTGCACCGCATAACAACAATGTAGCACATAGTAATCATTTAAAGTGACGACCACCAGTCTCAAACGCCAGCCGAAGTGGCCGTGCGGTTCTAGGCGCTGCAGTCTGGATCCAAGCAGCCGCTACGGTTGCAGGTTCGAATCCCACCTCGGGCATGGATGTGTGTGATGTCCTTAGGTTAGTTAGGTTTAATTAGTTCTAAGTTCTAGCCGACTGATGACCTCAGAAGTTAAGTCGCATAGTGCTCAGAGCCATTTTGAACCAGTCTCAAAGCATGTATTGCAATGACGCACCCAGTTCTGCCGCACACTCTCAAAATATCCTGGGTGTCTGCTGTACACTGGAAAAGGCAGTAGGTAATGAACAGTATACACCCTGACCACCAAACAGACATACTGTACCCAACCTAGCTCATAGCATGTGAGTTATGCATCACACCGCTGCAGGATATAGTGGCCGTGAAACAGCACAAATGTACAGAGCACACTTTCCCAACAGGCATTATCCTAATTGGAAGAGGTTTATCACTGTGGATACTAACTTACAAGAGACGGGGTCATTTACACCACAGAGAGCAGGCCAAGGTTCCTGTCAGAGCCATTCCAAGCACCAGATTTTGAGAAGACTATGTTAAGACGTGTGGCAATAAGCACCTGTCAACTTACCTGTGAACCACACACTTGGAAGAATACAGTGGAGAGAGTACTAGTGGAAGCAGGTATTGCACACCGTGTGCAGTAGAGACGTATGCATTGTTGCGATACATGCACTGAACTGGCGAGCACTAGGACCGACAGATTTTGGGATTTTGAGCCCTGTATTCACTTCTGTCAATGGATTATCTATAACAGTGCTATCGCGCTGAACTTCATATAGTTGGTGTTGTTCACAGATGAGGCCTCATTCACCTGTGATGATGTTTTCAATGGCTGCAACAGCCATGCCTGGATTGACGACAATCCTCATGCCACCCACGCTGCTGGTCAGCAGCAAAAGTTCTATGAAAATACGGACACACATTTTCCAAGATCACCAAATATGCCACCTTATTTGCTGCCTCCCAGTTTGTCTGATCCACGTTACCTTGTGCTCCTGCGAGATGTGCTTCCATAATTCTTGGAGACTGTTGTCTGTGATAGATGTGGTTTCAACACGATAGTGCACCAGCCCACTCTGATTTTAATGTCGCGGCGGAATTTCATGTCCCTTTGCCACGCATGCACTGAGACTATTGGTCCTAACTTTAAACAATTACTAGCATCTATGTTGTTGCTGTTATGCAGTGTATGCTTGTTATATATTGCTACGCCTGCTTGGTGCCTCTGCTCAAAGGATTTAACAAGAAAAAGAAGAGCACCATACAATACCGTAATATACTAAGTGTGATGCAACCAGTACCTCATGGAGTGGGTCTTCCAGCATCATATCATCCAGTAGCTTCATGGGAGCCACTTGTAAATCTCAGTTCAATACTGTTATCACCAATATATGAGAAGCTTGGATTGATAAAGCCATCTGCAAATCAATGAATACGAGCAACTTGCAAGCATTTGAATACTTTCATGGAAAATTCGCTAGATTGGGCACTTAAAACATCAAGCTGGGGGTATTAATTGGTCCATAAATATGTATAAGGTCCCTGGAGACAAAAAGTTTGAGTGTATTCTCAGTCCTGATGAGCTGAACGTGTGGCAATGCCTTCAGAAAGTTACAACATTATTGGTGAGCAATAGAAGGGCTGAAAATTAAGTTGAACTTGTGAATCACCATCTATGCCTATGATAAACTGAAATGCAAAATGTCACTCAAAATGAACTTCATTCACATATCAACATTTTTCAAGCAGATTATGGGGCATTTAGTGATGATCACGTTGAGAGGTTTCACCAAAAAATCACAGTAATGGAACACTGATACAATGGAAGATTCAATGCTTCAATGTTTTCAGTCTTCTGCTGGACTTTGTAGAAAGATTAGCAACTTCCCTGTAAGCACCATGTGAAGAGAAAGAGTGTGCTGTACACAAGGTAGCTAATATTCTGTATGTATGTATACAGTGAAATAGGCAAAACTATAGGGCATGGATCCTAAGGGGCACCTTCAGCTATCAACTGGAACCATCACTATCACAATTAACATTACCATCAAGATGAATTAGATAAAAACTTAATTTCTACAGAGAACCATATAACTCCTAGAAAATGACTTTCCAAGGCTGCTATCCAAAACACACTCCCGTGATGGTGAAAAGGGAAAAATAATTAAATTGTCGAAGACTGAGGGTTCTCATCGATGCGATGGGCTATCTAGCACAATACTAAAGCACAGTGCTGCCTCTTAGCCCAATAATTAATCAAATTTGTAATTTTTTCTTACAGAAGGGTGAGTTTCCTTAACTATGTAAGTATTCAACAGTGAAACCACTTTACAAAAAAGGAGAAAAGTTGATGTAGATAATTTTAGATTTATTTCTATGGAAATGGTGAGGGTAATCTATCATTTTTGTTCACATAATTTGCTGTCAAATATTTAGCTTCCTTCTGGAAGTGGTTTAACAGCTGAAACTTCTATATTCTCTTTTCTCTGGGAGATGCTCGATGGATCAAACAAAAAGGAGCACACACAAGGTGTGTTGTTTGATTTAAGTAAGGCATTTGATTGTTTTTGTCACAAAACACTGCAGAAGTTGGACCATTATGGAATAAGAACAGCAGCTCACAATTGGTTTGCTTCATACTTTAGGAACAGACAACTAAAGGTCATTCCACACAGTAATGAGAACAGGCGCGATACAGAGTATGATTGGGGTAAGGTTCTGTGACCGTGCCTCAGGAGTCAGTGTTGAGCCCACAAATGTTTACATAGGCAATGTATCGAACAGTGCAATTCAAGACATAAATTTGTGACTTGTAGAAAATAAACTGATGCTAACACACAGCGAGACTCAGTTTTCACAGTTTATTGCACACAGTTCAACTGAAATTGAAATATTGATTTCAAAACTGGGCATGTGACTAGTAAGCCTGAACAATCCAAATACCTGTGTGTTCAGATAGAGAATAAGCTGTCATGGAAAGCCTATATTCAGGGTCTTATTCAAAAACTGAATGCTGCTATATTTTCCATTGGAACAGTATCTGGAATAAGTGATAGTCCAACACAAAAATCAAACTATATAGTTTATTTGCATTTGATTATGACGAGTCTAGGAATTTTGACACTGGCCTCTCAGAACAGAAGGAGCCAGCCTTCCTTCGTATAGACCTGAAATGCAAGGGTAACTGCTAAGAGTCACTGGAAAAAAATAAGCAAATTCCTTTGTTAAACTGTTGAATATGCTAGTATATACTCAACAGCTTATCTGCATAAAACTCTTGTAAATTTTGTTCCATGAGCATGGAGATTTGCTCTTCAATTTAATCCTACAGAACTAGACATGTAAAATAAAACAAGGCACCTATTAACATCCTTATAGATTGTGTGTGGGTGTGGGAGCAACTGCAGCTCAGACAGATGTCAGCGTGCATGTGCGTCGTTATGGGCACTCAATGGTGAGGTTATCAGCAATCCTACAAATATTAAAAGAAATGAATGTGCACGAAATGACAATTGTCATAACACAGTAAGGAGGAAACCTATAAAATGATGCTCATTCACTCACTCACAATTCACTTGGGTTGATCAACACAATCACTATTCTCATGCTTTAAGGCAATGGAGAGATGTTGAAAGGAGCTGTAATCAGGGACTAATACAGAAGTAAAACAACAGAGAACCTAGAATATAGGCACAGTAGAATGTGACTGGCTGACTGCTTACAAAAAAACCTAGGGAAGCCAGTCACTATGCTAATACATTAAGAACATCTGCCAAAAATTTTAGGAAACAAGTTGGACATATCACAAAACCTTTAAACTCTCACCACATAAGTTTGAATATTACTTAATATAGAGGACAGGCCTGCAGCTGCTCTCTGGTCCATAAATATGAGGTATGTCCACAAAGTAATTTCCATTTGTTTGAAAAAAAAGTAACATTTACAGATACAGAAAAAATGTTTATTGTACCAAAATCTACAACTGTTAAACTACTTTTCTACATGAAACTTCCTGGCAGATTAAAACTGTGCGCCGGACCGAGACTCGAACTCGGGACCTTTGCCTTTCATGGGCAAGGGCTCTACCAACTGAGCTGCCAAAGCACGACTCATGCCCCATCCTCACAGCTTTTCTTCTGCCAGTACCTTGTATACTACGTTTCAAATAGCATTCCACAGTCAAGTAGCCTTTCTAGAAAATTAAGTATTTAAAAATTTGTGATTTATAAAACAATAAAATTAAATTTCAGTGCAAGGAGAAAAATGCAAAATTCCCTGAGATTTTATGAAATTCCCAGAGATTTCCCTGATTTTTTTTTCCAGGTAAAATGTAATTCCCTGATAATTCCAAGAGACTCACACCCTGATCAGGAAGTCTGAACACATGAGGAATTCTGCAAGCATTGTTCATCTCACCTGCTACATCGCCCTCGAGACTGGATAATTTGGCATCTAATACAGTGAACTCTGGAGGCAACTGAAAATTGAGGACAAGAGCTGAGAAAACATCAGAGAACCAATGGAGTCTCCCTGATCCATGGGTAGAACTACATAGTTTTGGTCCTCATTTAAAACGTTGGAAAATATAGTAAAAACAGAAGCAGGTGTGCGGATTGACCTGCACTGGACAAAATCTAAAAATATTCTGGGCACAACAATAATCAGGGTGGCACTCAGTTAACCTGCTCCACACTACTCTAACACACACTGCCTCGTTGCCCATGAATAATTGGTAAAGAGGCATTCCATAGCTGGACAAGCAACAGTATGGTATGCTGGTGAATTGGGAGTGGCGAGGAATGCACACACCTGACACACAATGAGAAGCTGCCACTGGATGGTAAGTGGTGGATTGGAGTTCATCAGCCTCCGCGCATGGACTGGGGGCTGGTCCTATAAACATCTGTTGCCCGATATCCTCATTGCATACAGCATCAGTTATCTTCATATAAGGAGGCCTCTCTGACCCCCAGCTGCAATCGCACAAAGGCCCTATAAGCCGATATGCCCTGTCCATTCCCCACGACCTGTGGCTAACACACTTCAATATGTTCAGTACATTTAGGGTCTTTGCCTTCAGGTACTTGAAGTGTGTAACCACGACAATTTTGAGACAAAAATACAGCCCAGAAACTTAAGGGTCTTTACAAAACAAGAGTGGTGTCCGAGATATGCAAGTCAGATGAATTAACCTACAACCTCTCCATTTTAAGTTCCAGCTGACAACTCACTGTTGAAATAATGGTGGAAGAGGAGCAGAAGACTGTAAAATTGTCCACAAAAAAGGAGCGTTACTGTGGACATAATACTGTTAATGTCTATAGCTATGGCAAAGAGAGTAATACTTAAAATGCTGATCTGGGGATCACCATTCTCCTGCACAAAGCTATCCAACAGCAAATCACCGACTTTGTACCGAATAATGCATCTTGAGAGGAAGGACCCAATGAACATGTGGAGATGTTGACGAAAACTCGAATGGTGTAGCTGACTGAGAATATTGTGCCTTCAAGCAGAATTGTACGCCTCAGTGAAGTAAAAAAATTATCCCTACTCAATGCCTGATTTGTAGGAAAGTCTGCTGAATTTTTGCCTTAACGGGGTCAGGTTGTAGAATCTCCTGAATCCACACTGAGAGCATCTAAGGAGCCACCTGGTCTCTAATATCCAAACCAAATGATGTCAACCTTGTGCCCTAGGATCTTTCCTAAACAGCTCATTAAGATTATGCTTTGATAACTACTGTGACACATTCAATCCTTTACCTGGTTGAGAAGGGGATAAAATTGCCATCCACCACAAATCGGAGACTTGGCCTGTCAGCCATATCGAATTAAGACATTGTAAGAGTATTTCCTTGGATACCGTTTGCAAGTGCTGCAGCAAGTTTTAGCATATTTGGTAGCAACTGGACACCATATCAAGAGTGTCAGACAGCACTGAATACAGCTGCCACAAGGAGAATGGGCAATTATAAGACTCAGGATTGTTGGACCTTAAGTTCACCTAGCCCCTCTCTACAATAGCACAGTAGCAGCGGAACAGATCGTGGCTAGCATTAGCAGTAGTCATTGCAAAATGCTCGGCCGTCGTCTCAGCCATGTCTCTGAGCATTCTTTGGAGTCACCCATTTCAACGATGCTGCAATAGGTAACCAACTGCCTTTACCAGAACTCCTCCTGATGGCTTCCCATACTATTGTAGAACACGTGGAACGGTTGATGGAGTCCAAGAGTGCTTGCCATAACTTTTCTTGCTCTCTCTCTCTCTCTCTCTCTCTCTCTCTCTCTCTCTCTCTCTCTCTCCCCTATGATGTGATGAGTCTCATCAAAAGGCTGCGAGGTTTCCCACTGTTGGGAGGCACTTGAAACAGTTGCAGAGCCACCAAGGGGCAGGTCACCTCTTAAGACAACCAGAGGACTTGGAGATGGAGATGTCAGTGACACGGTGGATAACTGTATGATGTGATCCACCCAAACCTGGATACTGTTGCAGCAGTCTAACACAGCTGGCTGAACAGTGTCTAGTTGACTCTGTTGATCGTCCATCATGGATACATCTTTCCAGGGAGAGCTCTATTCAGTAGTGCAATGCAGTCACTGGAATGAAGGTCATCAATGTCTTTCCACTGAACAGTGTGTGCAAGGGCTGGTGGGCAGAAAAGCAGGTTAATGGCTGATAAAGCACTCAATAGCTGCACAGAAAGGAGTGGAAATGAGTGAGTGTGCCTGTGTTGAGGATGCACAACTTGTGAGGGGTCATGAAGGCCTCCAAAACCTGACCCATGGGGGCAACTCCCACAATACATGATGGGCAGAAGCACAGAGGCATTTCTGTGCTAGGAGTTTCTGTTCCTCCACATGAGTGTGGAACCCATTAATGTACCACTATACTATGGGAGCCATTTATGAAGGGGGCTGCACTTTCACCCTGTCTTTCTGAAGATGCGCAGTCTTGAAGTGAGTGGAGTGCCCTAGGTCACCATTAAGCTCCACAGACCAATCTCGAGAGATGTTTCGGGGAGTGATATCAACACTTGTCACGCTGCTTACTTCCTGTCTCCATGAGCAGATGATTTATTTTCACTTGGGGAGGCTTAAGAGCCACAACCACGTAGGTGATAGGGGCAGCACTTGATGGTGGACCAGCCTGAACCTTTGGAGGAACAGGGAGTTCCACAATGGAGGCTACTACAGCCTCAGCTGATGTTCTGGAAGGAGTTATGAGCTTTGAAGTAACTGAAGCATCACAAGTATATTGACAAATGCAGGTATTACTGGTGACACTAGCGACCACTGTCTGTTTAACAGCATCGGTTTTCTTAGTGTGTGTTAGTGTGTGTGTGTGTGTGGGGGGGGGGGGGGGGCAGAGCCTTATAGATCTTTTTAGCCTCACTATATGGGATGTGTTTTATTGTTTTGGTCTCCTGTATCTTCTTTCTCGACTCCAGAGAGGGTGATTCCCAAAGCAACTGACACACTTTGGAGGAGATTAAAATCTGACCCCTTCATAGGCAGCCTTGCCACATTTGCCTCAAGTGTCTTCCTTTTGCATCCTAGACTGGTGTCTCCAAAGTGTTGGCATTTAAACAGAGGACTGGGTTGGGGACATAAGACCATACACTTAAGCGAAGAAAACCTACCTTAACATGCTATGGGAATTCTTTAAAGGTGAGGACAGACAAGTCAGATTTGATCAGACCACCAATGCCATATTGAGCCCACTAAAATTTCAGGTTTGCTTTGGAGGTGTCCACTAGTTCCCTGCACTCCACAACACCTTTGCTGTTTTTCAGCATGGTGTGGAGTTCAGTTTGAACGGCATATTCCCCAAGGCTTTTGGCTTTCAGTAGGTTTGTCAATTGTCGGGAACTTGAGGTTCCAACCAACAGAGTCCCATTTCGCAATTGCTTAACAGATTTTAATGTACCTGCAATTATTCCTAAACCCTTTTAAATGTAGAATGTGAGACGTTTTGCAAAGCTTCCCCCTTTCCTTTTACTAAAAACACATTCGAACTAGCAGTATGCATTCTGTTACTATATGTACTAGAATTCTGAAATATTCCTGAGTCTGGAGGACTGGCTACTTGAGCCCTCTTGTTTAATTGGGTGTTGGTACCTACCAGCAACAGCAGCCCATCCATTTGTTGGAAGGAGAAAGAGAGAATTTTTAAGGTTCCATCTCGGTCCCATGAACAGCTGGGGAAATAAAACTCCACCTAGACAGAGGCGCGCATGTCTAGGTACGCCTTACGCAACTGATGGGTGACAGGTTCCCCAGATGTTACAAGCTAATGGTTGTTCCACCTCAACAGCCATGCATCTCATTAGCATGTAGCACGTCTTGATCTGTGTAATCAAGCTGAGATACCCTCTCCCTATGACACACAACGTTCCTCCACCATGCAATACAGTGGTCACTGAAGCATGCACATAGTTTACAGTGTCAGAGGTCTGGCAGTGATTACTAGTCTCCAGCTCAGGAATTTCACAATCACCAAGCAAATACTGAGCACAACACGTTTGTGAATGCTTTGAATCCAAGTTGCAGGAACTTACATATTTATCTGTGCTCTAAACTTTTATAATGTGGTTCAATAAAAGTGCTCTGCAAAACTCTAAAACAAGAGTTAAGACATTAATGCAGTCATCTGACAGAAAACACATCATACAACAAACGTCAAGCTACTGCTGGATAATCAATACGTAGATCACTGAAGACAAAGTCTACAATGTCATGGAACAGTAACGGAGCCTCACATATCAAAACAAACTCTCTCAGCCACTGATTGAATTTATTTAGTATTCCTTGTCGGACACTATCACATTTTCATCGTATTAGCAGCGTCAACAAAATATAAATGCCTCAGGATTTGCACCTAACAACAATACTAGGAAAAAGACAGATTGCCAGTCATTGTAAAGCTGATCCTTTGTGTTGCAGACAGACACAACAAACAGACCTTTACACATTATAGCTTTTGGCCAAAGCCTTCTTCTAAGCAAAGACAGACAGACAGACAGACAGACAGACAGACAAGACAGACAGACAAGACAGACAGACAAGACAGACAGACACACTTCATTCGCACATGACTGCTACCACCGGCAGTTCCAACTGAAAAGAGACTGTCACATGCATAGCAACTCAGAGCAGGGCAAGAAGGGGGAGGCGTAGCAAGGTGGGGATGAGGAACTGGCACTGTTTGGTGAGGCATACAGGGACTAAAGATGGCAGGACAGGGTTGACAGGTGCACCATTGCAAGGCTGTTTGGGAGAGAGAGGAGGAAAAATGAGGAGTGTAAAAGAGAGGAGCAGAGAAGGGGAAAAGACCAGTATGTGTGCCAGCAGAGAGCAGCCCACAATAAGGTTATGGGGTGGCAAACTGTGAGGAGGTGACAGGACAGAGGGGGTGGAAACAGAAGTGTGTTACCACAGTTTGTGGCCAGGATGGTTTCAGGAGTGCGGAATGTGTTTTAAGGATAACACCCATCTGCTCATTTTAGGAAAGCTGGTGGAGGTGTGGAGAATTCAGATGTCTCAGTGTGCATATCAGCCATTGAAATCAAGCATTTTATGTTCAGCTACATGTTGTGCCACATGGTGGTTTACGTTCCTCTTAGCCACAGCTAGGCACTGGCCATTCATCCTGGTGGACAGCTGGTTGGTAGTCATACCAAAATGAACCACAGCTGTCCACCAGGATGAATGGCCACCAACAAACTGACCAAGAGCAAAGAAGACCACCCTGTGATACAACATGTGACTGAACATAACATGCTCAATTCAATAGCTGCTTCTCAACCTGGGCCATCTGGATCTTCCATGCCATCGCCAGCATTTCTAAACTGCGCAGACAGGAGTTACCCTTAAACACATTCTCCATTCCCAAAATTATTCCAGTCTCAACCTGCAGTAATGTACTGTCGACACACTCTCCACCCAACAGTTGATGGCCCCTCTGTCCTACCACTTCCTTCATTTTCATGTCCCCCACCCAATTGTTTGCCACCCTCTGCCTACATACTCTACCATTCTTTCCCCTTCCCTGTTCCTCTCCTTTTCCACCCACTGTTCTTTCCCCCACACTGCACCTCTCAACGCTGTGCCTGTCAGTCTTATCAGGACAGCGCTCTTCTCTCCCTCCACCCTTACACTTTTATCCCTTCGCCACCCAACACCAGACTGCTGCTTACGTGACACTCGTTTTGTCGTCGGAGCTGCTGTTGGTAGCGGTCATGTTTGCAAGAGGTGTGCTTGGTTGTGTGAACAAGTGTTTCCTTTGCTGAAGAAGGCTTTGGCCAAAAGCTGCAATGTTTAACAGTATTTTCATTCTGCCTGTCTGCAACTTGACGCGTCATCTTTACAGTGAGTAGCAATCTATCCTTTTCCTAATATGGTTTAATGTTCCAACCTGAAGTTTCCAATGTTCAACATGCAACCAAGTATTAAACAAAAATATGTAACTATAACATTATGAAAAGTAAAGGTGCTACTCACCATATAGCAAAGATGATGAGCTGCAGATAGGCACAACAAAAAGACTGTCGCAAATAAAGCATTGAAGCCTTCACAGACCTTTATTATCTTCCCAACCTTGTACAACAACAACTCCCCCATGCTTCATCTTTCCCGTCTCCCACACCTCCCATGTCCTACCATCTGGCCACAGAGGAGCATTCCCCTTGTAACTCAGTAACACCCACGACTGGAGCAACTGAATTCTCCACCAGGGTTTCGACTACCATCCTCGTTGTGCTGTGAAATGAGAAACGTCCTGCCCACTATCCTTCACACCCCTGCCACAACGGTATTCTGCCGTCCACCAAACCTACACAATATACTTGTTTATTCTTACACAACCCCTGCTCTCAACCCCTTACCTCCTCATGGCTCATACCCCTGTAACAGACGTAGATGCAAGACCCGTCCCATACATCCTCCAACCACTACTTACTCCAGTTTGGTCATAAACATTACCTATCCCATCAAAGGCAGGGCTACCTGTGAACCAGTCGTGATCTACAAGCTAAGGTACAACCACTGTGCTCAAGCTAAGCTACAACCACTGTGCTGCATTCTATATGGGCATGACAACCAGCAAGCTGCTTGCCCACTTGAATGGCCACTGACAAACTGTGGCCAAAAAACAAGTGGACCACTCTGTAGCTGAACACGCTGCCAAACATGATCCCCTCATCTCAATGACTGTTTCACAGCCAGTGCCACATGAATCCTTCCCACCAACACCTGCTTTTCTGAATTGCGCAGGTGGGAACTTTCCCTGCAATACATCCTACGTTCCCATAACCCTCCTGGCCTCAACCTTCATTAGTCACTGTCCTCACCTGTTCAGCCCCTTCCCCGTTCCCATTCCAGCACTACGCAGCCATCATTCCACCATCACAGTCAGTCGTTTTACTTCTCTCCTTTTCTGCTACTTCCCTTCCCCTCCGTCTAACCTGCAGGACTACACTGACCGCCATCCCTACCCTACTATCCCCCCTCCTCCCTGCCCCAGCCTCCTCCTCACCTCCACCCATCATGCACTGGTGCTGCTCCTCAGAATGTGGTTTCAATTGCCTGGGACTGCAGTCTCGCGTGCATGCGCATGTGTAATTATGACCAAGGCCTTACTGGCAAAAAGCTTTATTTGTGACAGCCTTTTTGTTGTGCCTACCTGTGACTCAGCATCTCCACTATATGATGAGTAGCAATTTTTCTTTTCATAATATTGTTACCTTTCATCTTGGATTTTCCACTGTTTGATTTAACAATTAAATTAATCATATTTTTACAGAATCGTTACAATGAAACATGCACTACTAATTTGAGAACAGAGAGGTACCATATTCCTAGATTTCTTTGTTACAGTGCCACACAGCACACTTAACTACATACAGGACGTATACATGGATAAGGAAAAAAATTCCCGGTTTTCCCAGATGTCCCGGTTAAAAACACACACTTCTTTTTCTATGTTAAGTGACAGAATACTTTCTCTCCTAACAATGAAACTTATCAATTCTTGAAATGATTAATGTTTCATACATCAGCATAGAACTTCTAGGCACAACCATCATTAGTGTCGACACTGGAAAAGTATTAAGACTTAGAGGTGATGTCTAAATATTGTTCTGCATGTTCCTTGCACAAGACATATATTGCTGCAGGTAAAGAAACAGAACGGCAAGAAGCCATAAAGCTGTTTGTAGCAGAAATTATGCAGGCTCCAGCGGTGGAATGGAAGCTGTAGGTATGAAATTCATTTTCCATAGATCTTTGCAAAAGTATGGAGTAAGATACATACAGTATTTAGGAGATGGAGACTCTAGTGCTTTCAAAAAAGCCCTAGGGAAAAGATTGCACTATTGAGAAACTGGAGTGCTTATGCCATATTCAGAAGAGGATGGGTGGACGACTCCTAAGACTTGTTGCAGACAGTAAAGGCAAGTTACTAGAGGATGGGAAGCCACTGGGAGGTAAAAACAGACTAACAAAGAAGAGAACTGACAGCCTACAAGTCTATTATGGTGCTGCAATCAGAAGTAACCTCACAAGCTTGGACAGTATGAGGAAAGCAGTATGGGCCATTTGGTTTCATTACTTGTCGACAGACACTACACCTCAACATGGCCTCTGTTCTAATGAATGGTGCAAATTTTTGAAAAGTAAGAAAAGTGGGGAAGCTTATAACCCATAAAAATAATTTTCCTTATGAGGTTTCAATGGCCATTAAACCAACTTTTAGAGCACTTGCTTCACCAGAACTGCTACAAAAATGTCTGCATGGGAAAACACAGAACCCAAATGAAAGTTTCAATGCTCTTATTTTGAAAAGATGTCCAAAGACTGTGTTTGTTTCCAATTTGGTGGTGAAGATTTCTGTTTTGGAAGCTGCAGCAGTGTTTAATGATGGGAATGTGGCAAGACTTCACATCCTCAGCAAGTTGGGCTTTACAACTGGAGTCTTCACTGAGCAGATACTACAGATCATTGATAAACAAAGAATCGTGAAGGCGGAGACTTCAGTCCAGAACATACAAGAAATTGCTTGGCAAAGGAGCAGAGAAGCTGAAAGAGCTATAGAGAATGATGATGAAGAAATGGAATATGGATATGGGCAGTTTTAGCTAAGGTTTTCTGCTTTCAGGAACACATATACCAGAAACTGCCAGACGGATTGCAATGAAATTTGGCACACCTATTCTTTTACTTTGAAGCAATATTTAAGTGGAATAAAATTTTAATCGAGATATACACAGTTTTGTGGTTGATAATATATTGAAAAGTTTGCCTGTAAAAAATGTTCGAAACCAAAATATCACAGAAAATAATAGCATTAATTTACCAAAAAGTTACTGCACTTAATTGTACATCTATTAGTGTAGATTATTTTACCATTAAAAAATTTGCCAAATTTGTCTCGAAATTATGAAAAAGTGTACCTTAAAATAATAATCCAATGATACACAACATTATAGAATTTAAAAGGGAAACCAGCAGTGAGAATAACAGAAAACATGCTGATGTTTGGAACAGCATTTTATGTAAACAAAAAATTGTAGATAGTGTAACAGAATTTAGATCTAATTCAGAAAGGATGTCCATGTTAACAGTGAAGTGCAAGAATAAAAGTTACACCCTCATGAACTGCCATGAACCTATATATGCTGACAACAGAAGAAATCTTGAGAAAGTAAATAAATTCTGAGATCTTATAGAATCTGAAATTTCTATCATACCTAAAAAGAACATTAAAATACTTCTTGGTGACTTCAATGTGCAAATTGGGAAGGAAAAGAAATTTGGAACTATTGTAGGTGAATATCCAGCACACTCAGGAACAAACAGAAATGGTGAAAAACTGATCAACATGTGTCAAATGTTCCAGTTAAAACTCATGTCATGTCCACAAATTTCCGTAAATTGCTAAGAAAAGCCAAAACCTGGAGACATCCACATCCAAACCTAGGCGAATTTCAACTGGATCACGTAGCCATAACTAAATGGTACATCACGGAAATTATGAATGTTAAAATAGTCAGAAATGGGGAATTCGATTTCTTATCATTGTCTCTCTAAGATTAAAATAAAATTTCTCCCATCCAAACCAAAAAAGGGAACCAAGAAAGTGATCAGATACAACACCACTACAGCTAATATTACAAAAGAAAATATAGAAAAATTTAGAGAAGAAATTGAGACAAGAAGGTGATTGGCGTGCAGAGAAAACTTTAGGATTAGCCAAGAATAAAAAGACTACATGGTGGAATGAGGAGTGTGAAGAAGCACTAATACAAAGAGTTCAAAAATGGAGTAAATGGAGATGTTCAAAAAAGGAGGCAGACCTTGAACAATTCAGACAACAAAGAAAAGAAACGTAAAAAATAATCCACAAAATCAAAAGGAACTTTGAAAATCGTCAGCTTATTGAAATAGAAGAAGATTTCACCAAAAATAATTCTAGAAATTTTTACCACACCTTTAAACACACACTTAAAGGATATCAGGTACCAAGTATTTGTTTCAAAGATGAAAATGGCAAAATAGGATTAAATAATAAAGAAAATTGTGAAATTTTAGCAAATTTATTGAAAAGTTGTTAAACTGTCCAGTTCCAACAGATAAATTAGAATTTCCAGTGACATCTCAAAATATAGAGGAAGATTTCCCGCCAACAGAGCTAGAAATTCATGTAGCCATCAAAACACACAAAAACTATCAAGCAAGTGGTGAAGACTCCATTACAACAGAATTATTGAAGTAATCAGAACCAAAAATCATAAAGGATCTACAGCTGCTTCTTGAGAACATTAGGAAAACTGAAAAGATTCCACCCGCTACATAAAAAGGGAGACAAACAAAATGTCAGTCATTACAGAGGAGTGTCACTTCTGCCAGTGGCATACAAAATATTATCAAAAATTCTCCTCAACAGAGTGGTAGATACTTTAGGCAAACAACTAGGAGAATATCAGGGTGGTTTTCGAAAGGGAAGACCCTGTGCACAACAAATTTTTAACCTAAAGACAATTATTCGTCATACAATGTTAGTAGTGTTATTTATAGTTTTCAAGAAAGTATTTGATTGTATAGACAGAGAAACAATAGATAAGGTCATTAGAGAATTTGGTGTCAAATCAAAACTAGCAGACATAATTCGTTAAACACTAACAGGTACAGTATCTAAAGCCAAATTTACAGGAGAAGTATCTAAACCTTTCGAAATAAATACTGGTGTTAGACAAGGTGATGGTTTATCACCTTTACTGTTTAATTGTGTTCTAGAAAAAATTGTAAGGATCTGGAATTTGAGCTAAAAAAAAAATCACAGAATTGAACCAATAACTCTGTGAAGGAAAACAAATGGGATTAAGGTAAACTGCTTGGCTTTTGCAGATGATTTCGCAATACTTTCAGAAAACCTGACAGAAGCAGTAACTCAAACATTCTGGAAAAATTAGCAAACAGAACAGGTCTCAAAATTTCAGCTGAAAAAATTCATGACAAATATAAAAAAAAATAGAAACAGAAATAGGTAAAATAGAGGGAGTAAATAAATTTAAATATTTTGGAGCAACTATACAACAGAATGGACTAGAAAAATCTGCAGTAGATGTAAGAATTAACAAAATGGAAGGAGCATATGGTTTGACCAAAAATATTTACAACAAGAAATGTTTATTTAGAAAAACAAAACTAAAACACTACACCACAGTGGTACGATCAGAATGTTTACATGGATCTGAATGCCTAACGATAAACTATAAGGTGGACAAACTAGAGGTACTGGAAAGAAGGATTATTGGAAAAATAATGGGTGCAATGAAAACTGCAGATGGTTGGAAAATAAGAAGTAATGAGGAGATCTACAAAAATATAGAGAAAATATCTGAAGCAATGGCCAAATGAAGATTAACCTTTTTTGGACATCTCTACCGAATGGATGGAAATAGACTAACAAAAGAAATACTCCTATATTTCTGGAAGAAGAAATCGACAATAGCATGGATTACAGAAGTAAGAAAAGGTCTTGAAAGAAACAATATAAAAGAATCAGAAATAGCAGAAAGAAACTGTTTTAAAAACAAAATACTAAATTTGGAAGGCTTTCCAAAGCAGAAGAAATAAAAAATCGGTAACAACATGGACAGAAGGAAGGAAGATACTCCATGGGGGAGGAAATGAGGGAATACTGGAAAAATAGGAAACAACAACAAAGGAAGAAGAGGAACTGAAGTTGTTAACATGATCCTAGTTGGTCAATACTATTGGAAAAAAAAAAAAAAAAAAAAAAAAAAAATTAATATCAAAATTATCTCACTGCATTAGATTGTTATTCTGAATTTTTTTAAAAAAAAATCATATTAGATCTCTATACATAAGTGTGCAAAATTTCAATGAGATTGAACAAAAAATGGCAAAGATATTGATTTACAAAAATATCAGTGCAAGACTGCCACCGTCTCCTCTTAATCCTATTTGATACTGACGCCATACCGCACAGCAGTACCCTAGTAGAGGATGGAATTGATGGACAGGATGTCGAATACAGGAATGTATGTTTGTGGTTCCCCCGCCTCCAAAGGCACAAACAGTCTTCTAACCGAGGTTTACATGCAGCATATGCTTGCAATGAAGCTACAATGAGAATCAAACACTCTGTGATTTAAGAAATTCAAGGCGTATTCACACTTATAACATAATTCGTCGTTCACGCAATGAAATTTACTTTGAAAATAACATTTATCAACCAACATTCACAATATTTTCCCACGACCTGTTAGAATTTGTTTCAGCAGTTGTCAGAGAGCGCCAGAAAACTGTTACTACACATGCACTGCTACAATGATGTAGGAAGCCCACATGTTCCTACATTACGTCATAAGTGGAACAAAACATCAGAGGACACTCTAAGAGCATCAGAATTTTGTAAACCAGACTAAAATGCATAATTCGGCTAAAAGTGCACATTCATATGTCCAGACTCACAAAAAAGTAGGCCCCGACCTGATATTAAGCTTTTCAGTGCGGTTTTCGGGCTGAAAATTTTCTTGCAGTACCAGTACTATATTGTCTCATGTTTGGTTCTTTATTATTGAATAGCACCACACACAGAGATAAAAACGGACACTTGCAATTCAGCAAACAATTGACAGTAGCCACTACTGTGGAATGAAACACTTTGTTTCAAATAAATTGACTGCCTCTGTGGAAAAGATTAATAAAATCCAAATTTCTTTAGCAAATCGACAAAAGTAACTTCAGTGTTCTGCAAGGCTTTACTCACAAAAACCTGGAAGTAATATAAAATCGAGAAACTAGAACTAGTAAAATATTTTAGCAGCATGTCAATGTATTTTAATTCACTTTCTAGCCTTCAGCCAAAGAAATCCGTTTTGTTTTCATTTGATGTGAGAGTTGTAAATGAAGAAGAAACAGGGGTCATGTGGAGATTACCACTGTCTCCAATGCAACAGACTGCTCTGTGCATGTGCAAATCTGGCAGCTGGGTCTTGCCAGAAGAATTTTTCTGACTACTGTCTGGCTGCTTGTTGCTACTGCTGATACAGCTAACAGCCATACTTCAAGTAATTGCAAGTGGGAGCAAGTACTGCTCATACATGACTCAACTGCGTATGCGCAAGAGCCCATTGGCAACTGCTCAAATGAACCTAATGTAAACCATTGTGACGTCACGGTCATCGGAAGAAGTTTGCTGTTATGAAGTATTGCACAGTCTTCGTCCTAAAGCCCTTGACACATTTGGGTGTTGGCAAACATTTCTGTGAGCACTGTGTTTTGTTGTTGGAAATGGTGCATATCCTTTGCAACCTAAGTTTATGTTGGTTTTCTTTCCCTTGTTTATGTTTCATTGCTGCAGTATTATTCTGCAGTAGTGGGCTAAAGTAAAACTCTTTGTTAAGAGTACCAGTTCTTACCAGTCCAAATTACAAAAATTTAACTGAAAACTAAAGCAATGAAAAATACCCAGGTTTTTCCTGAATAAAGAAATTCGAGTTGATCTAGGGCATATACACACTGAACTATTATCAGGAGTGTCTCGTAGGAAAGTGAGATGGGTCTCTCTCGGCAGCATGTTCTAAATAATAATAATAATAATAATAATAATAATAATAATAATAATAACAATAATTAATAAAGTAAGTTACTGCTGATGAGTAGGAAAAAAAAAATCGTGTAATGCTTGAATATAGTATCATTGGTAACACAATAATGTCAAATATGTAGATGCAATGTTGCAAAGAGACATGAAATGCAACAAGCACGTAAAGCCTGTGGTAAGAAGCGGAATGGACACAGTTTATTGGGAGAATTATAGGAAAATGTAGCTGACCTGTAAGAGACTCCTCATAAACGACATTTGTGTGGCCCCTTCTTGAATACTGCTTGAGTGATTGGAATCTCCTCCAGCTCACATTCAAAGAAAACAATGAAGCGACTGAAATGAATGCTACATTGATGGTAAGGTTCAACCAACATGTGAGTATTATGAAAAGGCTCTGAACTCCAATGTGAATTCCTTGAGGGAACATGTTCTTTTCACGAAACATTACTGAGAAAATTTATGGAACTAGGAATTGTGACTCACTATCCAACAATTCTACTGACACCAATACACATCTCCCATTAGGGCTGCGAAGACAAGGGAAATCAGGGCTCATATGGTAGCAAACAGATAGTCATTTTTCATTCACTCCATTTGCAAGTGAAACAGAAAATGTAATAGGTAGCAGTGGTACAACATACCCTCCACCCTGCACCCTATAGTATCTTGTAGAATATGCATTTAGATGCACAAGTGTGTGTGTCATGAAGAATAGCCAAGGAAACCAGCATAAAAAAGTTACGGATTTATTTCATTTGGAGGTAAACATATAGATGCACCCATAATGATAACTTTCAGAATGAAACTACGGGAAGATGGACAGAATTCCTATTGTGAAATAATGTTCAAGTGTTCTTAAGAAGGCCTGTTGAATTTTTAAGCGACAAAAGTGAAGACTGATGAACCCGTGATGCATTTGGCCGTAAGAAATTAGTTAATGTTATCAAGCAACAACCTAACACTGCACTCCGAAAAGAAAGGTGTCCTTAATTAAAGAGATATTTGTGTCTACTAAAATTCGCTAATAAACTTCCATCTAGATAATTTTCTCAATGAATATACTCCACCAACATTGTTATTCAATGTCTGAGCTCATTACTCTATTATCAGTCTACACTAGTTGGACAGAAATAACTCTGCACTAATGCTGTGTGGCTTTTCTCACAACTGAGAAAGATAGAATTTGACATCTAATATTAACAGGACGCACAGAGTAAGTCTTACTAGAACTGCTTGATACATGTCAAGAGGCACTAAAGCGCTGCCACAATAATTGCCATCTACCTCTTGTTAAAGCTTGTCTACAGAGAAAGTGGAGTACTCAAAGACAGAATACATTTTTACCTGCAGTGGTCAGCAATAGTGAAACGGATAACTTGCTGAGCTCAGCAGTTCAATTAACAACTGATGATTTTCTCAATTATGTCATTACTGCAAACTTCTTTAATACAACAATTTACTGACACTTTGTAGTGGACCACTGGTAACAGTGTGCATATGATGTTAAGAACCTGGGTTGGTGAAACTTAATTACAAAGTTTTAACATCTCAACTAACATGTAATTTAATTTAATTATACCATTTTCTACTAATGGATATACTACTACATCAAGATAATACACTATTTTCATATGTTAAAAATATGGTTCAGATTGGTGTTATTTGGATTGACCACAACATTCAAATCACATTTATGGCCAATATTTTCGCAAAATATCTCTTATTATTATGCAATTGAAGATTAAAAATCATTATATTTAATGATTTGGTCATGTAATCGAAAATGCTCTGATGTTGGCTGAAGCTCTGGTAATGTCACAGACTAGGAGTAAGAGAAAAGTATACATGATTTACTAGAGCATTAGCTGAAGTTACTAGGTTTTTACGTACTTTTTCTGAAAATAGTTTAGCTATTTAGTGATAGAAAATGCATTTACAACTTTTAAGAACCAATAGAAAAATTTTGTAAATGCTGAAAGTGGAAACTCCCACAGAAATTGTTGCCTTTATGCTCCAATCACTTAGAGTAGCGATATGGGCAAGGACAAGTAAATGAGTCTATACCTTCTAGATAGATTCTTTATTATCAGTCATGCAATATGACCCAAAGCACAATAAAATTGTTCTTACGTGGTACACAGAAGAAGTGCAACAGGAAGCAGGCGCTCTATGGCGGAACGGATAGTGTGTGTTACTACGGATACTAAGTTAATGGGTTCAAATCCTGGAGGGGGTCATAAATTTTAAAAAGTTTTACACGAAACATAAAAACAATATTGGTAAGAACTCATTGTAGCAGTTGCTTCGATGGTGGTACGTGTTGCATGTAGTTTCATATTAATCTTAGTCTGAGAAATGGACAACTGAGGGTAAATGCAACTACCCTGTTTACCAACAATTACCTTTCTTTCGAAACCTTTGCTGATAGTGAAGATATCACACCATACTCCCACAGTACAAAGACATGTAGGACAATGAGGTCTTTTATGCAGAAAAATATAAAGTATGTACAACATGCAGGTAATACAAACGTAAGGCCTGTGCTGTTTGTTAGTATAAGCTAACATGACTCTAATGAAGTGTTTTAGCAGGCTTTCAAATTATTCTGTTTTTATAAAAGAACACCAAAATTAGAGAAGAAAAAAAAAGACATCTTATGAGCATAAAATGATATAATTAACCATTTAAGACTATTTCCAGGAACAGTCAAACACCCTATTTCTAATGGTGTATTTTCCACTAATCTGCGTATCATCATGGAAGAAGAAGAAGAAGAAGAAGAAGAAGAAAAAAAAACCTTGGAATTCAAAGCCCGATATGTTAACAACTTACTCTGCATTACTTCCTTAAAAACAATGTACTCGTCTACATCACAGTTCTCTTCATCAAGTGGAGTAGTGTAGCTTTCAAGCGCAGTCTCTTCATTTGCTTCAAATTCATCATCACTGTCAGAGTCATCATCCTGAAAATAAAAAGAACAATGTGCATATGATTAAAAAAGAGATTATTCCATACAAGAACAAAGTCTCGGGTAGAATAATCATCCACTGAATTACAAGTCTGTCTCTCTCTCTCTCTCTCTCTCTCTCTCTCTCTCTCTCTCTCTCTCTCTCTCTCACACACACACACACACACACACACACACACACACACACACACACACACACATTTTCAAAATAAGAATTGTACGGTAAGATGGTTAAGTTTTCCAGGTTATGTGCAACTGCTTCTACACTGTGAGTGGCCGTCATTGCCCAACTCGCTCCTAAAATTTATTTGTTTCTTTCAAATTTAAGTTTGCACTGCAGTACCAGACAGTGTTTGTGCAATCATTGAGATATCAAACAATATGTTTGTTATTACTGTATAGCACTGCAGAACATACAGATGCACAAAGTGTTTCCAGATTAATGTTTACATTTGACAACAAGATGGTAGTACTTTGTGACCTGTAAATCTAGGGACTGGGAACGTCTTCAAAACAATGCATCTTTTTGTCTGCTTGTTTGCATCATAGCCACTTAGAAAATATTATTAATAATCTCATTTCTTCATGATGTGCCCATATTCCCACTGATGTGTTAAGGTACAACTGACTCCTCACCATTTGCAACTATAAAGGAAGTGGCTTTAGATCTTTAGTAGAAATGTGTTCTTGTTGGACTCAGTATTCGTAAAAATTTGCAGCTTTAAAGCTTTTCTTCAGAGATCGTATTCCATGTCAAAACAACTAATTTGGGACCATTTTTCCGCTCAACCACAAAGGATTTCAATGAAATTTTATGTGAATTTTCACACGTGTCAGTTCTTCACAGCAATACTGGTAAAGATACAGTCACTTGTTTGACTCCATGCACAACTTTGCACAGAGAAAACATGAATTTCTGGTGACTAAGCCATCATATCTCAGGCAACATTTTGTTGAAAGAAATGAAATTTGACCTCCATGTAGAAATTTAGCTGATCTCTTAAGAATAATACTGAACAAATTTCGCGAGTCATATTCAGCCAGAAAATTTTATACTGAAACACCGAAAGAGTCGCCAGAAAAAATATCAAACTTTTGTTTTTTATATCTTGAGGACTAACAGAGAAGATGAATGTGAAACTTGGCATATAGTAACCTAACAATCCAAAAGTTCTCAGCTATGAAGTATTATTAACGTACCTCTTTCCACTGCTGAATAAATGAAGTACAAAGTTGATGATTTTGTAAAAAGATAAAAATTTTCAAATTGGGTAAACAAATGCTGAACATGAAACTTAAAAAGCAATAGGTCGGTAGCACAAGGATGTGGAATGCAAAATTCCATTTACTTACTACTTTCCAATGCTCTAGAAACTCAAACAGATGATAGTTTTCATGAAAAGGTGAAAATAGGGTATATTTAACACTTCTTTTACAAGTACTGTTTTCTATTAAAGTTCATCCAAAACAACATGTTTTAACCCCACCCCCTAAGCAGTGGGTTTAATTTCCAACAAGTGCTATTAATGCTATGTAAATTGAAGCAAACTAGCCAGAAAAATCACACTGTGAATAAAACTTTAACATTGGCTTCTTATATCTTGTTGATTAAATGTATGATAAATGTGAAACTGTGGACAACAACAACTTAGTACAATAAGGTTTTCCAATACACAATCTCATTCATGTTCTGTTTTCTAAATTTCTACAAAATCACTTAAAACTTTATTTTCGTAAAAGCTACAAAAATAGGTGACATTCAATTTGCTTTTAGAAAATGTTTTTTCCATAACTGATTTCAAACTAATCACAATTGGAAAGAGCATGTTTTCAAGCATTCAGAAAACCAAGTTTGATTTGCAATGTGCACTAACATTACCTGAAAATGATGGGAAACTTGGAGGGGAATGAAATAACAGGATATGTTGCGGCAACCTGTTGCCCTTCTGTTTGTTGAAAGTTGTTTTTATTTTTAAATTGACAAGTAATATCACACTATATTGCACTGGTCAATGGTGTCGTCGTCACAAACCATTGAAGAATATGAATCATCAACCCCATCACCATAAGGGGGGCATGACCAGTAGCTGTGCAATATCAACAACAGGGTGGGTTTCTTCGGCCAGGTCCCCAAGCCTGTAATTTGGTTTCTTAACGCAAGTTCCAAAGCCTTGCCGTGATACCTGTCTACTTACAAAGCCATTTGTTAAATATATTATTTCCAATTCTTAAATTTATGAGAGTATCCCACACAGGCAGCAAACAAAAAGTAATATCAATTTTCATTTTAAACTTAACATTGCAACATTAATGACCTATCAAAAAACACAATGATACACTAATAAAATTTATGCATCCTCAAGGCCAGGGTCTCATTTTATTGGTCCCAAAAGTCATGATGCTAGCTGGTTAGCAGAACAACAATTCATTTCCAAGTTCCTTGTTTGTTTAATATCGAGATGTGGCTGCGAGTATTAATTTAGAGAAAATTAGCTGCAGAGAGCAACTCAAAAACGCCGAAAAATGTGAACTGTAGTGTTGATAAGTTTAAAATCATAACTGATATTACTGGTTGCTTGCTGCCTACATGAGATATTCCCACAGGTTTAAGAATCTGAGATAAGGTACTTAGCAAACAGCTTTGTAAGCAGACAGGCACCACAACAAAGCTTTGGAACCTAAATTAAGAAATCAAATTACAGGCTTGGGAACCTGGATGAAAAAATCCACCCTGTGGCTGGTATTGCACAGTTAATTAATGTGGCCTCTATGGCAATGGGATTGACAATTCAAATCACATGCATCGAAACATGGACAACAAGGTGTTACAATATAGCCTGTTAGCGCATTCCCCAAATGTGTCTGTCACTTTCAGTTTTTGTTGGTGCACACTGGAAATCTAATGTGATTTTCTGATGTCTGTAAACATGCTCTTTCCAGGTGTGATTAGTTTGAAATCAATTATGGAAAACAGATTTTCTAAAAGGAAACTGAATGTGGTCCGTTATTGTAACGTTTATGAACGTCATGTTTGAATTGATTTTGTAGAAATTTAGAAACTGGCATGTGAACGAGACTCTATACTGGAAGATCTTATGTTACTAAGTAGTTGTGTCCTTCGTTTCATGTTTATCATGCCCTTAATCAATGACATATAAGAAACCCAAGTTAAAACTTTACTTGCAGTGTGATTTTTCTGGCTAACATCGGCCCATGTCGGAAATTAAACCCACTGTTCTGGAGGAGGAGGAGCACTTAAAACGCCTTGCTTCAAATGAAACTGGTTTAGAAGCTTTATAGAAAGCATAATTTGTAAAAGAAGTGTCAAATATCCCCTATTTTCACATTTTCATGAAAATCACAATCTGTTCAACGAATTTTTTAATTATTAGAAAATAGCAGGTGAATGAAATTTTGTATACCACATTCTTATGATACCGACTTATCGTGTGTTAAGTTTTACGTTCAGCATGCATTTACTATACGAGATACAAGGGTTCAAAGTTCGCATTTGTTTCGTGCTGTGATTTTCACGCCCAACTTTGTTTCAAAGTATCTAGCTCTGCGAGCCGGCATTGGACAATCAAATACACTTTTTTGGTAGTTAAAACCACAGTCTTTCTAACTAGCGCAGTTCGGAAAGTTTTAAAAAACAGTTCCTGCAAAATCACGTTGTAGGTACCGCAACTGTACCAATGTTCAACGGGGAAAAGTGCGAATGTTCATATAAAATTTTAACAAAATCTTATGGTCGAGCTGATGTGGAATGACTTAACAGGGGATGGTCTCACAATGGCGGTAATGACTATCATGACTTCACTCACACATGTGTCTATCTTCTGTGTATGTGTAAGTAAAGTTAAAGCAGAATGTGTATATGTATACAAGTATGATCACAGAACATCAGTCCACCAGAAAGAATAGTCACCACCAAACTGTAGTCCAGTGCAGAGTTGACCACCCAGTAGCAGAACATACTGCTAACCCCAAGATGCTAAATATCGATGGTAACCTTGCAACCCATCCATCAATCCTGTAATTCTTCTGGCCTCACTCTCTACTAAACCACTGCACCCACACCCTCTACGCAACAGTTTCTCTTTCCTCTGTTACTTTGCCAGTTACCATACCCACATCATCATCATCATCATCATCACAAACTCACTGGCTCTGGTGCTCTTGTGTGGCATTGAGATCCCATGCACCTGCTGCCTCCCTCTGACATGTCAGCCACTGTTACCCTAACCTCCATCCTGGCTCTTTTTTTCTCCACCCAACCCACCTAACAACCTCTTACCCCAGCCTACCTACTGAACTGCAGTCCTAGCAACGTGTGTCCAATTGGCACAATGTAGCTGCACGCTTGTGGGTTCTTGCACAAGTACTGTAACTCCAATAGTGCCGGTCAACAACGCATCACTTCTACTGATGTTTGTGGGTGCTCTTTTCTCCTGCAAGGGCAATATACTCAGCAGCTTAATAAGTGAATTTACAGCAGCATTGCTTAGATTATCAGCTTTTGCATCGCAGTTATTTGGATATATTTTGTGGAAGAGGCTTACTTATGGTACAAAACATCTCCGTGTAGGTAACACTAAACATCATGGCAGAAGTACTTCCACTGTACCGGACTTTTTCCTGTACCATTCATGTGTGAAGTGTGTGTGAACAATAACTCATTAAATGCCTCTGCGCTGAAAGTAATTAGGTTAATTCTGTCTTTGTGATCCCTATGGAAGTGATCCGTAAGGGGCTGTAGTATATTCCTTATTCGAAAGATAGACACGACCTATCTTCAAGTGTTTGACATGCAAATAATATTCTGCATGAGCTTTTTGTACCCAATCTCCTTTGTAAACTCATTGCATTTCCCAAATACTCTACTAATAAAATTAAATCTGCCATCTGCTTTATGAATGAACCTATGTGATCATTCCATTTCTTATTCTTGTAAATTTTTATACACAGGTACCTATACGAGTTGACGGATTCCAAATATACAATGGCTTCTCCTTTTTTGTGGAGAGAATAATTCTTAACATTCAAAGAAAGTGGTCCATCTCTGCACCAGTTTGAATTCTTACCAATATCTGACTGAACTTTCTGTCTTAACTCTCCATCTAAGATAAAATGCTGCTTCCTTCCTATCAATACATGCTCAATCCAGTTGGAATTTGCTTTGTATGACTGTACTTTCAATAATAAGCGTATGTGTGTTATTGTGCCAAATCTTTTACAAAGGCAAGAAATACTTTATCTTTCTGACTGCCTTGATCCATGGTTTACAGGTGGTCTTCTGAGAAGAGTACGAGTTGGGTTTCACATAACTGTACTCGAGTTCAGTCATATTTTAGTTCAGAATATGATCTAGGATTCTATAACAAAAGACATCAAGGATATTGGATGGAAGTTTTGTGGATCACTTCTCTTACCTTTCTCGTATACAGGTGTGACCAGTAGGCCATTTTCTTCTAATTGCCGAGGATGAACACTGCCACAAATTTGGCATAGAATATGATAGGAACTCCCCAGGACCCTGGAGATTTTGTCAATTCTAACAATTTCATCTGGTTTCCAACATCACAGACACTAATTCTATTTCTTCTTTGCAGTGCACAAGAGTTAAATTGAGGCAATATTCCAGCATTTTCCTTTGTAAAGGAACATTTGAAAAGTGAGTTCAGCATTTTGGCTATTGTGTTGCTACCCACAGTTTTTAGTTCTTGTCTCGTCCATGACTGCCTGGAAACTTAACTTTTGTGCTACTAGTCACTGACATGAGCAGAATACCTTCAGATTCCGAGACAGATCTTTCGATAAAACTCTGCTATAGTAGTCACTGAATGCTTCACATATTGCCCTCTTGACAGCCAAAACTGTTTAATTTAGCAGTTCTATCTAAGCACTATACGCTTTGTTTAACATCTAATATTCTGTAGTCTCTGTTTTCTTGAAAGTTTCTTTATACTGACTGTACTGTGGATTATCCCTACCATCATGAACTGTTCTGCTAAGCACGTATCTATTTAGTGCGTGATCAACTGTTCTTTTAAACTTGAGCTGAAGTACTTCTACATGTTCCTGCCCAGAACTCAATGTTTTAAATTCTTCACTAAGATATAATTATTCCCCCTTTATACAGTTTGCTGAAAATATACATCTTTCTATTTAGTTTAGTTGCCCCTTGAAATTGAGTGGTACTGAGAGACAGATCAGGACCTTGACCTTTCACCACCAGGAGCTGTACCTGAAAATCGTTATTATTGCGACTGACTGCTGGATAATTTTAGTCCCCTTCGACGATTACAGTATGACTGGAGAACTTACGTACCAGAAAACTGAGGTTTAATCCACAGTTTTCGGTCACACCGGGGGCAAGGATCCAACAATAAGTTAATGTCCACATCCGATACAGTCTTGCCCAAAAAAATTTTGCATCAACTTTCAATTTCTACTCTGTGGTTGTAAGTTATTATGCTGCAAAAAATATACCATTCCATTTCCCATTAGTTTATTCTTTCTATATACACTTAAACCTTTCTCAAAAAATCTCACTTTTATCATTTCAGGTTTCACTCAGATTTCTATAACTTATATTATACAAGCTCCACTTCTTTTTAGGAATGCTTCAGACTGTGTCACATTGCAAATTCAATGACAGTTAATAATCATGATTTTAATACTCTCACATGTGGGAGGCATTTGCACTGACACTTAAGGGTCCCCCAAGATATTTAGTATCACAGTTATTAACCACTTCTATCCCACCAAATAACAAATGCAATCTCTTGTATGTTTCTTTATTATGAAGTTGCAGTGCTGCTGTTTGTTTTTTCATTAGCGAAATTATTCATGCTATCTAGTAACACCATTTGAGAATATACGGTGAGAATGATATCTTTGTTCTGACAGATTAAAGCAATGTCATCTGCATGCTGTATTTTCTTGGCATTAGTAGCTGACAATTTGAATAGAATGGGAGCCAGGAACGATCTTGGAAAAATACAATCACGCAAGGTTGAGTAAACTGGCTAGCTTCTGACACAGACTTTCATCACAAATTTCAGCATAAAGGCCTTCTCTTCATTATGTATTGTTAGCTCCCATCAGATATGTAAGAGGCAGCTGATTTGAACCATCTCTCAAATCTGAATTCCATAAATGCTTTATTAGTGCTTTCTTTTGTCTTTCTAAATCATACTTCTCAACTGGGTATTTTATATGTCATATCATCACAAGATTGAGAATTAACCCCTTCAGTAATTTGTATGTGATTTTGAGTAGGCAGCTATGCGTATATCAAATAACGAAATGACAGTATCTAAGTAAAATGACAAAGGTTACTGTCAGTTAGTAATTCTTAAGACTTGGGTAAATGGACTGGTGAAATGCCAATCATTCATGATGTTACAAAACTACACACCAACACGCTCAAAATTATTGAAAGGAATCATGTGAAATTACATCAAGATTTAGGAATAATTATACGTTCTAGAGCCACACCACATGTTAGTCTTAGCTACCATATCCCATCTGTGCATTCACAACCACATATGCTATTTCAAGATCAGCGAAAAAAGTCCAACACAAAATACACATGGTAACTAAACAGGGTATGACCCATATATTACTGTAAAGAAATCAAGCAGCCAAATGATTAATATATTTTAGCTTATGTGAAGTTAGAAATTTCATGCAAAAATTTCAGTTACTTTGTAACCAAGCTTTTGCAGTTAAATGTGAAAAATAATTTATAAGAACATGAACACAGGTGTTATATGAACACAGCAATAAGAAGACTTAGGTCAAAATAAACACATCAAAAAAAGCTTTGCATCACGTCAGTTCCCAGAACTCTGGAAGAAAGACATTGACTGTGGATATTATACCACAGACACAGTCCCTTTGACTGTTCAGAGATGTCACTAAAGCCGTCCAAAGATGTAAACAACCATGCATGAGCAGCCTGTATTAGACAGAGGGGGTCCGACGGCCAATCAGTTCCAGTCATTCCACCAGGAAGGAGGTACACGGCTCATGTTGTTACTTTGTGCCATGAAGGGCTATCAACAATGGAAGTGTCCAGGCATCTCTGAGTGAACCAAAGTGATGATGTTCGGACATGGAGGAGATATAGACAGACAGGAACTGTCAGCGACATGCCTCGTTCAGGCCACCCAAGGGCTACTACTGCAGTGGATGACTGCTACCTACGGGTTATGGCTTGCAGGAACCCTGACAGCAATGCCACCATGTTGAATAATGCTTTTTGTGCAGCCACAGGACGTTGCGTTACAACTCAAACTGTGCACAACAGACTGCAAGATGCGAAATTTCACTTCCAACATAGATGGCGAGATCTATCTTTGCAACCACGACACCATGCAGTGCAGTACAGATGGGCCCCACAACATGCCAAATGGACTACTAAAGACTCGCATCACATTCTCTTGACCGATGAGTGTCGCATATGCCTTCAACCAGACAATCATCGAAGACATATTTGGAGGCTACAAGATCAGGCTGAATGCCTTAGACACACTGTCCAGCGAGTGCAGCAAGGTGGAGGATCCCTAATGTTTTGGGGGGTGGCGTTATGTGGCGCCGACATACAGCGCTGGTGGTCACGGAAGGCAACATAATGGCTGTAAGATACGTGAATGCCATCCTTCGATCGATAATGCAACCATATCGGCAGCATATTTGAGAGGCATTCGACTTAATGAATGACAATTCGTGCCCCCATCATATACATCTTGTGAATGACTTCATTCAGGATAACGACATCGCTCAAGTACAGTGGTCAGCAAATTCTCCAGACATGAACCCTATCGAACATGTCTGGGATTGATTGAAAAGAGCTGTTTATGGACAACATGACCCACCAACCACTCTGAGGGATCTATGCCAAATCGCCTTTGAGGAGTGAGACAATCTTGACCAACAGTGCTTGTGGATAGTATGCCACAACAAATACAGGCCTGCATCAATGCAAGACGACGTGTTACTGGATATTAGAGGTATCTGTGTGTACAGCAATCTGGACCACCAACTCTGAAGGTCTCGCTGTATGGCGGTACAACATGCAATGTATGGTTTTCATGAGCAATAAGAGGGGGTGGAAATAATGTTAATGTTGATCTCTATTCAGATTTTCTGTACAGGTTCCGGAACTCTCAGAACCGATGTGATGCATTTTTTTAATTTATTTTATGTGATTATAAATAATATTATGAGCTTATAAGCCAACCTTCTCAACAGGCAAGTAGTGAACTCAATTCAGGTGCAAGTTTTCTTATGCAAAATGCACACAGACAAACCAACCATGTAACTTGTTAGGATGATCACTTTTTTAACAAAAACATTTTTACTTATTAAAACATGCATTTTAGTGCTAATAATTTTGAAGCGGTCAATATTTTACAAGTAAAAACAATGAAACTATAAGAAGGCTTCAGCTTTGAAATTTTAAATATTAGTAAAAGCATCATCATGACTACCTGAATACTAGTAGTAATAGTGAATGGTGAATTAGCTTTATGTACTTTATCTTCGATGTTTTCCAGATATTCTTGATGAGCTTCATCTATATCATCCTCATCACTTGATAAAATTTCTGAAAACAAAAAAAGTGCCATGAATAAAACATTTAAAAACAGTGACTTCGCCGAAACATTTCTGTGTTTGTTGCATTTGCAATCTACATGAATCTCACTTATGTGCTTTCATACCCCCTGTGCTCACATTTAAAGGATTTTGACACTCTTAATTTCTGAAACACATTAAATGAGAGCTAATCAAAAACACTGAAACCAACATGTATTGAAGGGTATGTAATGGAGCCTGCAACATGTTTTGTCTCCATGCAAGTCAGGGACCACCTCAGAAAGAGAGAGTGCAATGCCATGTACACAATGAAGGAAGTAGCAAAGAAGCTAAACAACTATGTTGTACAAAAAGAAGATTTAAGTTCGCACAATGTAAATCAAGAGATGATAAATGGTAACATCAAAATTGGCAATGAAAAATGTTAAAATCTGCCATCAAAGTGGAGGCACTAACAGCATATACTACATAGTTTCCATTGCAGATGTCTGGAATTCAATTTTGCAACAAAACTTGTGTACGACTCTTGCATTGGATTTCAAATGGCCATCGACAAACATATGTTACATTATGTGTGTGGAGAGTATGTAATCTTCTGTGGTAGAAATACACAAAGAGTGAGTACCTACTGAATGGTGCTTTGAAACTTGGTCTTAATTTGTGGAAGAAATTTCTGAGAATGTACATCTGAAAGGCAGCACTGTATGGAATTAACTCAGGGCCTTAGGAAAATCTAGGAAGAAACGCCAGATGTGGACTGGCAAACACACACACACACACACACACACACACACACACACACACACACACACGCACACAGAGAGAGAGAGAGAGAGAGAGAGAGAGAGAAAATTGGGGGCAAATTTACTTTCTCTCAATTTTCATGGGTAGGAGGTATGTGAGGAATACATGATTATCATCTTATAGTACAACACTGGATGTGATCTATTATATTTTTGGTATTTATTCAACAAGGCATGATAATCTACTCTATAGCAATTCGTACAAATATAATAAGAACACTATAAAAGTAAATTTCTTGGTACAGCACAGAATATGAGGTTTTTCCTGTGTATCCTCTAAAAAACACAAATTTCAACTCAAAAGGTTGCAACATCAGACACTGAAATTGTTAGAGAGGAACAATTTACCACAAAGGAATTATTTATTCACATATGAAGAAGGTATCTAAACACCTACAGAGCTGCTGTAAACGAACAACAACTTCCCAGTAGTAGCAAGAGGAAGGGATCGTACATAGCAGATTAAATGATATCCATTCTCTCTCTTCAGTTACAAATTCAGGTATAATTCTTATGTTTATATTCTATTAGAATACTTTTGGACACATTATCGTAAGATTTTCAGATGACATTACTATCCTCACTGGAACTTCGAAAGAACTGCAGGATGTGCTGAATAAAATGAACAGTCTATTAAGAACAGAATATGAACTTGAGAGTAAGTCGGAGTAGACAAAAGTGAAGAGTATCAGAAATGAAATTAGTGATAAAATTAACATCACAATTGGAGAATGAAGTGGATGAAATGAAGAAATTCTGCTACCTCTGAAGCAAGATAACATATGATAGACAAGGACAACATAAAAGAGCTGACACACACAGGCAAAGAGGGCATTCCTGGCCAAAAGAAGCTGCCTAGTATCAAACATTGGTCTTAATTTGTGAAAGAAATTTCTGAGAATGAACATTTGAAAGGCAGCAGTGTATGGAATTGACTCAGGGCCTTAGGAAAAGCTAGGAAGAAAAGCATCTAAGCACTTGAGATGCAATGCTATAGAAGAATGCTGAAAATTAGGTGGACCAGTAAGAATTAAGGTGGTTATCTGCAGATTCAGGATGGATACAAATATGTGGAGAACGTTCCCAAGAACAATGGTTAGCCATGATAGAACACGTGCTTGTATCAGGGAATAATTTTCATCATGCTAAAGGGACCTGTAGAGAGTAAAAACTGTAGAGGAAGACCAACACTGAAAAATATCCAACAACTAATGGAGGTGTAAGTGCTACTAGTTAGTGGAAGAGGATGAAATACGAGGGGATGGAGGCAGTGGAAACCATTCTGATTTTTGATTGATACTCTCCAACTTTAAAAAATGGACCTGTAACAGACTGACTGCGCAGTTTAAAGATCAAGTCCTGTGACTCACGTGCAAGAGGTTGAGGGTTCGTACCTTGACAGATTCTTTGAATTTTTTTTTTAAATCTTCATTGAAACGACTTTAATCGTAATTTTTATTCAACTGATTGGGCTAGACACATATTTTACAACTATTCATTCGTCACATTTTAATCAACACAATTTCTTCAAATTTTAAAAGTTTCAAAACACCTGATGAGATTCAAACCCACAACCATTCAATGCAGAAACAGTGAATTAAATTTCCCTTTTATAGAGCTAAAGAGCCGCCTGAGAAACTTTGAAACACTCTCTGTCTATTACTTGGAAACAAGTGCCCACCACACTCAATGGTAGATGTTTGATACCTGGGACCGTAACCTATATAACTGTATAGATGATTTCAAGAAGTCAATCCCACTGCTGAGGATCTCGCCTTTGCTTAAATGTATGAGGTTTTTGTCACACGACAAACTGGAGAGCTTCAAATTATGCCACAAATTGGGTGAAGCCTCCAAATAAAATGGAAAATATTGTGGGAAATGCCCAATTAAAAATGTATCTGAAATTGAACAACTCTTCCTCCGCAATACAGAAATGATGCTGAATTGTGGCAACTGATTTCACAAATAAACATCAGTTCATACACACATGGACAGAAATTTTGGATAAATGATAACACAAAGTTGGTGGCTTTTATCAAAATAAAGCAAAATTGGTAATTTTTAAGAAAAACTGCATTAAAAATAGATAACAAGCCTGAGGATGACAGTTCACAAATATTCGTAAATGATAGTTATTGAATGATGTTGAAATCTCTTTTACCTTCATTTTTTCCTTCTGGCTGAGGGTCACATATTCCTGTAATCTTAAAATCACAATTCATTTCCTGCATAACCAGCTATGAAATAACATCAAAAATAGCACCGAACATGGGGCGGGGTGTAAAAAAAGGGGCAACTCAAAACCTGTCAAAAATTTACATCGAATATTACAAAAACGTAGCACCCAATTTGGCAAAAGTAACTCAATTTATTGAGGGGTGGGGGTGTGGGTGGAAAATAATAAAAACCATCACCAACATTTTAGAAAATTAACACTGAAAAATGAAAAATATAGTACCAAAATCAGCAAAAAAACAGAAAAGTTCACAGATAATGCCAAATTTGGCAAACAAAAAACACTAAAATTGACAAAAAGAACAGAAATTGCAAAAAATAACACCAGATTTGGCATAAATATAACATCAAATCTAACAGAAGATAAAAAGTAACACCGAAATGACCAGAAAATAACACTGAATTTGGACATAAAATAAAGAAACTTTCCTGCCCCTGCATACACATAATTGTATCAAAGGAAAATTCAATTGATAAAACAAATTACGAGACAATTGCTGGCCATTACTTTTCTCAAGGAAGTGATATTTATAGCACTGCTGATAGACACACAAAAGTAAAAAAAAAGAGACATATTACCAAGCTTTCAGAACTAATAGTTCTTTCATTCCACACAGCTCTCTGACCAAGGAACTATTAATTCCAAAAGCTAGGTAGTGTATCCCTTTTTACTTTTCTATTTGTTGATGCATTTATTGGTGGTATTACACATTTTGCCTCTTTAAGGTAATTAATGGAAAGAAATTTTGTCTCATAACTTATGAATTCAAATAAATATAGTAGAGTATATTGTCTCATAAATTATCAATTCATATAAATAAATTGTAGTCTAAATAAGTGGTTCATTCAAACTTAAGATGGTAAACAACTACTGAAAAAGACGCACAATATTTCAATGTAATGAAAAGGAAAATGTTCCAGTTATGTTAGCACAAAAAATAATCACCTTGATCAATGTCCGTTTCATCCTCTTCATCTTCTGCTTCCTCTTCACCTTCTTGAGCCTTTGCTGGAACATAGGATGTTTCATTAAACACACAAGCAAAAGCTATGTTTCAAACCTCATTCTCTCTCAAGCAGACTTTATTGCTTCGTATTACACTAAATATATGTTTCAGTGTGTGTTTAAAATTTGATACTTTTTGTTTTGTTTTTTTGCACTTCACAATGTGATTGTGAGTGTAATGAGCACATTCAGCCCACAGTAACATTTTCCAGTTCTTTTCTTTAATCATAATTGTGCATCCTGTACATTCCAAACTTCATATTTTTAATCATTATCACATTGACAGATAAGCATGCCATCTGCCATATGATGAAACATCTTCCTTGGGGGTAATAGAACAATAAGCACACAGCCTTACGCAGACTACTTAGACGGAACGTCCAATTAATATTAGCAGCTCTGGTTTCAAATGCTGAGTTTAGCATTTATGAAACCACTGTGGTGATCATATGCCATCCACTTAACATAACTGCAAAGACTGGAGCAGCAGCTGTAGGTGTGAATTCTATACAAACTCTAATGCCAAGGAGCTCAGTTACTAAAAAGGTGATTCAACTAAGATAACAATAGTCACTGATCTGTTGACAACAGAAATTTGCAATAACTTGTTTTTCCACTTCCATCAATGGTCCCAATGGTAAAGAGATCAGACCTAACTGCTCAACTCTCTAATCAGAATATGCATTCAGGCAAAGTTTTCATCCCCCACGTCAGAAGCTGATTTTTCTACACTGCAAACCAAAATGTAGCTCTCACAGCAACAATTTTTTTTTATGTACAAGAAAAGGTACATTTACAGACAAAGAAACACAATCATGCCTATAATCATTGGCTAACATGCTACCATCAGCCTGAGGATCTTGGAAACTCCAACCAAAGGTAACCTTCAACACATCCACAACCACCACCAGTGGTAAGTAGTCAAACACAGAAAAGGAAGAAATATTATGAAAGTTGCACGTTTTGTCAACTTTGTTTAAGTTGTAGAGCAGCACACCTCAGGCAGACATTGTGTTCACAGGAAATCGCTTGTAGTCTCATTATGAAAAAAAAGGTTGCACTTTATTTAATAACTTGTCTGATCAAGATAAGATAGAGACTAAGCAGTAATGTGGGACACAGCACACTACGTATTTGCTACTCCTTGGGCGAAAGTCAACACGCCATGCTGCCTGGTGCTCGCCAATCCAGCCAGAGGCACAATGTGGGACTGGTCGCCAAGAGCAGCACAGCATATGTTGACAAATGTACAGCTGAAGATGAGCATGCCAGCACAATTCTAGCACCAGGCTAATTCTCCAAACCACAACTCCTATTAAAAGCTGATGCAGCAGCTCAGATACATACTTTATTGCTTCCACTGTTTACTGTCATTCTACCATACTATGCTATGGTACTTTGATTTGCTATAACTTTGTTACGCTGTTGGTCTGCCCTGTAATATGACTATTATGCTCGTGAATGTTTAGTACTGCACTTGTACTTTTCCAAATATAACTGTTTATTGTTTTACAATATTGAGAGTCAAAACACAATTGGCACCTAAGTCGATCCGACCAGTGTTTGCCGTTAGTGGTTGTCTCAGTAACATTTGCACTGCAACAGCAGACAATGATTCAGACAGCCTCAGCCATGGAGGCATTTACTGCATCAGATCCTGCAGTATCAACTCTAGAGGCAAATGTGCCAGGAGGCTTTACTCACAAAGCTGTTATCCAAGTGGCAATCTACTCAACCACGACTGTTTCTGCCTTCTGAGGATGGGACACTTACGGACAGCGATTGCATCAACATTTCACCGCCTTTCAGGTGAGTGATGCTGGCACCATTAAATCTTTTGCTGTCTTTGACAAAGATGCATACTTATCACTTATTATGCAAATTGGTTCTCTTAACCGAACCTGCCATGCTATCGTTTGAAGCAATGGGTAATCTGCTAAATGCCTACCTTCGTAGTAATCGTCATTGTCATGCGATTTGTTCTGAATCCAAATTCTACCAATTCCATAAACAGCCAAGCCGAACATACCACGCCTGTGTGCCAGAACTGCAATGGTAATGCAAGAAATGTGGCTTCACAATTTCTAAAACTAAAAACTGATATGTTATGACCTGTGATCCAATTATTAGAGCAGCATCCCAATAACAAAGTCAGGCAGAGCACCTAGCAATTTGACAATTCTATTCTGAAAGAGGTGCTTAACCTCAGTCATTCAAAGTTGATCAAGCAGCAGGTCAACATTCAGACACTTAGGCTGATGGGGGCAGCAGTAACTACAGTACCAGGTAGTCGTTATGGCAGATCAGATGAGGTTGCAGCAGCAGTAGTTCAGCATTGACAATGGTGAGCAGCGTCTGAGCACCAGCGGACGACATGCATTGTCTCCTGACTCAGGAACTGGTGTGCATTCCCATCTTGCACGAACTGTTTTTTCAAACATTCTTGTTATGACTGCCCGGATGGACCGTCACAATGCAATAGACATGGGTATCTCATTAAATGTATGCAACACATGCACCTTCCATAATCTCTTCGGTACGAGCAACTAATGGATATTAACTCAGTGATTTCAGATGTTCAAGCTATAGATGCAGCACCAAGCAAATTTTTCGTAACTCAGCAACAAGCAAATTCCGTAATTGGTATATAAGGGAGCAGCAGCCTCCGCCCTAAATTACCACACTTATTTTCAGCTAGGTGCACTGCCCTTAAACTCCTACATCAGGCTGGCTCGTCAGCTACAGCAAACAACATATCCCCAATAAAATATCAATTCATAGTGGATAGATATACACAAACATGTTGCAGGTTAACTGATTGGCCATCAATCAGAGCAACAATGTGCAACACAAGCAGCTTCATCTAAACACTATTTTTCACAATGCCAACACCCGCACAGCCGCAGGAACAAATAGATTTGGATTTTGAAGGCCCCTTTTTAGACACCAGGCAATAGCCTTGCTGCCGGCGATACATCAGTTCCCATAAGATCACCAAAGTTTGTGCTGTCGGGCATGGCCGGCACTTGGGTGGGTGACCACCCAACCACCATGTGCTGTTGCCATTTTTTGGGGTGCACTCAGTTTCATGATGCCAATTGAGGAGCTACTCGACCGAATAGTAGCGGCACCGGTCAAAGAAAACCATCATAACGACTGGGATAGTGGTGTGCGGACTACATGCCCCTCCTATTCGCACCCTCAACTGAGGATGATACGGCGGTCGGACGGTCCAGATGGACCACTTGTGGCCTGAAGACGGAGTGCTTTTTAGACACCAACTGGCTGTGTGCCATCGATGCACATTCAAAATCCACTTACATCACAAACGGCTACTCTACGAACACAGAGACTACAGTAAAGGTACTCTCAATAATCTTCCAAATTGAAGGCCTCACACACACATTTGTAACAGAAAATGGATCTCACTTCCGGACCCCAAGGTTTGAAAATATTTGTCAGCTGAGTGATGTCCAGCATATCAAATCTCTGCTGTTCCACCCTCAGTCAAACTGTAAAGCAGGGCGGCTAATGTGCACATTAATGTCAAACAAAAAATACAGTGAATACTTTCCTGTAGAAGAATCTTTGAGATTTCTTCTCAGTTCCTACAGGGCCACACCATTCGAGGACAAGAGTAACAGAGCTGCCACATAGCTGCATCCCTGTAGCCTGCTGATTGTCCTCCTGAAGCATAACCTGTACTGCTCTCGCAAGCCTCTAGCTGCAGACACATGCAGCTTTGGATAACACGAAAAATGGATCATAGCTGTCATTACTGAGAAGAAAAGGTCACCGAGTCTTCACATTGGATGAAGGCAACAGAATGGTTGCCCATCGTCAGAATCGGCTCCACCTCCGTAGCATCGACTGGTGGCTGCCTCCACTTGCTACAACCCCTATCTTGCCCTGTTCTGATTTTCCAATTTCTTCATTGGAATGCCAGTCACAGCTCTTCTTACCTGACCCCCAACATCTTTGTCTTTCACCACAACCTGCAACTCACTCCCAGCTGAAAACTTGTCAGTCCTGTTACTGAACTCTGCCGCAGCTGTAGTGCCACTAGCTGCAGTCCGCTTCATCATTTAACGAAGCCACTGGCCCCACTGATGTTGCCACTACGTAAGTCCCTACAGGTCCTCTGCTACAAGTGGCAACCACACTCTCTCGAGCCCGATGTGGACACGGTGCCTGCACCGGCTTTCACCCAGTCACTGCCCAGGTCACAATGTGGCTGTCACCATTCCGGCCAATTCTGGTCTTAGGCACCAGCATCTGCACACAGTGAGCTCGTCACCTCACCGAGTCAGGCTGCCCACATGGTTATCTTGTACCTGTCACAGTCTCTCTCTCTCTCTCTCTCTCTCTCTCTCTCTCTCTCTCTCTCTCTCCCCCCCCCCCCCCAAAATCTCCTGACATTCCGCATGGTGCGAGGCCATGCTTCACTGGACGGCTTCCTGCCTCCGTAAGAGGGAAGGCCTCCTGTAACCCACTGGGTTACTGCTCTTTTTGGCTGGCATTTCCAAGGCATTACCCAGCTGTAGATACCACTGAATCTTCCAGCCACAACTAGACTATAGTTGCTTTACACCTCAGCGATCACAATCTGCGCAACATACGGCACTACTGCTCCCACTGATGAAGAGCTCAGCATGGCACGGTGTGCTGAGCCTTGTCAATCCAGCCGGAGACACATTATGTGGCCAGCCTCCAAGAGTGGCACCAGAGACATCAACATGAGTGTACAGTCTCAAATGCGTGTCCTGGTGTCATGCTAGTGCCACTGCTAATTCTGTGAATTATGGCTCCCATCGAAAGCCAACACAGCAGCTCAAACACACTTCATCGCTCAAACTGTTTACCGTCATTCTATTATACTGCACTTTTATACTCTGATTTGCCATTAATTTGGTTATGCTGTTGTTTGTTACTTAACTATTACGCTTGTGAACATTTTGAACTGTACTTGAGCTGTTCCAAATATAGTTGTTTATTGTTGTGCACTGTTATGTTGTATTGAGAGCACCTTGAACAAGCTTATATTGAACAAATTAATCACTGCATTCAACAATGACTTAACCACAAAATTATGCAAATTGCTTCTGTAATATTATATACGAGTCACACTTGAGAGTCTGTCCTAACCACGTTCATAGATCTGACCTGGATAAATTCTTACTGGGTATGTTATACAGACGTTCTGTCACAGTCTCTCTCTATTTGCTTTCTCACACTGATCAATTACTGAAAATAAGACTCCAAAATCTCAAAAACTTCACTGCTCGTCAGTCGTTCACTTTTGTACAACTTATTGCAAGAACATTATATCATAACTATTTATCTTACAATGTAGAACCCTTTCTACACATCATGATCATAATTTAACATTTGACACTTAGGAAAGCACAACACATTAATAATACAGTACACACTGTACAAAACAAATTGATACGCAATTGGGCAATAGTTTTATTTTTCCTTTTTTTTCCTCTCTTTTTTCCTGCATGAAAACTTAATAATTGGACCTTGCATATATGTACCACATTTTGAAACACTATACCACAGACAAAGCTTTTCTTGTGTTTTGAACTCACCAACGTATGCTCTCCTCAGCCCATCAAATAGAAGAATAAGTGAAGGAATTATCTGTGATGCACACTCATTTGGTAATGCTACAGAACGAGCAGCACCTGTGGTGCTCAATAGAGTGCACAATCCCAGAACACACAGCTTCCGGTCATGTAATCTGCAGAAGCAAAAGAAAAGTGTGTTATAATATGTGGGGTATAGACAAGCCAGAGCAAAGAGAGGTTATCACGACGTATTGAAGATGCACTTTAAATTCCTCATTCGAATAAGACATACATATTTTCAGCATGCCCTACACAAATTGTGTATAAAAGCAGACAACTTCAACATCCATCTATATCTATTACTAATAAGAAACCCCCCCAACTTTTTACTAAATTTAATAGGCAATACTTATCTATTTAATATTATACAAACAAATAAGAAAATTTACCCTAAAAAGCAATCTGTATCATGTATCCACTGCTTCACAAAGTGGGATGTAATTGATTCAGTTGGTGAAACGACCATTTGAAGTTTCTCCAAAGTTTCAAAAAGAAGTTGTGGATTGTAGTACAGTGCTGCTATCACAACTTGCAAACACATAGTTCGTAATTCAGATGTTTTAACTTCACGAGTCAGCCGCTGAAGCACAAGCTCTACAAAGGATGGTATGCACTGGAGGAAAACAGATAAATAAATTAGTGAAAATAATATTTTTCCATAACAAATGATTTAAAAATACTACTGCAAGATAAGTAGCAATTCTGTGCATTTATTCAAAATAACACAACTGCTACCTTCGTAAATACTCTACATACAAAAAAAATTTCAGTTACCAATATTTTTTAAGTCACACATTAAATAAAATTGTGTTCAGCTGGTATTCCTGTGACAGAACTGGTAAATTTCAATTTCAAGAGGGAAATAAAGCACCTACAAAATTTAATAATAATTGCTGTGTGTTGTTATGAACACAAATCTGACCACAAAAAAAGGTTGTGCTGAAAGAAATTATCAAATAATAAAATATGTGTATCATATTTATCAGTAACATATATTTCTAAACAAGACATGCAGCTTGTTTATATGGCTTTGTACATAAGTTTATCCACAAATCAAATACAGTGGATGACACAAAACAATTTAGTACATTTATGTCCAATCACATCATTCTCAAGGTGCTGTTTTTGATGTGTGTTATGGATATTGAAATATGGTAAGATTGCATAGGTACAGTGATTACAAATGAACTGCCTTGTTCACCTGACTGCACTTCCATGTCAACTCAGCATACATTGTGTTTACATTGAAATCAAACAGATACTGCCACGTTTTTGTTTTCCTCTCATAATTAGAGTCCACTTTAAAAACGGAACTTTTTTTTGTTTTACCAGAAATCAATTGTGCGAACTACATACGTGGAAGCATTTCTACATTAAAAATCTAGTAACTATTTTATAACTCTCTCTTTCAATGTAGAAGTATACGCTCTTTCCTCCAGAAAAAAAAGTGACCAGACAATTAACAAGAATGAAAAAAATTCAAATGAATTCAGACACTGAATACATAAACACCTTCAATGTTTAACAAAACTTCTGATAACAAGAACAATAACCGAAAGGTGCAAGGTAGAAAATAAGTCAATGCATACCTGATCTATGCGTCCTTTGCACTGCAGAATGATAACTTCAAGCAATTTTGCTGCATGGCATTCAGGATCCTCTCCTGAATCACCTGTCAGAACCTGGAGTCAATGCACACATCAATATCTCATAAACAGAGGAAGCACTCTACATGAAAATACGCTAAGTTTCTAAAAGCCTTCTTGTAATTGCAGTGACATATGCACGATTTTCTAAAGGCACATGCAGCAGTGCTATGTCGTCAAATATGAAACATTGAAATTCTGCCCCAAAATGCGAAATTACTTAATTGATGCTATTTCATAGCAAAATGTATCCAGACAAACTATTTTATCGTAGACAGTTTGAAATAGCTTTATTTTCTGCATATAAATATTGAAAACTTAACTGATTTCCAGTTACTGGTATCGTACATCACCTGGTGAAGCCCAGTTTGGAAAGAAACTGCCTAAGAACCAGTTTGGAAAATAAAAAGTGTATGAATGCAAAACTGCACCAATGCACTCAGCGATCTGATGCCATGATAAACGTGGGTGGTTGAATGGTCAATTTAAAATACACACTGTGTAATGCAATGCAGTACTCATCTGTGGGACCCAAGATTTCATAACAAAGAAACATCTATGCCTGTTTGTTAGCTAAAGCTGAAAAAATGGTATAATGCAGACACTTAAGGTGGAAATTTAGGTGCAGATATTTTGAACTGTGGTTGCATTGAATACCACTAGATGTCGGGCCTGAACAATGTCGTTAACAATACCCTGCTTGCCTTTACAAACAATTGCGTGATTCCCACCCCCGAATGCTTTGTGTTGTGTGTTGCTAGTTTTATTTTCTTATTTTGAAGATTAGTGATGCGAATAATCCTGGTCCGTCCCTGTTTTCAATTACGACCCTCAACACCAGAAGAGACCGGCAATTCCTGTGACTATGTCAGTTTTGCTGTAGGCTACTGCCCTGCGAAACAGAGGGGTATTTGTTTTTCCATACCGCTCCTCCCCCCACTGGCAGTCAAAGTTATAGTCAGTCTGTGTTCGCGCCCATTGGCTACTATAGGCTAGTGTCCACACACTGCACTGTAGAGACTGGAAAATAATATCTAACATTTTTCGACTGCACCGAAATTCTATAATTAATGTTAAAATATAGTTACCGTATATTCGGTTCTACTTCTGCACTAAGTGCTTAGTCAGCTGTATCGATAGAGTTATCATGCATGGGTCACACGGCTATGAATTACCACAAAAGGTAGAAATTAATGGTCTGCAGATTTTGTAATCACTGGATTGGGCAGGAAAAGACAAATAATATCAAGAGACCCCTTAAATTGGCGATGAGTTCAGTTCACCTGCAGGAAAATGCTGCTGTAATACAACAATCTTTTTGAAAGCTTAAATACAGCTGAACAAAGGCCATTTCTGAAGCAAATAGTGTGGAAGTTTATTATTGTTATTTGAGTCACTTTGAATGAACTATGGCTTTGTTTGTTCTCACACGGGTTGCATGACAAACTCTAAAATTTATACATCTAATCATTTACAAACAAAAATATGTCTGCTTGTGTGTGTGTGTGTGTGTGTGTTTTTATTGTGCCTATCTACCAGCACTTTCCCATTTGGTAAGTCATGGAATCTTTGCTTTACATATATAAAATAGAAAGAAACTTCCACATGGGAAAAATATTAAAAACAAAGATTCCAAGACTTACCAAGCGGGAAAGCACCGGTAGATAGGCACAATAAATAAAACACACAAACACACACACACAGAATTTCTAGCTTTCGTAACCGATGGTTGCTTCTTCAGGAAAGAGGGCAGGAGAGGGAAAGACGAAAGGATGTGGGTTTTAAGGGAGAGGGTAAGGAGTCATTCCAAACCCGGGAGCGGAAAGACTTCCCTTAGGGGGACCAAAGGACAGTATGGAAAAACAAATACCCCTCTGTTTCGCAGGGCAATAGCCTACAGCAAAACTGACATAGTCACAGGACACACACACACACACACACACACACACACACACACACACACACACAATTCCATCCGCACACACACAGACACAAGCAGACATTTGTAAAGGCAAAGAGTTCGGGCAGAGATGACAGTCGAGGCGGAAGTAGAGGCAAAGAAGTTGTTGAAAGACAGGAGAGGTATGAGCGGCGGCAACTTGAAATTAGCGGAGGTTGAGGCCTGGCGGATACCGAGAAGAGAGGATATACTGAAGGGCGAGTTCCCATCTCCGGAGTTCGCATAGGTTGGTGTTGGTGGGAAGTATCCAGATAACTCTGACGGTGTAACACTGTCATTTCGAGATCCATCCTTCTTGAAATCCTCCCCACTCCACCAAGAGTGTCTTTCCGCCGTCCACCTAACCTTCGTAACCTCTTGGTTCATCCCTATGAAATCCCCAAACCACCTTCCCTACCCTCTGGCTCCTACCCTTGTAACCGCCCCCGGTGTAAAACGGGTCCTATGCACACTCCCACCACCACCACCTACTCCAGTCCTGTAACCCAGAAGGTGTACACGATCAAAGGAAGTGCCACATGTGAAACCACCCACGTGATTTACCAACTGACCTGCCTGCACTGTGACGCTTTCTATGTGGGAATGACCAGCAACAAACTGGCCATTCGCATGAATGGACACAGGCAGACAGTGTTTGTTGGTAATGAGGATCACCCTGTGGCTAAACATGCCTTGGTGCATGGCCAGCACATCTTGGCACAGTGTTACACCGTCCGAGTTATCTGGATACTTCCCACCAACACCAACCTATCCGAACTCCGGAGATGGGAACTCGCCCTTCAGTATATCCTCTCTTCTCGATATCCGCCAGGCCTCAACCTCCGCTAATTTCAAGTTGCCGCCGCTCATACCTCACCTGTCTTTCAACAACTTCTTTGCCTCTGTACTTCCGCCTCGACTGACATCTCTGCCCGAACTCTTTGCCTTTACAAATGTCTGCTTGTGTGTGTGTGTGTGTGTGTGTGTGTGTGTGTGTGTGTTTGTGTGTGGATGGATGTGGATGTGTGTGTGTGTGGATGGATGTGGATGTGTGTGTGTGTGTGTGTGTGTGTGTGTGTGTGTGTGTGCGGATGGATATGTGTGTGTGTGTGTGTGTGTGTGTGTGTGTGTGTGTGTGTGTGTGTGTGTGTGTGTGTGAGCGCGCGCGCCCTCGTTCGAGCGATAGTGTACACCTGTCGTTTTTCCCCCCTAAGGGAAGTCTTTCTGCTCCTGGGATTGGAATGACTCCTTACCCTCCTCACCCTTAAAACCCACATCATTTTGTCTTTCCCTCTCCTTCCCTCTTTCCTGAAGAAGCAACCGTCGGTTGTGAAAGCTAGAAATTCTGTGTGCGTGTTTTATTTATTGTGCCTATCTACTGACGCTTTCCTGCTTGGTACGTCTTGGAATCTTTGTTTTTAATAGCGCTGGCAGGTTGATAGACACACAAACAAACACACAAAATTCAAGCTTACACAAGCTTCTTTAGGAAAGAGGGAAGGAGAGGGGAAAGTCGAAAGTGTGTGGATTTTAAGGGAGAGGGTAAGGAGTCATTCCAATCCCGGGAGCGGAAAGACTTACCGTAGGGGGAAAAAAGGACAGGTATAACGCGCGCGCGCGCACACGCACGCACGCACACAAATGTCAAGTGTTGATGCATTATGGATTGGGCGATGCCCATGCTAATACCCAGTAAACAATGCATCTTGTCCACAGTGATTCTGTGGTTGACTAAGGCTGAAACATTCACTTTCGCAAACCATTTCTGGTTTGATGACATGATGAGCCTGTCCCGGACGAGCATCACTTTCCAGTGACTCGCAACCCTCAAAGTATCATTTGTGCCGTTCCACAACACTTAGACTGTTCTCACCATACACAGACTCCATCTGTTGATGCATTTCATAACCTCCAACTCCCTCCACTGCCAAAAATTGAATCACTACTCCTGCTTACTTGCCTGCATGTACGGTAGAGGACGATAACTTGTGTGACCACCTTCTGTTTGGGATGAAACCACACTGACACTATGCAACACCACACAGTGCGCACACATCTGTCTCTCTACCAATAGATGGCTCCACCATACTCGCAGTTGCATGGTGCTACCGTATGTGTAAGGCAAAGGTAGACACACTGACAAAGTTTTTACAGTTGAGCACCAGCAGGAGACACAGTAACAATTCCTTAGATCTTTTAATCATCATGAATGAAAACAGACAGGTTTTTGGCATTTACCATAAGCTTCAATCTTCCGCCATTATTCCAGCCACACCATTATTCCAGCCACATCATATGATAATGCTCCTTATAAAAAGGTCTTCAGCAATTAACAGACTCCTCAGACTGCCATTACCAGCTAAAAAATTTGCGTAGGAATTCGGCTGTGAAATATAGCCAGTTGTCTGTTTAAATACTTTAACACGTAGTCAATGATGCGCCGAGCTATTCTAGAGCCTATAAAGCTTCCGATGGTTCAAATTTTTTTCAGTGGAGGTCATACCTTTAGGCTCGACTGACACCTTGTTCATTGCAAGTGTTTTACAAATTTATTAATCCCAAAGGATTAATTTCACCTTTTATTTAAAAATTATAGAATCATAATTTTGAAACATGCAGAACGTAATTCTTAAACTAAAGTACGTTAACAATTTTTTTGATGGTATGTTTTATAATTACAGCACATCCATTTTTCTCTGGATTTCACTGGGCTCTTTTAAATCCACTTTACCAGTACTGTTATCATTAGACATTGCTTCCCCACAGCAAAACGAAAATTATGTATTATTTCTGCACTTTCACTGTACAAACATAAGCGTTGTGTCTCATCTACTACAAAAAACAAATCTATCTGTATGCCCATCATATTATGTATTAACATTTGGCTGTTTCCGATACACTTGATAATGGCCTAATATGAAGGCCAAAATCGGTCATGCAAGTTTAATAAATTTCTAAAAATGCACCCGGAATGACTTTTCATTAAATGAACAACAGCATCATCCAGACATGGATAAACTAATAATTCGTATCAATCATTCCACAGCAGGTAGATCATGGAATGAGCCCGACCATATGACTGCTGTTAATGAAATGTTGGAATCTGCACCTGCCCTGTTTCAAGTTGTGGCACCGCACTCTATTAGGAGTGTAAACTGGCTATAGAAGATATTTAAACAGAGAACTACACATTTCTACACACTAGTCATACCTTAAAAAAGAAAATAATACACGAGTGTTGAGGAAAAACTATAGATAACAGGAGGCAGTTAAAACATCTTTCATGAAACAAATAATCGTGATAGGTCTTTCACATTTTGTCTGAATAAAGACTGTAAATGCAATGAACATCCCTTTTTCTGAGCACTAACCCGCAATTTGTTACATACATTTATGAGTGATATGTTAAGGCTATTCAGTTCCTTGTCTTCTGTTAATAAAATTTCCAAAATTACTACTGTAAATTGTATCCAAATGCACATGCTATATGGATTTATAACAGTAGAATTACTTACAGCCTTGCACATGTTGTACATTGCAAGCACATAATTTTCATTGGAGAGAAAAGTAGCTGTGTCTACAGTTACGTAATTATGCAGAGCTGGCATCATATCAGTAAAATAATCAAATCCATCCTTCTGGAACACCTGAAAAGTACAATACAGCTTGTAAAAAGATAACCAACAATGTCTGTAGGCACATTGCTACATGTAACATCCAAAAGCTAGTAAAATTTTTATGGCAAATATAAAGATTAAAAAAACAGTCAAATCTTGTTTGTTGTAGTACAAGTGAGCAGTTCAAAAGAATTACATATTTCCAATTTCAATTTACCTCAAAGATCACTGTGACCATAAATTTCAGAAGTACACTAAACAAATTCAATAGAATTACTCATCAGTACAAAGGATAAATCTACACGTCTCATCATTTGAGAGCTACTCTTCCAGAAGGTAATACTAACATTAGCACGCAGAGATATTCAAGTCCTAGCCTTCTGCCATTAGTGTGTCATTAAAAAATAAGGAGGGGGGTAGAGTGGGGGAGGGCGCGGAGGTGGAGGAGGGCGCGGAGGTGGGGATTCAGTTGGATGTGTTACCAAGTCAAGAGGGAAATCTTACTTCTTGGTCAGACAGTGGGACTCCGGGAGGTGGTCGGTGACTGGAGAGGTAAGGCATGAGAGACAGGTTCAGAGGGTAATTTCTGTCTTATGGCCTTAGTGATACCCCTGGCATATTTTGAGGGAGACTGCTTGTCACTAACAATGCAACAACCATAGATGGCTAGGCTGTATGGAAAGAACTTCGTGATATGGAATAGGTGGCAGCTGTCGAAGTGGAGGTTTTGCTGAACGTGGGTAGGTTCCATATGGATGGAGGAACTGATGTAGTCATCACTGAGGTGGAGGTCGACACTGAGGAAGGTGGCTTTTTGGGTTGAGGAGGACCAGGTGAAGCAAATGAGGGAGGCATCAAAGTTATGGACAAATGTGGATAGGGTGTCCTGATCCTTGATCCAGATCAAGAAAATGTCATCAATGAATCTAAACCAGATGTGGGATTTGCGATTCTGGGTGGTTAGGAAGGATTCCATGAGATGGCCCATGAATAAGTTGGCAGAGGATGGTGCTGTACAGGTGTCAATTGCCATACTGTGTGTTTGTATGTGATGCCTTCAAAGCTGAAGTAATTGTGAGTGAGGATGTAGTTAGTAGTGACCAGGAAGGAGGTTTTAGTTCTGGAACCCACTGGGCATTGCGAAACAGAGTTCAATACTGGCAAGGCCATGGACATTGGGGATATTAGTATCAAAGGAAGCGGCACCAACAGTGACAAGCAGGGCACTGTGTGATAAAGGAGTACGGACTGTGGAGGTAATGGTTGGTGTCTTTAGATAAAAAATGTTGCGGGTAATTGGCTGAAGGTATTGGCCCACAAGAGCACACATTCTCTCAGTGGGGACACAGTAACTGGTCACAATGGGACATGCTGGGTGGTTGGGTTTATGGATTTTAGGAAGCATGAAGAAATGCAGGGCAAGGTAGGAGTAATGGGAGGGGGAGTCAGGAGACAGGTTCTGTGATAGGCCTAAGGATCTGAGGAGAGACTGAAGATCCTGTTGGATTTCTGGAATGGGGTCACTGTGGCAGGGTTTGTAAGTGGACAAACAAAGTTGGTGGAGTTCTTCTACCAGATAACCTCTGCAGTTCAAGACCACAGTGATGGAGACTTTGTCAGCAGGTAGGATTATGAGGTCAGTTCAGTTTTTAAAAGGGGATTGCGGTTTTTTCTGTAGATTTAAGGTCAGCTTGCATGTTGAGAGATTTGGGGAATGATGGTGACATAAGGTTCAAACTTAAGAAATTTTGGTTAAGTTAAAATGGGTAATTTGGGGGCATTGAGAATGAATCAGTTGGATGGAGAACTGCGTCAGGCAGGGTTCAACATTTGTTATGGGTTGAGTCTGTTAGGGTTGGTAGCAGAAAAGTGTTTCCACTGCAGGGACTTCAAGTCTGGCACAATTAAATTTGGAAAGGGGCAAAAGATAAGGCATTGGGAAAGGACTGATACTTCTGAGAGACTAAGGTTTTTGGAGAGGCAATTCATGATAGTGTTTCGGGTCTGTTTAGGTTCTGGATTCCGTATGGCGGTGGGAGTGAGTTTGTAAGGGCGTAGTAAATGTAGTACATCTATAAGGCGGAGTTTGACAGCTCTGAGGGGACGTGGGAGAGTTTGGAGACTGTTGTAGAGGTGGATAGTGGTAGTGCAAGGTAGGAGGACAAAAATGTTTTTTTGAGGTGGCATTGTGCATGCTGCTCTAGTTTCTGGAGAGCAAGAGTTTCAATGTGAGAGAGGGACTAAAGGAACTAGGAACAGCAGGGCAGGAGAATTTTAGCAATAGCCAGCCTAACTGTCCCTGTTTTGGCAAACAGTAAGTTGTTACACTACTAATTCAAATACTGTAAACATTCATTTATCATTTATATGAGGTCTGTTCAAAAAATTCTGGAACAATTTAATGCCAATAGCGTGTTGGAGCAAAATGCGGTTGGCATCCCTACATATGCCGGTGTTTGATGTGTAACTGCTAAAAGTTCATTGTTGTATGTCTGTTAGTTATGTTTAGTTCTACACTGTGTAGAACATTGTGTTGCACAGTTTGCAAATTTCAAGATGGCAGATTTAGAGGAGCAATACATGTGCATTAAATTTTGCATCAAACTCAGGAACATCTTTACAGACCCCCACCAAGTTATGCAGGAAGGCAACGGTGATGAGTGCTTAACCCATACTCGGTGTTACAAATGGCTCATACAGTTTTAAAAAATTGCCAAACAGAAGTTAAACATAACCCTAGTTCAGGACACTCTTCTGTGCCTACCATCATATTCAGGTACAAGATCATCTTATGGGGGGTTGAGAAAAGCCAGCAGCGGCAAGATGATGTGATGTGGTGTGAGGTACCGATGATAGGTGGTGTGTTCAGTATGGGTATAATGATAAAGACTGCCCTAAAGTGTGGTCCTCCTCCACAATTGGCTGCTGCAATCAGAAGTTACGTGCCACAATGACGATGATCTGTTATTAATATGAGAAACTAAACAGCATACTTACTTGAATTTCAAATTAAAGCACTTCTCAATAGCAAGCTATCATTCCATTATTTCACAAGTGTTAATAACCAGCAGAATAATAAACAAGTGCTAAGTGAAAAAGCTGATGAAGCACTTCGATGATCTTTGGATAGGTAGGTGATCTGTGGATTGCACCTAACTTTGATGGCCGGCAAAGTGGTTTGGCTGTAAGATTAGAGCTGGTTGGGCAGCCTCAGAGGACAGACATGTTGCTTGTGTGGCGGGACTTTGAATTTCGCCGCACTACACACGTTCCCTCAGATATAAATTATACCGTCGCAGCTGTATGAGCGCTCAACGGCAGAGAAAATATATCAGAAAAGGAAAGTTCTAAAAATGTAACTCTTTTTGTTTTCTATCCGTCTTTTGTCTCTCAAGAGCGGAAGCTTAATGCAGACGTAAAAAATTATTAGCTAGTCTTGGTCTCATAAAGACGAAAAACCACTTATTGATGTGCAGACATATTGTGGAAATTTTGTATGAAATTCAGAGGATGGAAGCAGCAACATAAAATACATTGCATTTATTATCAAGACGTTTTTGATTTATATACATTAGTGATTCCTGGATGATTGCAAGATTTCGGAGCAGCTACTACTTTTCACGCAGAAATGAAGTAGGAGATTTTTGAAGACCTGGACGCCGCACGAAAGAAGACATGTTAACATGGTAAAGGATGAACTCTTATCTACGACCTTTCCGCTGTTAATCACGTTTTGTTATTCTGGTTTTTTTTTCCTTCCCCAAATAATTTTTGTACTGGAAATTGGTTTCACTTTTGCTCAGAATCGTCACAAGGACCACCCCAAAAACAGGTTTTCCTAATCACGAAGTCCGATAACTTTTCTGTAATACGAAGTCCGATTTGCATTTCATTCTTTCCTTTTTTCACGGTCATTAATGATTTTAAAAACACCTTTTACTCACTATTTCTTCCCATATTTGCAACCTTTTCTTTTCTTCTCTTATTCTTTTTGTTATTAAGCACTACACTTGTTACAGTCTGCGTCTAAACTTTATTAGCAATGTATGGTTATTTGGACATGTAGCCGAGAACAGCATGATAGAAATTATGGAAATACACAGTTCATTACTTTGTTGAAGACTGGAAATTATTTGTGACAATAAAGTGGAATGTAATTTGTGCACTTTCTCGTGTTCTGCTAATAAAAAGAAAGTGGCGTCCCATATAAAGAAGATAATTGAAAATTTAAATATTTTATGTGAATAAGTTCCTCGCTAAGGGTTTCTTACAGCCTCAAGATAATGGATTCATGAACTATGTGCTGTTCTTTTGCACAGGGGAAAACAAATACAGAAGACTGAAAGTTGGTGAACATTAGTAAGAAGGTATGTATCAGTGTGGTGGAAGTAAATAGGCACCTCACATGTAATGCAATCTTAGTACAAATGAGATCTGTGACCTGTAATCTGTGGTAACACAGAGGAGGTATGAAGGAGAGAACTTTGAGGGAAGGAGTTTATCACATGCACGTATATATCAACTTCTCCTCCTCTCTTTTTCAACTTGCCTTACAAGGCAGCCCTAGTGGGGATAAATCTTTGAAGTCAAAGTGCTTCGAAATTGTGAGGCTAGATTTTATCAGCGAGAAAGGTGAACTGTAACCGACCAGCGAAATGTATAAGGATTGTGATGTGTGTGAACTGTGAATGGCAAGGGAACTGCACAACAACTGTGCTAAGTAGGCTTTGTACTGTGTTTGAACTGTTGTTGAATTTTAGTTTAACTATCTGATGCTGCAAAATCCAAGTATGTGTCACGATGAAAGTAGTATCGGGATGAATCAGAAATAGTATATGCTACAAGAATAAAAGTTAATGTTGTGTACGCAGCCCATGATTTAATCATCACTTCAAGATCCTTAGTTCTACGAGACGGCGCAGCATGCAGAGCAGCTTGAGGCAGCCACAGACAACAGGTGTAGCAGCATCTGGTGCACTTCACACTACATGGCGGGTTTGCAGTGTCAGCTTGAGCACACCACAATAGCGAAGTTCCAGCCAGCGGTGTAGCCAACAGCTATGACCATCAGCAGCAGTGCGTCAAGGAAGAAAAATAGTGAAAGTGTTGTGCATGTATATAGCAGTCTAAGATTTAAATAAATAGAAAGAAACTTCCAAATTCAAACCTTAGTGATGAATCTGAAATAGTAAATTCAGTAACCAATAATTTCATTGAGAATTCTGAAGTAGCCAAGAATGATTTCACTGGGAGTGTAAAATTACCTATTAACGAAAGACAATGAAAAGATACATTTTGTGAGAAAAAATGACAATGTAAACCAGGAATATGTGGTACCTAATCAAAATGAAATGATTAATTTGAATGACAATAGCAGAGAAAATTACTGATGCTGATGTTACTTATGAGCCAATATATGAGCTATATATGTATATTAAGTCATGGTATAGCATCAGCCGACACTTTCCCAACTAAGGATGATCAGGATCCAGCATCTATACTAAATTTAATTTTGCAAGAACAAAAGGTTGCTGGAAAGAAAATAGACAAGGGATTAAAAGATAAGGAGGAATTAAGCTAAGCAAGAAAATGAGGAGGAGTTAAAAGAAGTTAAAATGGGAATAGCTCAATGCTTTGGAACAAAAGATAATGCATCTTGAAGCTAAAACTGAAGGATGTTTCACGAAAATAGATTATGGAACAGAAGAATGGGATAAAAAATTAGAAGTTTGTAAGTCAGAAATAAACCAAAAGGTTAACAATGAAATCAAAACATTAAACAAGAATTTGCAGGATCAAATTGGGGTGATAGAAACAACAATTAATGACATTGGCAATGTAAGACAAGAGGAAAGCAAAGCTACCAGATAATGTCAGGATGAGCATACAATACACTGGAATAAGCTATGAAGTATCAAAAAAGACCATGAAATACTTGTGATAATATTTCACAAGTAGAATCCTCTTGTAAAGGCAACAAAACTGTGGTTCAAGGCAAATTAAGATAAACAGAGGAAAAAGTGCTTCCTGAGATGAAGGACAAAATTGAAAATTAAGTTATACAAACAGTAGAAATTTGGTTTGAACAAAAAGGTGGTGTGAATGAAAATGACATAGCAAATTACCCTAATGCATATAAAGTCCTTCACTTCTCTAGTAAGAGAACTATACAACCAGTACCCTTCATTGGAAAGTTTGATAGTATCATTCCTGATAACATGACAGAACAGCAAAAAATCAAATTCATTGCCAGTAAGTTAGAATGAGAAGTAATATAGTGGGGAACTGGGGACAGTTACAAATGTAAAACACTATAAAGAATTAGTGCAAGCGTTTTTGAATCAATACTGTTCTACTAGCACACCAAAGAGGTAGATATGAAATTTTTGAAGGCAGAAGCTTTGCAAATAGTGGTTGTAGCAACTATAAACAATGTTTCTAACGTTACTGGGAAAAGACCCCATACTTAACCAGCCCATGCTAACCTAGTAGGAAATGTTATACTTAAATTCCCAGTATCAGTATAAGACAAGTTAATTGATGTAAATAAAAGTTAGTCACCTGGAGCAATCAGACGCGTTGTCCAGCAGCAAACAACTACCGGAGGGCAGGAGAAAGAACAGGTGACGGGCAGACCACCTTAATGACAGAGAACAAACCCAAAACAGAGGTACGAATCGAAATGACGAACGGTGTGGCTGTGAGGAAAACAGACAGCCACGTCATAGTCGCAGCCTGGCCAGAAGAGGGGGGAGGCACTTTTAAAATAGATTCATATAGAGGAGGTTATTATGGCTGAAGCAAAGAATATTATAATAAACAAAATAGGGAACATACTCTGGTAAAAGGAATGGCCGAATGAAATATGACAAACAGGATTGAGTAAACAATGCGCTCATGGATGAAGAAATGTACCAACCAGCAATTGAAATTGAAATACAAAATATGAAAACAATTGTGATCCTAGATTCAGGTACTCTAGTAATTTACACGAAGAAATGAAGAAGGATACAGATGTTCCTAAGTTATCCGTACAAGGAGTTAAAGTGGATACAGTGTGTGGCTCTACAAGTAAATTGATAAAGAAGCAGTTTCTAACGGAATTTAAAATGCAAAACAGATCATTATGAGTAGATGCCATCACAGTTTCCAGACTGTGCATCAATTTGATTTTGGGGAAAGATTGATTAATTGCTAACAGGCCAATGCTAGATTGTAGGCATTGTTTTGAAAATGAGACATCAGTAAGCTTCCAGTCACATAGCGAAGCAATAAAAGGCGTGGATGGTGAGTGGTCTTATGGAAGAATGGCTGGGCTCTTTCAATACTAAAATGGAAAAAGGAAATTGCCAAGTTCTCCTTTTCTTAGACAATGCAGGCTGTAATGAGGATACAAGATGAACAGGAGCAACACATATTTAAATTTAATGAAAATGAGGTTACACAAAATATAGGTAGTGATGTGAGAATACAGATCATAATGGAATGATGTACTGGAACTATGAACCAGGAGATAGCATATGTTTGTACGAAGAGGTGGGCCCCAATGAATATTTAAGTACAGAGGCTACAATGAAGGAAAAAGTCGCAAATAAAGGAAGAAAATGATTTAACAGGGGGAACTATCGAGTGATCTCCCAGTAATTATTGTAGTTCCCTTTAATAGTGCCAAGGAGAGATGGCTCAGTATGCATAACTTTGGCTGCTAGAGCCTTAAACAAAGTCATCTTGTCACAGATTGATATGGATAGGCCTGGGGCACTAGAGGAGCTTGTATGGAAGTTCAATAGTGTCACGATACAGTAAAACTTGCTCAAATTGGCACATGTAGAATTAAGAAATATGCCCAAACCATATAAGTATTTCGGCCCCGATGCTTTAAGTGCACTTTTATATGGTGATTTTTTTTTTTTTTTTGGTATAAAGCGGAACATGCCAAATGTGGAAACGGAAAGCAAATCTTAGAACATACTTAACAATTCATTGTATAAAGCAGAAAACACAGCCTGTACAGTACTATTGTATTACAGTTTGTTAGTTATTCACGACTCTACGAGAACATTACTTTTAACATCTCTGGTAAGTGACGCAAAACCAAGAAAAGAGGTTCAATGCAGTGTGGTGTTGCTGGTATAAATCTACTATCTTGCTGCTCTGGACGACGACGATTAATTTATGCTCAGTGTCGGTACAGCGCATCAAAGGAAACTTCACTTGTAAGCGCTGTGTTTGTCAGCTTTCTCATTTTCCTGTTATTTATGCACACTGGCACATACAGGAACATTGTTGCACATCCAGCAGCACACTGCTGCAATGTGCGCAGTGAAAGAGGTGGGTACTGTTACATTAAACGACTGTTTTACATGGCAAGAACATTATTTTCTGCCCGTTTCAGTTGACTAGTAGCATTTCAAGAGATACAGTAACATGACGTCGAACAAACAGTATACGTCATTAACACTTATACACTGAAAGTCTCTAAAGAGTTCGGAATTACGGAGTTTAAGGCACTCACAGACTGGCTGGACAGTTTCAAAGCTAGGCACAACATCGTGTGGAATGAAGTGTATGGGGAAGCTAAGGATGTGCAAGAAAGTGTAGCAACAGAATGGAAGACAATACTGTCCAACTTAATAGTGAATTATGACCTGAAAGACATGTTCAATGTTGATGAAACAGGAATGTTTTATTATGCACTGCCTTCAAAATTGCTACCAATTTGAGGTGAAACATGCACCGGTGGAAAAATGTGCAAGAAAAGATTCACTGAACTGCTATGTGGAAACATGTTAGGTGAAATGGAGAAGCTACTGGTGGTGGTAAAGGTGGCAAAACTGCATTGTTTTGAAAATGAGACGTCAGTAAGCTTCCAGTCACATAGCGAAGCAATAAAATTCGTGGATGGTGAGTGGTCTTATGGAAGAATGGCTGGGCTCTTTCAATACTAAAATGGAAAAAGGAAATTGCCAAGTTCTCCTTTTCCTAGACAAGCCTAGACAACCAGCCTCACACAACCCACGGACCAGGGGGTTATTTACATATTCAAGTGTCATTATAGGCAATTACTAATGCAGTCTCTTAGTGTTGAAGAAGCAGAAAGTGCATTTGCTCTTGCACAGTCAGTTTCTGTCCTGGATGCAGAAAATTGGATGGCTTGGCAGTAAAGGAAATAAAACCCGAAACTGTCACCAAGTGCTTCTTCTACAGAGCAGGGTTTTTTTTTTTTTGGGGGGGGGGGGGGGGGGGGGACAAGATGCTTCAGTGGCCATCAAAGCTCAAAAATTGCAGCAACAATTGCTGAATTAATGAAAATGTTAAACATTTCATTCAGTGCAGATGATTACAAGTGAGGACAGTCAACTCGCTCCACTTTCACTTCAGCAACAGATTTAATAGAAATCCTCAACACGGAGGATGAGGAAGAAGAAGAAGAAGAAGAAGAAAACAAAGGAAGAAGAGGAGCAAATTTGTGTCCCTGGAAAAATTAATGCGCCTGAAGAAGCCATTGCATGCATAAACAATGTTACGCAATTTGCAGCGTACACAAATTCTCCAAACTTGTTGGAACTATTGTACGGTTTAAGACAAGTTTCCCTCCTTGATATATGGCGAAAAAAGTGAATAAAGCGAATAAACTTGGGAATAATATGTATGTACACACAATAATAAACAAATCTAAAGTTCAAGTAAAAACATAGAAATGCCTTTTTGTTTATCAATTAGTGTAATAGTACAGTGTTCTGTTATCCAATATACAGTAAATGAACATTTACTGTGATGGAATGAAGGTGCACTAATACAGTATATGCATAATTAAAAAAAATTATTGTATTTCATACATGATACCTGACAAACTTTAGGTAGTCCAGTGAGTTTTATGTATAATCTGGAAACTTGTCAAATTTCGAAAATTATTTTAGTCCCAGGTGGTTCAGTTATGAGCAAGTTTTACTGTATTAAAAAGTATAGACCTGACCACCACTTTCTGGCAGGTTCCATTATTAGGAAACTGTAGATAGTTTACTACGTTTGTTTATGAAGGATGGAGTTACCAATTCAGAATATTGACATTTGGCTTGAAGATCGACAGCTGTGTTTATATGTCTCTTAATAAGGTGTTGGGAGAGCAGCTATTGCACAAAATTACAGTATATATTTATGATATTTTGATTGCTGCCAAAATATGGAAGGAACACAATGACATATTGAGTCAAGTGGTAACGTTGAGAATAATAATATCAATGTAAATCTGGACAAATCTAAATTTAGGAAAGGGGAAATTAAATTCCTAGGGCATATTACATTGGCTGAAGGTACTAAGTCAGACTCAGAAAAGTTAAATGCTGGAAGAAACTTTCCAAGACCTAAGAACAAAAAGCAGTTGACCTTCAGTTGAACTGGATTGTATTGCAGATTCACAATCAATCAGGTACTTAATGCAAAGGCCATACTTTAATTAATGAAGAATGCCACGTGCATGTGGACCGTGGAATGCGAACAAGAATTTAAAAAAATAAAAGATGAATTATGTAACAGTATTGTTATGACACATCCAGACTTAAATGTAGCTTTTTGAATTTTCACTGACAGTTCACAATACAAATTAGGTGCTCATCTTTATCAATTCATAGAAAATGGGGATACAGTGGAAATAGAATCCATTACTTTTGCCAGTCAAATACTAAATAAATGGGAGATAAAATATTCAGTAACAGAAAAAGAAATGTTAGTAGTGGTGTGTGCAATTAAGAGGAGGAAAGTATAAGTGCTTACAGACCAAAAGGCATTACTATTCCTGATGGATCGTAGGATAAGTCATATTTCTGGAGTATGATTTCACAACAGAATACTTGCCAGGGAAAGCAATACATTGACTGATGCATTATCCAGATTGCCTGTGGGTGTGGATGAAGCATAAAAAAGGTCTGTCTAAGAATAAGGTAATTTGCTCCTACATATTACAAAGTCACAGAATACGCTTATACGAAAGTCAGTAGAAAATGAAGAGTCGTTACATGAATACAGTTCCACTAGTACTTTTTGTAGCAACAATAAAGGAATTATACCTCATCCTGTGGAATGAAGGAACAATTTGGTAAATGAGTGTATGCGCATTTTGACTGAACCAAGATTCTCTCAATATGTCTGTGAACTGCAATTTTAAGTCTCCTTAGGTAAGACTTAAAAAGCACAGCAGGTGATGCCAGTTAGCGGTGTGATCGTTACCAAACTGGGTCTGCAGTAGCAGAGGGTGCAATCAAGCGCAGAGCTCTTCATGAGTGTGAAAGGTAATGCCCCAGCTGTATGTAGCTACTGCTGTGACCAAAACAATAACATTGAAGAATCACTGTCTTCTTACGATGTAAACATTGACTTTGTTTATTAACACCCTAAATCAAAACAAAACATACAAATGTATTTATATTGCAATAGTATAACAAAACACATTCATTTAAAATTTGTTTAAAATTATTAGAAAACTAATTTAAGGCAATTTGGAGTGTTTCACTGAACTGTATGCTGAAGTTGGAAATGGGAGAATGCACTGACAATTGTTGAACTCAACAGCATTTGGGGAAGTCTGGAGTTTCACAATGCAAGACCACATCATGGGCAACTGAATCACCTGCATGGTTTACTGTTGTGGGCTGCTTTGATATGTTACAGTAAAAAGGTACGAGTGTAAAGTTCTTCCATCTCCGCATATTTGTGAAATGTATAGCTGTTCTGTTTGTTTTATTTGTAACCATGTGACGTAAACGTCTTTAAGACGCATTCAAATACAAATAAGTGCAGAACCGCATGGTGCCAATGTAATAGTAAGGAAGAGTGTAAAGAAGATTTCATTGAACTTAAAGAACAGCAGTGTGCCAATAGTAGTGGTATTGCAACTTAACTTCTTATTAGACATACTTTGTTGAATTTAATGAACGGCAATTTGCCAATAATAGTTTAACAGCAGCACAAGAGTTCTTGACTGCTACTTCAGTAGGAGACAATGGACTGCTACAGATTATTCTAGTAAATGACTGACTGTAAGTTAAAAAAAGACTAACAACAACGTAAAGGTGCAGAATAATGCTACTTTGAAAATCTTTTATATTAAAGAATTATGCAGTAAGTACAGAGTGTGTAACTAAAAATTAATGATTTTAGGATATAAGGTTACTGACAAATTTATTGAAGGTAACAGTTTTTCTAATCAGAAAATAATAAACTCTGTGATTATATAAGTAAATTAAAAACCTGAAAAGGAAAAAAGATGAAGTAGATTCAACATTTGAAAAACAACAAGAATTTACAAGTATGGTGGAACGGTATGGCTCTAGAGAGATGATAGCTTAAAAAGTCATAAAAATTCGAATTGAAATTTGTTTATTTACAAAATTTTTTTGGTGTCTGTGAGAACCTCCCAATTGTTGGAAATATCAGGAGGAGAGGGGCGTGTAACATTTCTGGCTTTGCAACCACCACATTCAGGTACAAGAAGCTCTTCTTAGAGCAGTTGAGAAGGTAGCAGTGGCGAGATGACGTAATCTGGTTACAAACTAAACACTATATTTAATTGCGTATCAAAGTATGTAATGTCTGCGGTTTCTCGTGTTCTGCTAATAAAAAGCAAGTGGCATCCCATATAAACAAAGTAATTGAAAAGTTAATTATTCACGTATCTCAGTTCCTCGCTGAGGGTTTCTTACAGCCTCAACACAATGGATTCACGACCTACATGCCGTTTTCTTCGAAGGGGACAACACCTACAGTAGGCCGTAGGTTGGTGAACATTAATTAGAACTTACGCATTCCACTCAGAGCAGTGGAAGCAAATAGGTACCTCACATGTACTACAATCTTAGTATAAATGATACCAGTGACAAGTCACCTGCGGTACCACAGAGGAGGTATGAAGGAGAGAAGTTTTCAACTTGCCATACATTTCATGAAATCCTGACACAGCATCTCAGAATGCATCGTGTTGCCACAAAGTTCATCCCATGGCTCATGAGTCACGACCAGAAAGACTTTCCCCTAGGAATCTGTAAAGAGCTTTTGGATCGCACAAATGAAAATGAATCGTTCCTTAAGAGAATCATAACCAGTGATGAGATGTGGGTCTATATTTATAATGCTGAGACCATGGTTCAATATCCAAAATGGGTCAGGAAAGGTTTTCCAAATGCAGGAAGGGGAGGGGGGGGGGGGGGGGGGGGAGAGAGGGAATGAGCCTCATCAGGTCAGGTGAAATGTCGAAGCCTTGCTGACAAGTTTTCTTTGACTCTGAAGGATTAGTATATCATGAATTGTGCCACAGGGACAAACTCTTCATTGATGGTACTGTCGGGAAATGTTGCAATTCCTGCGAGAATGGCATGAAATGTGGCGAGACATTTCATGGCTCTTTCATCACAATAATGCACCTGCACAATCATTCCTTTGGAGAATGACTATTGGATAAAAAACAAAACCATTATGCTGCCTCATCTGTAATATCTAAGTCTGGCCTACGCAGACTTTTTTTTTAATTTCCAAAGTTGAGAACCCCTTTGAAAGGACAAAGATTTGCAACAATAGACGAGATGAAACATAAATTTACAGATAGCACTTCATGCGATCCAGCAAGAGACATACCAAAACTGCTTCTGGAAGTGGAAACAGAGCTGGGAGCAGTGTATCAATTGTGGAGGAGAGTATTTCAAAGGAGACCATGGACAATAAGTAGAAGTGTGCACAAAGTTACTGAATTGGTTTTAAGTTATTATTTATAGACTTTTAATTATCAATAAAGCATTTGTAGAACAGCGAATGTTAGTAATTTAGTTACCTGATACATAAGTTCCAACACCTTCCACATGTCTGGTGATATATTCTTGCTTGTGAGATCATAAACCAAAGAAAGAGCTTCTTCATAAAATTCTGCAAGAAATAAAGGAGATTAGTACTAATCAAATTGAGTTATAATTAAATAGTACAACATACATTACTGTGACATAAGCATGCAATGTGTATGAGGACACACGTGCTGCCACTTGAGGGGGGGACGGAGAGTGGGGGGGACGGAGAGTGGGGGGACGGAGAGTGGGGGGACGGAGAGTGGGGGGACGGAGAGTGGGGGGACGGAGAGTGGGGGGACGGAGAGTGGGGGGACGGAGAGTGGGGGGACGGAGAGTGGGGGGACGGAGAGTGGGGGGACGGAGAGTGGGGGGACGGAGAGTGGGGGGACGGAGAGTGGGGGGACGGAGAGTGGGGGGACGGCAAGGCAAATCTTTTTTCTACAGTGTAATATGGGCCAAAGATACAGCGAAAGCTTCTAGGGAGACAATGAAAATTATAGAGGCAGATGGCTCTAAGAATGTACCAATAATGCAGATCACAGAGGAAGTAGAACTCTTATATGCACACCATGATTGCTTGAACCAAAGAGTTACCCATTAAGACGAATGACCTTAATACTTACTTTTGAAAACAAAAACTGGACAAGATTATAACTTTTAGAGGTTACTGAGCTCAACCACTGGTGTTGCAGCCAATTACGTCTGTTGAGAGGTTGTCCCCACTATTGCATACAGATCTCTATTTTCTCTTGTGTTACTCAATTGATCTTTAGATACACAAAACATGAACAGAACAATACCATCTCACATGTAGTGTTCAGGAAGAGCGTTTCCATTACACGCATAGAAGAACAATAGCTTCTTAGGCTGCTAGGAATCAATATTTAGTTTTCAGCAAACTGAACAAAGAGTGTGGAGCTACTAGGAAAGACAAGACAATGATATACCAATCATTTTTCCTTAATAACACAACACATGAAGCAGCAATGCTGAGCATCCACAGACTGAGTAGATACAATAATGTGAAAAACTGGAACATTATCACTTCACAAGCAATACAGGTGACACGATAAATGTATGTATTTTCTGTTCACTGTTTAAAATTCCCTGAATGTATAACAAACAAAATTCCAGATTAATTAGCACACACAAAAGAATAAAAAAGTTATCATAAGAAATCAGTCTTACCCATTACACTCTGTGAGAAAATATGCCCTACAACTTGGAGAACAGTTGGCTGCAGTTGTGCCATGATTTCTGGCTGCTCTTCCATTACTGTCAGTAATGTTTCTATAGTATTCAACAAACTCATTGCCGTTATTGCCTTCTCGTCAGATCCTTCATCAGTCTCAAGAACTTGGCTGAATGTTGTTGCCTTTTGGTGGGGGGAAAAAATTAGATATTATAATAACTGATCATTTGGGGTGGAATATACACTAATCAGCCAGATCATTATGACCACCTACCCACTGATATAAACCCATCCAGGCGACTGCAGTGTCACCTGGTGAGAAACAATTGCTAGCCAGACACACAAACAGTGCATGCAGTAGCAGTGAGCTTGTTCTCTCTGTGTACAATGAGGAAGGTGCACAACCTATTTGAGTCTGACTGAGGACAGATTGTAATGGCCCGGAGGCTTGACACAAGCAAAATGACTGAGCACTATGCGACTTAACTTCTGAGGTCATCAGTCGCCTAGAACTTACAACTAACTAAACCTAACTAACCTAAGGACATCACACACATCCATGCCCGAGGCAGGATTCGAACTTTTAACTGTAGTGGTCGCTCGGCTCCAGACTGTAGCGCCTAGAACCGCACGGCCACTCCAGCCGGCTTGGCACGAGCATTTCGGGAACTACACAACTGATCAGGTGTTCAGAAGGGGCTGTAGTGTCTTCCACAAGTGGTGAAACCACATCCAGATTTAGTGGGGTTGGGTGGCTAACCCTCATCACAGATGTTGGTCGTCATACGGTGGGTAGACTGGTAGAACAGGACAGGTGGCGAACTGTGGTGGAACTAACATCGGACATTAATGCTGGGCAGGGTACAAGTGTATCTGAACACACAGTGCACTGAACATTCCTAATAAGGGGTCTCTGCAGGTGATGATCCATGCATGTGCCAATGCTAACACCACAACGACGGCAACTGAGACTGAAATGGGCATGTGACCATCATCACTGGACATTGGTGCAGCGGCAGAGCATAATGTGGTGTGATGAATCTTGATACCTCCATTGTCATGCCAAAGGGAGGGCATGAATCTATCCTCTTCCAGGGGAACAGCTCCTCGGCACCTATACTGTGGGATGTAGACAATTTGGCTGTGGCTCAATTGTGCTCTGTGGAACATTTCGTGGATCTTCATGGCTCTAGTGGTGCTCGCGCAAGGCACCATGATGCCCAAGAGTATGTACACTTGTTGCAGGTTATGTACAACCCTTCATGATTATGTTTCCAGATGGAAGTGGCATTTTCCAAGACAATGCACCATGTCACAAGGCCAGGACTGTGATGGAGTGGTTTTAGAACTACAGTGGTGAGATGTGATTAATTTGTTGGCCTCTCAAGTCACGAGATCTGAAGCCAATTGAACACATCTAGGATGTGATTGAATGTGGCATCAGAGCTCATCACCCCTCCCTCCCCAGAATTTATGGGATGTAGGTAACTTGCATGTGCAAATGTGGCACCAACTCCCTCCAACGACCTACCAATGGCTCACTGCTTCCATACAAAGACATGGAACCACTGCTGTCCATGGCGAAGGTGGACACACAGGCTATTAGGTAGATGGTCATAATGTTCTAGCTGAACAGTGTAAATAATAATACAATCATAGAAAGGCTATCTATAGTGTTTTGCAACATTCACTTTTATGCATGTAAAAAAATAGCTCCTTTGACAAAGAAATAAAATTACTGTAGACCATATTTTAATTAAAAACTGATGTTTCACAATAAATACCATCAATTCTTTCATAATCCGTGCCTCCGAAATATCTTTTTACAGAACTAAAAAATTTTATTCATTGTTGAGAATATTTTATTGTTATAAATATAGCCTTATGTGAATGAGACATTTCACTCTTGTTTGTTTTCTATTCTCTGGACACTTTGCAACTGTTTAAAAAGCTAAAATGTAAATATAAGAATATTGTAGTTACTTCTATGGAAGGTTATGGTTAAGTCAATACAAACACAAATCCACTATTGATGTTGTAATGCTTCTGGCAGGATCGGACTCCCTATGTTTGACATCATTAATATTTCTGTAACTTAATGCAATAGTAAAAAACTGTTAGTCAATAGAATCAAACCATGATAAAATTATAAATAATTTGCACAGCTCTTTTTCAGAATATGCGAAGTTAAATAATAGTAATTTATAATTTTATGTAATCCTCTTGTTAGTAAAAAAATAACTTTTTTTGAAACACTAACGCAACAGCTAAATTTGTTCATGGTTTTTTCATTTTTACAACTCACTAATTCTTAGTAAACTTCGATAGCCTGTAATGGAGCTCATTGTCATACAATTTCATGGACCATCTACTTCTAAAAATCAAATCTATGTTGGTAAATCCATCATATAGAACATACTGAATATTTTTGGAACATGCTCGACTGCTTGAGTCAAGTAATACACAAAATTAAGTTCATGTATCATAGAGACATAAGCAGGAGATTATGTCCATTAAGCAATTAATATAGGCTGTGGTTAACTAATACAAATTTTTTTTCTTTATCTAAGGAGCCAATCATATCCTTTGTACACAAAATTACTTTCATGTTCATGTAATACACTCTTTGATGTCCTTTTCAATGTTCTTAACTTTTTGTCCAAAAGATCAATGATACTGAACAATACTCCATGATCACAATCAGTATTTAAGTTATCGCGTGTTGTATTTAAAGAGCATCTACTCATGCCCAATGAGGTGGAAAACTGGATCCTAATGGGGCTGGTGTATCTAGCCATCCACACTTAGGTTTTCTATAAACTGCACAACGCAAATGGCTGTTTCCCATTGCACTCAAGTATCATATGTCTGAAGTCATTTTTTTAGCAAATATAACATACTATACCAACCAACATCTACATGATTATTGCACATGGAAACCATCATCATCTTCACATGCAAACCTGCCTTCCTTTTTGACAGTTCGAGAAGAAATAAGTTGTACAGATTATATTAAACATGACAATATTGTTTCTACAGTAAGTAATTTCTTTATGATCTTTTCTTTTCTATGCAGCAAGTAAGAATAGAATTCACAGTGTAAAATGTGTTAAACTATCACTTCACAGAGGATAAGGAATTAAAAAGGTAACAAATGAAATAATTTCCTCTTCAGTTATTATGACTGGGATGTACAGCAGTGAAAGTCTGCTTAATTCTCTCATTAGTTCCATAACTGCCTTGATTGTGACACCTACATTCATGCAAAATTCTCCTTTTCGTACAAGGACATACTGAATACAACTAAAAATTTCTTTCAATACCAACAGACTACCTACCAAATGTTGACAAATTTCAACAGCAATAGGCATCAGCTGTTCTGTGAAGGTGCACACTACCTTCTGCATAACACTGGTGAGATCATCATTTTCTGTTTCACGTATTATTCGAAGAAGTTCTAAAGTTATTTGCTTGATCTGAAAAAGAATTAAAATGTAAATTTTTAAAAATTTGCACAGTCAGTATAATGGCTAATTCATATTTATCCAGCAGTTGGTAGATTTGTGAATCAAAAGGATTATTATTTCCACAAACTTGCTACACAATGTAAGAAATTTGGCACAATGTTAATTTCCATTTTACAACACTGATATAATTAAAGTGACACTGAACTGGTTATACAGAATAGAACTTATTGTAACAGCTATAAATATCCTGAAAGTGATTTGTGTAGCAGCATTACTGCAAAGCTAAAGTTCTTAATGATAGGAGCACACAGAAAATCCACATTTTAAATATTTTGCAAAAACAGGTTATCCAGTAAGTGATCATTTTGAAATTATTTCTACACCATCCTTATCTACGTTGCCATCGACACAGGCTGAAGTGAATAAAATTATTATAAACATTGTGTATTGTTGCAAACAGGAGAGTTTATTGAAAAAAGGGTGAATTATTAGGTAACACTGATAACTGTATAAACGCTCCAAAATGAGAGACAATTACAAATGTTTAAAATGTCATTCGTCGTCTCCTGGTTGAATAATCATATTAAAACAGCCTTGAATTAATTTCATTACTACTGAAGGTTATTGCCACTCCACTCGACAAGATGGGCTAGCAAACATTCACAAGCTACTGGTTTCCAGACAAGATTCTGGATTACCCATGGTAAATAGGGGTACCATACCGAAAAAGTTTTAGTCATGTTTTTTCAATATAAAATTCAACGTTTTTTTCCAGTTTTGAAAATTCCCAGCTCTTTCCAGGTTTTCAAAATTTCAAGATTTGTTGAAAAGGTATTACTACCTATGACAGATACTGAAGAGTTTCATCTGTCTCGCGTGTGT